>NC_072790.1:90076447-90429388 GCF_028583425.1 Eublepharis macularius | reverse complement strand
GAAAGGGTCCTCTTTCTCCTAAAGTTCTTTTCAGTCAGCTCTGTCAAAAGTAAGAGTAACTTTATGTCAATAGCATGTTGCCCATGGACGGTGTCTAAACACAAAATATGAAATACTACATGAAATATAAAGCTTTCCTGATAAATATTCTGTAGCTCAGTAGAAATGCATTGTTTACAAGAAAATGCAAGAGCTTGAAGTATTTTGATTTTTGAGGGGTTGTTCCCTCCTTAATAGACAGGTTATTAGGGAGGAAAAGAAATTGATGATTCTTTCCATAGCAACTGTTTAGCGTCTGGTACTAATTCATCCACTGTTAATTTTGTTAGTGTTGCAGCTGTCAGACGTTTTGCTAAGACAGATTGTGTGCATAGCTACAGGGCCCTTCTGTTTGTTTTCCACTATTCTGAATATTAGGGATGCAGACTTTTAACTTATCTAGAGACTTAGTAGCTCACGCAACATTTATATAAACTAAGAGGTCATAAATAATTCCTCTGTTACGGCTGAGTAATTTTATCAGTGGAAGAAATTGTGAAGCCAGGTATTATGGCAGAAGTCCTTGTTATTAAGTAGATTTTTGGATAATTTGGAAAGTGGAGCTTCTGTTCTGTTTGGTATGATTACAGAAATTCTGTTTTTATTCTTTAATCTTGCTAAGCAAGAGTTTAGGCAATAATATTGTTGCCAAGTAGGCCCCCTCCCCTGCTTTAAAGCCTGCTATGAATTGTGTTAGAGTTTCCTGCGTCACTGTTTTACTGCTGCACCATAGACTGCTTTGCACGTGTGTGCTCTGATACACGTGTCAGTTTCCTGCCTGCGTGTCAACCACCCTGCTGCTGCTATAGACTGTGTAGTTCACTGACTCCATGTTTGGCTAACTGCACAAAGGACTCTCTTTCTGGGCAGCCCTGCCCTGACCTGTATCTGGACTTCCTAGTGTGTGTTTGGACTCTGTTACAAGTGTGCCCCGTGCCTGCATTGCCATCTGCCACGGACCGTGCCTGTTTCCTGCTTTGGACTGTGTTTTAAAGTGTTGTTCCCCCTGCCTCCATGGAAGCCTGCCTCATATGGGCCCAAGCCGCTGCTAGCAGCCGGGCGCCTGCCGGGGAAACCTCCAGCGAGCCTGGCTAGGCGCTCCCTGGTCAGTTCCCGCCTGGAGCCTCCCGCGGGTAGGTTGCCGAGCTTGCCCTCGCTACCGGGCAGCCTGCTATCCAGCCCCAGCTATGCCCAGCCGGCATCCATGTTCTCAGGCAGCCAGAAGACCCTGGGAAGAAGACTGCTTTGAGAAGCCATTTCGGCGAAGCGGGCACACCACGTCCGCAGCGAGAGCCCCTCGCCCCGCTCTGCATATCTTAGGAGCCGCCCCGGAGAAGGAACTAAGTGCCGACCATCCCAAGCACTTAGAGAATGCATCTCAAAGGAACCTCCGCATTCCAGAAGCTGATGACATCAGGACAAGCCCTGTCCGCTGGAACATCCTTTCAGCCCACTTGGATTTCCCCCTCCCTCTTTTGTCCCCTCTTCCTGAGGTGTCACTTATCACAATCTGATTACCAAAGTGGCCCATCCAAGCCATTCAGTAGCCCATTAGACCCTTTGTTTTAATCTGTGAGAACCACCAAGTACAGCACCAGCCCCAGGGTACGTTTTGGGGTATTTAAGCTGGTCTCTCAGACCGCATGGTGCTTAGGCCATTCCTATCCAGACCCCCCCCCCTTGCTGCCCGTGGCTTAGGCCATTCCTATCCAGACTTCCTTGCTGTCCGTCTGTGGTCCCAGTGCTGGCATTGGGCCACCTCGCTGTTGCGTCTCTGCTTCGCTTCAGGATAAGTGAGTATTCCCCCTATCATCGTTGGGAACCAGCTAATGCGAACGTCTCTGTATTTCCTACTCTGTATTTCTTAGACCTTGTATGTTCTTTGTATGATTGTGCAAGCTAGGCTTACGCTACACTCAAATACACGTGTTTGGACCTTACTCCTTGTCTGCCTCTTTTTCACTAGAGTGTCTGGAATCAGGACCTCCGTAAACATAGGTTAAGATCCGCGCTTAATATTAATAGTTACAGACTGCTACAGCTAATTCCCCATTACAATAAAGAGCAGTTCTGGTAACAGTTTACTGGTGGAGAAAATGCGGGCATAACCCAGTTCGTGTGAATACACGTGAGTCGACACGCGTGTCTTCAGCGAACTGACTTAGAGGAAAATTTTCCAGACCTCAGTGTAAAGAGCGCAATTTAGCTCAGGGAATTAAAAGTGTGAGTGTGTGTGGCTCTAGCGAGCATTTCTATCTTGTGGGTTGGCTTTTCCCCATTTCCTCCTTCAGCCAGCTTTGGACTACTTGCCTTTTGTGGTGCACCGCGAGGCCCTCCAGCCGTTATAACCGGTGTACTGTGGGTGAGGACCTCTGAACTGGTGAAGTTCCTGGCCACTTTCCGGGCCGCCTAAACGCGTCTATGTGGGTGGGATCCCAGAAGTAGGCTCTATAGATATATATATCCTGAAGCAGCACATATAAAACTCTTTTCCGCCCTCCCCCGTCTCTCCTAAGTCCGTCCAAACCCCGTTCCTGCCAGCACTTAGGCTTCAATCCCCGCTCCGGAGGAAACGGGAAGGGATCGATAGTCCGTTCGTTCAGTCAGTTTAGCTTTGGGAATCTAAAGCCAGGTTCCTGAAGCCCCGCGGCAGCCGGCCGCACCGTGCTTAAGAGTTTTAAGGTAGACTCTTGGGCGCCTTTCCGCTTGCGAGTTTTACGTCAGACTCGTGGGCGCACCTCGCTTGGGAATCAGTGGGACTCTTGGGCACACTTTTGCTTGGGAGTTGTTAGAACTCTTGAGCGCTTTTCTGCTTGGGAGTACCGTGGTTTTACTCCTGAGCAATTTTGCTTGGGGACTTGCAGAGGCAGTCCTTGAGCGCATTTAGTCTTTTGGTCGAGGCTTGGAGACAGTTTAACCGTTTGTCTCTGAGCGTGAGGCCTGGGGACACTTTGAGTATAGTTCTTGGGCAGAGAGCTTGAGAGCATTTTGGCTTCTGAGCAGAGGCTTGGGAGACCCCTTAGTTGCAGTTTCCGGGCAGAGGCTTGGGAACCCTTTTTGGTTTTCTGAGCACATAGGCTTGGGAGACCCCTGAGCTTTGGGTTTCCGAGTATAGGCTTGGGAGACCCCTGAGCTTTAGCTTCTAGGCAGAGGCTTGGAAGCACTGAGCGTTTTTGTTCTTGGGCTTAGAGAGCTTGAGAGCACCCTCCGAGCCAGTAAACGTTTCCTGGTCCCGTGGCTTGTAGGCAAGCTTGAAACGGGAATAGGAATTTTCCTTCTCCCCCGGTGGAGAAGAGCCGAGTGTAGAACCCTTAAAAATCCCCTTGAAGTAGAACCTTAAAACCCCCTGGTAAAAACCCTTGAGGACCTGAGGGAAGGATAAACCTCCCAAAAGGAACATAGAGAGGAAGAAGTTGTTAAAACCCTTGAGCAGCTTTAATCGCCCCACCCCTGGTGTCGCTGATCTACTCTTTAACCTCCCCCGAGATCAGCCTTAAACTAAAAAGTAAAAATGTACCGGGCAAACCCCACCGTGCCCCGCCTGGAGAAGTGGCTAGTCAAGAAGGGAGATTGCCCTTGGGAAGCCGGTTCCTTCAAGGGACCTGACCCGCTCCAGATAGTCAGAAGTGCCTTCCAAGATTTTTGTGAGAAAGAGAAACCCAAGTCGAGCAAAAAAGACAGATACGGAGCTTGGGCACTTTTCACTGCCTTACAGGACAGCGTGTCCCTGATAAATAAATTACAGATAGCGCAGGAAGATAGTGAGCAGGAGATAGAGAGGCTCAGAACAGCCCAGGACAGAGAAAGGAAGGAGCTAGAGGAGAAAGCCAAACGAGAACAGGACGCCCTGCATCTAGAAATCCAGAGTCTCAGGGCCAAACTAGTCGAACAGGAGAGAGACCATGAAGAGAAAGCAGTCGAGTGGCGCGCCGAACGCGTCAATTTCATATTAGAAAAGCAAGGATTAACTACCGCCCTCCAGGACGCCCAGCACAAGGCTGAAGCGGCCACCGCTCGTGCCGATATGGCTGAGCACGCATTAACGGAGGGACAAGAAGAGATTACTAAGCTCACCCATGCTGCCCGGTTCATGGCGGACCACAACCAGTCTAAAACCGCAGCCGCGGACCATTCAGCTTGTAAGAGGGAGCTAGAGGCCCTAAAGCGACACTTGGGGATGCAACAGGCCGTAATTTCCGCCGTGCACCCCTCAGCCCTCTTGGCCCTCCCAGAAGATAGTAAGGATAGCTGGGCATCTCAATTGCCCCAACCCGAGGAAGCCCCACAGCCCCTCCATCCAATAGCTACTAAGGAAATTGTATCCATGGACGAGGATGGCAGGAAGACAGACCGGGTCGTTAAAGAAACCCGCAATTGGAGGCCCGATGAGCTCCAAGCCATAGCAGACCGTATGGGACCCCTAAACCGAGACACGGCCATCCAGTGGTTCACCCATGTGACCACCTCCCAGCCCTCCGCTAGTGGTTCCGATGTGGCCCAGCTGGCCCGCCAATGCGCTGCCCCTGAAATAGTCTCGGCCCTGAATGCCTATATCTCTAACCGAAGGTTAGCCACCCACAGTCAGTACGGAGCAATTAAAGAAATTTGTGCATTCCTGTGGCCCACCAAGAGTTTGAAAGCCCTGTACATCGCAGAGTCTCAAAAACCCGGAGAGGACCCAGAGGCATATTTAGCCAGAAAGCAGCTTCTTGCTGAGCTAGCAGATGAAGTAGATTTAGATGCAAGCGATGTACCCGACTTTGACGAATTAGAATTCAGGAGAGCAGTCTTAGATGGACTCAATAGTACCACCCGCCTAGCACTAGCAGGAGTGGAGCCCGGGAGCATCTCATGGGGAGACCTGGAAGCTCGCATCAGAAGCATTGCTGGCCTGTTGCGAGAAACCGGCGCCATCCGCCATGTGAAGTCCCCGGCCTCCCATAGGAAAGAGAGTGAGCCCATCAACACAGTCACGTATGCCAACCATGGTCCCCACTCCCAATATCGGCCCCAAGGGCATAGCTCGTACTCGGAGCCTAGAGGTGGAATCTTGCGTGGGAGAAGCGGTAGCTTCACTCAGGGCCGCAGCCAAAGGGACTCTCATCCAGGAGTAACCTTTGCGCCCACCCCCAGTCGCTACCCTTCCTCCCCACAGGGACCCTCTGAGCCCTGGAGACCTGCGCTGCCCTCGGCACCCCCGCCCCCTCGGGCACCTCACTCCTACAATCACCAGGTCTACCCTCCCCCAAGTCAGGCTGACTCCTGGAGACCGCAGCCAAAGGACCATGAGGAGCCCTCTGACCTAGGAGAGCCGCCACCAGCTGGGAACCCCTTTTTCCAATAGGGATGCCCGGGGGTCACACATTACTCTCCCCACTTAACTGCCCGTGGGAGAAAACCAAAGGTTGAGGCTAGCCTTCGACCTCCGGGAACTAAAAATAGCTGGAAACTTAAAAGAGAGAAGGAAAGATTCCAAAGGGTGATTCGCACCCAGAACCCAGCACCAACTCTGCCAGACACCTCTGAAAGAAACCTGGCAGAGCTGCAAAATAAAATTCAGGAGCTCATAAGTGTAAATAGGGAACAGAATTTAAAAATAAATGATCTTAATAAAGAGAATGAGGAATTAAAAGAAAAATTAA
Source organism: Eublepharis macularius (assembly GCF_028583425.1). Lineage (NCBI taxonomy): Eukaryota > Metazoa > Chordata > Lepidosauria > Squamata > Eublepharidae > Eublepharis > Eublepharis macularius. The sequence goes on along the minus strand of NC_072790.1, from coordinate 90,423,707 downwards.
ATGCTTGCACAACAGAGAAAGAGCAGCTCCACAATAAATTCCTTAGCATGCAGACTTTGCTGGAGGACCAGAATAATGAAACTGCCACTTTAAAAACCCTGATGCAAAATCTCCTGGAATCCCAGAGACTCACTGAGGCCAGATTAAAGACTTTAGAGGAACAATCAGTGATTGAATCAGCACCCCGCCCCGCCAAAGGCAGTGAAACAGGTAGCCAGTCACCTTTGCCTCCAACTTCTGCCTCAGCCCCCATGCCCAAGAAGCCAGAATTCACTTTAGCCTCTGAGCATGTGCAGAGTTTAAAAGTCATTCCCCAAGAAATTGTCGTGGCTCCCATAGACTGCCCCCAGCCAAGCTATACACAGCCCACCGTGACAGTGCCCTCTTGCAATGATCCTGAAGAACAGGTAAACAAAAGTAAAAATGCAGTTCCTTTAAAAGAATTAAATTGCTTTGAGAATCCAGTGCTTGCAACTACACACCAAATAGCTTTCTCTCAGCCTTCCCTGACTAACACCCCTGAAGAAAACCTAATGTTGTGCCTGTGTGGCTTAGTAGTGCTCGAGCTAATTCAAAGACATTTGTGTATCTGTTTCCACGTTTTAAAAGGCTCAAGCCCAAAACTTAGTGAAAAGGTAGAGCCTCCAGCAGTAAGTGCAGTCAGGAATGTAATAATGCAAGTGAGCAAACTCCAGAAAGAATCCCAGTTGCTAGCAGCATCTGAAACAGACTGTTCCCACTCAGCGTTGCACCCCCACCCCTCATTGAAATGGAAAAACTGGCCAGACCAGGATTCTGACCTCCTCCCAGTTCTTCCTTTTGTCCTCTCCCAGGCTGAAGCAAGCCCAAATAAATGTAATCACTGGTTCCCTGTCAGAATTTGGAAGGGATTGGAACCAGGAGTGGAAAAGCCACCTTAAGGAGACTTGAGTTCAAGTCCCCGCAGCCCCCGTCCCTTTTTGTTGTGCAGTCTTAACTTTATGTGTGTGTGAACCTGAAGCCCAATTCCCTTTTGAAATTAGATGTAAAAAGCCAACTTGGCTTCATATAATCATTTAGTGTTTTTGTTATTTCTTGTCAGTTCTATTCTTTAACTTTCTTAGGCGGGCCCCATAGTTGGGACCCTTGGGGGGAACACGGCAACCGGGGCCAAGTGGGACCACCACCGAAAGTGATTCTTAATTGGATTTTAAGCCGCATGTTCGGAAAAAAATTACACAGGCAAAAGAGAGTTGCTGTGTGGAAGTGGTTGGAGAGGCTTTAGCCCAAAGGTGATTTCCAATACTGTAGATGCACCAATAAAGGTGATCTCTGTATTTGAAAACGTTTCACCCGCCGTGCTGGTGAAGATCCCGCATCTACGTAGATTCGGGGTCTCACCTGCCAGACCCACGCTTTCGCATGATGGTCGGCTTTGGCTTTGAGGGCCGTGCCTCCCCTGGAAAAGGATCCCCAAATAGCCCAACATCCCTCTTTTACTAATGTTCATATTCGTCATGGTGAGTTGCTATACGGCGCCACCATCTAGTACGCTTTAGTGCAAAGGTAAAAGACCCGCCAGTATTTTGTAAATATGTGCCCTCTGGAATATGTTATTGGGGTGCGTTCGCCACGCACAAGGGGCAGCGTGCCTCATTTACATAGCCAGAATCCCCTGCGCCAAGATGACCCCCGAATAACCCAGACCCAGTGGCGCCGGCAGATCTCGGCCGCCTCCGCCGCTTTTCGATAAACGCTGCCGAGCACCTTCGGCTCCACTTCGGCCCTTTCCGCCAGCAGCCGCCCGCCCCACGTAATCTTTTCCCTTGCCCGTACCGTACAAGGGAAAAGAAGGGGGGGAGACATATTGAAGTTATAATGAAGCCCTGCCAGGCCTTCCAAGTGAGGGCAACCTGAAAATAACCCACGCCCGTGTGCTTTTGCTTTGTGTGTTTCTTTCTTTTAACATGAAATTGGGGCCTCCCGAGGGAGTCCCTCCAAAAATTGATCCTAGGAAAAAATATGGTCCGCTGAAATACATACAAGAGGTCCTGCAAAAAAGCAGAGGGAAAAAGGCAAAGCAAAAGCAAACCATCATAAAACATACCTTTAACCCTAACCACCCCTACTTAAAAATTATTTTAGAAAAATAGAACGAAGGTCTCCTTTAGCAACAACCCTTATAGTTAATGGAAACCGCTCTTTAGTTTTCTTTTCTTTTTAAAACGGCAAGAACAGGCCGAGCCGGACCGATAGCTCTCAGCCCGCAAAATAAAAATAGCCCGCCACCGAGCAAGGGGCACCTGAAGGCCACATAGCCTAGGCACCCAGGGACCCCTGGGGCGAGTTTGCATAATCCCGCCTAACGCACAGCCGACCCTTGCTCGACGCAAAGACGTCCCCCCTGAAATATACACGCTTTAGGAAGAAGCCTCCGCATAGGAGTTCCCCAGAGCAACAAGCTGGAAGGCTCGCTTAGTGCTCTGGGACTTCTCGTTCGAACCCCGCTTAACATACAGTGCTGGCAGAAATACGCCCTCCTTTTCCCCACTTCACTTCATTTATTTTTGCTGCAATAAACTCAGGGAACCTGTACTTATATCCGCAGGTCTCCCCAGGATATTTTCGGCACAAAAAGGAAAAGGAAGGCCAGGAGATGAGGCACCTGGCTACCCTGTGTTTGCTCGTGCTGGCAGGCACCCTAATAGAGGGACGTCCGTCCAAATTAATGCCCTACCCCCACTGGAGATGTATAAATACCCTGGCAGGAAATGAAATGATGGTCTGCAAAGTTGTGCAGCAGAGCAATATGACCACCCCCACGGATCGCACTAACTTCCGCAGTTGTGAAGAGCAGTGGATCCAGCCCCCAGAGCTTGTTATTTTATGTGTGGGAGTAAAAACTCTGTCCCAAGAATTAGTATGCTACTCGCCTACTGACACAGTGTCACCACTTGCTCCAATTCCATGTATGTTTCTTCCCCGTATAAGGCCAGCCCCCACCGCAGTCCCGGTGGTAGACAAATATACCACCCCTGCCAACTTCGAGACCTCGCCATTTGTCACTGAGGCTCTCGGACCATACTGTGAAGTTATTTTAGTGTCGGCCGCAGTATGGAAGGCAGGAGACCCCTTTAGAATGACCATCCTACTAGGCACCACTGCCACTGAGTCTGCATCAGTCACTATCACGCCCCCTTCAGGCGCAGTTCTCTCCTTTGCTATAGAGCGCTGGGAGAACCTGACCTGGATTGTAAAGGAGGAAGACCTAGCCAAACACGGCCCACCCGATTGGATACTGGTTCAACAGACGCCCGAATGCCAAACCAAGCCCCTAGTAGAGAAATTTCACCGGCTTGGGCTGCTCTTTGTAAATTTGACTCACGAACCAGGCAATTATTCCCTGCTGATCCGGACCCAGGAGACCCACACCATCCAAATTGACCCTTTGATTGCTAGCAATGAACAATTAAGCCAAGGCGGCACGCATATAGTGGGCTCCCATGTTTTGAAAACTGACATTCGAGAGAGAGTTCTAGTCCGCCCGCAAATGTCTTTAAAAGAGATCCGCATAGACTTAGCTGAGTTAAATATAACCCAGAGGCTGCCGCAGTGCGCTCCCTATCTGGAGGCCGGTAGCAAGGGTTGGAATGCATGGCTACAACTGTGGATCGATCCCTCCCCCTCTCTCTCGCGTGCCAGACGAAGCATTGCCGACTGGACTGCTCCAGCAGCCGGAGGCTTAGCAATCATGGATTCGGTCAACATTGAGACTCTCGCTAATAAGTTTGCCCATGTTACGACTAGCATCTCTGACTTAGGTAAACCGGTGGTGCAGTCTCTAAATTCCATTTCGAATGGGCAACACGAGATCAGCTCCATTTTAGTTAACTGGGAGAGTCAAATTGAAAGAGATTTTTCTCTGCTGCTCAAAGGGACACAGTCTTTTGAACGCAACGTGTCAATAGCTATGGCATGTATGCAAGCCCAACAATTAAATCAGGCTGTGGCCATGGGGCTAATTCGGCAAGCCACGGACGGGCACTTGCCCCTGGAAATCAAAAGATTGATTATGCCCAAATTGTCACCCATAGAACTGGAGCTTGAATCCTGGTGGTCTCTCGTAAATTCCTCATTCTCACCGACCACCCAGGAGCTTAAATTATTTTTATTAACGGCCAGTGCGCACGAGTCATTCCACGTGTATCCAGTCGTGCCTCTGGGACTCCAAGTCAGCGACACCGAGGTCCTCTACGCCAGACACCCCGACCATTGGGCCCGCTTCACCCCGACCGGATGGCAGCTCGTCAGCCTCCAAGGGTGCCAGCATCGAGACCAGACCGGCTTCATTTGCCAGGACCAAGCCTTTGCACCTCATCACCCCTGTGTAGCCCCGCAAGTCGACGCCCTCAATGAGTGCTCTTTCGAGGTCGTCCGGGAGAACAGCTCCGCTGTGGTCTACATTGGGAAAGGATGTGCCTGCATGCGAACGGCCTGCGACTTTGTGATCCTGAACTCGTTCCAGCTCAAGCCCGTGATCTCGGGAGTCAATCGCTGCTTTTGCAACCTGTCTTCGGTGGCAGCCTGCGACTTCACCTACATGGTACCGGTCTGGACCCAAGAAGAGATCCTGGTGGCACCCTCCATCTATCGTCATGTGAAGCCAGTTTCCCTTGGCATCGGCCTGGAACTAATCCACGAGCTCCTGACCCACCCCCAGATCCACCGCACCCTCCAGAGCATCCAGAGGGACGGGGACACCACTGCTTTGGTTGTGTCCCACAACGGAAAGGAGATTTTGGATCTTGTCCAGCGCATTAAGACCACCGGCGAGCACTCGTGGTGGGAAACCCTCTTTGGTTGGAGCCCCACTGCCACTGGAATTTACAATTTGGCGTTGCACCCAATCATCGTTATTCTGGCCTTCCAAGTTTTGTTATGTGCCTCACTACTTTATTTGGGCTGTTGGAGCCGCCGACAGCTCCAGCAACTCCAGCTGTCTTACCGTTTGGATCATTACAACCCCGACCTCCTCCTGCCCTAATGGTTATTCTTGGCGCCCTCCTTTAACCCTTGTTTGTTTTATTGCTTGTGCTGGTATGAACTATGCTTGTATTTTATTATGTGTATGGATCCTGAACCAGCCCCATGGACGCTTTGCTGCCGGACACCGCTCCGAGGCCCTCTTGTGGACTAGGGGGGGACCTATTACTCTGCCTCCCAGCCCACGGCCCGTCTCCAAACGACCGCCAGCAGCGCCACCTCCATGAGGACTAGAACTGTGTGCCTGAAGCCCTTCTCGCCGCTCACCGACCCTGCTCTGCGGATTGACGCAGACAACAAGGGGGGGGGTGGAAGTGTGTTTTGGAACACATGGACTAAGTTTGCTTGTTCTTGTAAATATGCAACCCAGTCCAGCAGCTGTACTGCGGACTGAGCCGTCTGTGATCTTTGTTGCTCTATTGTTTTATGAATTTCTTCCCAGTGCTTTCATGAATTTTACTCCCATGAATTTAGCCCCGAACTAGTCCCTCCCTCCAGCTACAGCAAGTGCGCCCATGAACTTTATCCCAATGAATTTGATTTTAACCTTTTGAATTGCCTTCTTAACCCAACTCCCTCCGCCGAGGCAGTTCTAGTCTATGAATTTGATTTTAATCCAGCCATATTGATTTGGTTTTTAATCGCAGAGTTTATTTTTCTGTCCCCCATGAGCCCTTCCGCCGCTTACCCCCCATGAATTATTTCCCCGCACTTGCTTTTACTATTGCTGCTATCATCTATGAAATCGGTTTTAACTTCCTGAATTATCATTTTAAACCCTATGTATCTATGTCTTTATGATTCTAACCATTTATGAATTAGCCTACCCTCAATGAATTATGCCATGCTTGCACATTTCACTTTACCCTGTATGAATTATCCCTGCTTTTAATCCTACGTGTTTATGATTTTAATTATCTATGAATTGATCCATGTATATTAATTGCCCCTGGTTTTTAGTACTTTTAACCCACCATGAATTCCGTATGAATTACCTCCCGCCATGAATTGATCCATGTACCCAAACATGAATTGTTGTTGTTTTTATGCATGAATTGATCATTGCTGCCTATTACTATGAATTACTATTGCTATGAATTATTACTATTTATTCTGACAATTGCACTTAGCACACCCCCTGGTGTGAACCCAGAGACCTGCAGCCCATTGGCTGATCTAAATTTGCACTTATTCGGATTAGGTGGTTCTCCAAACTAAATTTTTGAGTGACGCCTCCCCCTCCTTCCCTTCCCACTCCTTCTTCGCTCGAAGCTCGACCACCGGACATTGCCGACCACCTCGCCTTTGAAGTCAAGTTCGGAGACCCGCGTGCCTGACGTCCCGGGGTCTCCGAGGGGGGGGAATTGTTGCCAAGTAGGCCCCCTCCCCTGCTTTAAAGCCTGCTATGAATTGTGTTAGAGTTTCCTGCGTCACTGTTTTACTGCTGCACCATAGACTGCTTTGCACGTGTGTGCTCTGATACACGTGTCAGTTTCCTGCCTGCGTGTCAACCACCCTGCTGCTGCTATAGACTGTGTAGTTCACTGACTCCATGTTTGGCTAACTGCACAAAGGACTCTCTTTCTGGGCAGCCCTGCCCTGACCTGTATCTGGACTTCCTAGTGTGTGTTTGGACTCTGTTACAAGTGTGCCCCGTGCCTGCATTGCCATCTGCCACGGACCGTGCCTGTTTCCTGCTTTGGACTGTGTTTTAAAGTGTTGTTCCCCCTGCCTCCATGGAAGCCTGCCTCATATGGGCCCAAGCCGCTGCTAGCAGCCGGGCGCCTGCCGGGGAAACCTCCAGCGAGCCTGGCTAGGCGCTCCCTGGTCAGTTCCCGCCTGGAGCCTCCCGCGGGTAGGTTGCCGAGCTTGCCCTCGCTACCGGGCAGCCTGCTATCCAGCCCCAGCTATGCCCAGCCGGCATCCATGTTCTCAGGCAGCCAGAAGACCCTGGGAAGAAGACTGCTTTGAGAAGCCATTTCGGCGAAGCGGGCACACCACGTCCGCAGCGAGAGCCCCTCGCCCCGCTCTGCATATCTTAGGAGCCGCCCCGGAGAAGGAACTAAGTGCCGACCATCCCAAGCACTTAGAGAATGCATCTCAAAGGAACCTCCGCATTCCAGAAGCTGATGACATCAGGACAAGCCCTGTCCGCTGGAACATCCTTTCAGCCCACTTGGATTTCCCCCTCCCTCTTTTGTCCCCTCTTCCTGAGGTGTCACTTATCACAATCTGATTACCAAAGTGGCCCATCCAAGCCATTCAGTAGCCCATTAGACCCTTTGTTTTAATCTGTGAGAACCACCAAGTACAGCACCAGCCCCAGGGTACGTTTTGGGGTATTTAAGCTGGTCTCTCAGACCGCATGGTGCTTAGGCCATTCCTATCCAGACCCCCCCCCCCCCTTGCTGCCCGTGGCTTAGGCCATTCCTATCCAGACTTCCTTGCTGTCCGTCTGTGGTCCCAGTGCTGGCATTGGGCCACCTCGCTGTTGCGTCTCTGCTTCGCTTCAGGATAAGTGAGTATTCCCCCTATCATCGTTGGGAACCAGCTAATGCGAACGTCTCTGTATTTCCTACTCTGTATTTCTTAGACCTTGTATGTTCTTTGTATGATTGTGCAAGCTAGGCTTACGCTACACTCAAATACACGTGTTTGGACCTTACTCCTTGTCTGCCTCTTTTTCACTAGAGTGTCTGGAATCAGGACCTCCGTAAACATAGGTTAAGATCCGCGCTTAATATTAATAGTTACAGACTGCTACAGCTAATTCCCCATTACAATAAAGAGCAGTTCTGGTAACAATATAGTGATAATTGGTGATGTACCTCTCTCTGAATTTTGATCATAGAAAAGGATTGATTCTTAAGAAGAGAGTGGGCAATTCATGTAGGGAAGAAAAGAGAAAATTATCTGGGCTTCATAATCATAGAAGGTTCATCTGGATATATATATTTGATACAAATATTCATCTGGATAAATATTTAGTATAAAAGAAATATAAACATCTGTGGACTGAGCGTTTTTCTTTAGTAACTACAACATAATAACTATAAAATTGGAATTAATATTCCTAATGGCTTATTTTTTTTCTTACAATTATGGGTGATTGTGCAACTGTACACCTACTTTAGTTTTTCAGTATTAGTATTTTGAAAAAAACCTATAACATTATCTACAAAATCAAAAAGAGTCCAGTAGCATCTTTAAGACTAACCAACTTTACTGTAGCATAAGCTTTCGAGAATCACAGTTCTCTTTGTCAGATGCAACATTATCTGCAAATGTTGCTTCATAGCTATTAATTAATGCACCCTTCTTTTTTCTTACAGTAAATTTTAATCATTATTTGGGGATGTATAATAGACTGTGGACTTTAGTAACCCATATAGTGCCTAGTAACCTGTATAGTGCCCAGTTCAGAAGTAAATTACCAACATACCACTGGTTCACATGACAATAGAAATTCACTGATGATTGTTTACTTTGAAACACTAAGAAATACTTGTGATTTAAGTTTTAAAAAATCAAAAGAAAATTTTTGCAAGGTTTTGTTGGTGGTCTCCAGTTTTATAAATTAATTCATTACCTTGTGAAGGGGTTAAAGTCCAGTGATAACACTTGGTGTGCAAAAAGTCTCAGGTTCAAACCCTGACATTTTTAATTAAGAATCTTGGCTAGTTGAACTGTGATGATCCCTCCTTGAAACTCTGGAGAGCTGTTGCTAGTCTGCGTAGACAGTGCTGGTGTGAGTGACTATATAAGGGAGCTTCATGCATTTACTTCTGAAATTTACTGTAGAGACTGATGTTCAGTCTTTTACATAAATAGAAACTAAATTGAAACATTAACTCTCCTCCACACACATAGTTTAAAGGCCCACAAGGAAGTGGGAGAGGGTTCATTCTTGGAACCCGATTTCCCTCCAGCAGGATATTTATGTGACCCTCTGTAGCAATACATTTGTCAAATGACACTTTAATGTTTTATAAAACATAAATTAATTTTGAATAAACATCTAATTGGTATCAGTCAGCAGTTTTGGTGAGAAATAAGTGCAAGAGATTGGCATTGCAGTTGTATGGAATGCAATATACACAGTGGCTTTCAAACAGTGGATGTTTCCACTTTTATCAAATTTTTATCTTTCCTCCAGATGGCTCAAGACAGCATATAGCATATTGTCTGGAATTGCCATCACTTCCCTACATGGTTTTACAAAGAATCCAGATATTGTAATTACCAAACGGAGTCAGTAAAGCAGCCCTCAATCTTTTTCTCAGACCTGATTTGTGGTGATTTATTTTTGGCTTTGGATGGAATTATACCCTGCTTGCCTGTCCAATGTAGACTGGCAAACTACTATTAGGAGTCTGGCAGGAGGTGTGATTGTATTGGTGACTTACTGCTTGTAATGATTTCAAGTAAATGTGTGCATGTATCTTTAAATGCTTGGTGTGAGATAGGTGAAGAGTGGGGGTGAAAGAGAGGGATGAGTGAGTGATATGATTGGTTGATGACTGAGAGTGTGGGCGGAGTGAATGCAGTTTAGACTGAGAGTGGAGAGCAAAAGTTTCAGTCAGAAGAAAGCAGGCTAGCTGTGTGCTTGCCGCCTGAGGAGTTTTAAGCATTTCTGCGAGAGAAATATTGAGTCACGAGAAAGCAAGCAAGCTGTGTGCAGCCTGAGTAACTTTAAGCACGACTGAGAAATATTGAGTCAGAGAAAGAGGCTAACTGTGTGTGAAGCCTTAGAAGAGATGTGTGAATGAATTTAACTGAAGTAACTTTAAGAACTGAGAACTACTTTTATGAAATCGATAGGCTTCTTGACAAAAGTTTATTTTGTTTTGTTATATCCCAGTGTGGCTGTCATTGCTATATCCCATTTCTATCCTCAGGGCCACACAGAACCATGAAGGAGCCTGACGCTTAGGCATGTTACAAAAGGGAAAACTTAAATAAAATATCTTGGAATGTAATATTCCTGGTGGCAGCAAACTACCCAGAGGGTGTTAAGGGAAAGATTAAAGGCAAAATCTACCCGAGAGAAAGTAAGGGTCATAACACTGCTATCCATTCTTTTGGAATATAAATAATAAAATAGGATGGCTGACAAAATATTGCAGATCAGTTGCAATACTGTGGAGTGCCAGGAGGAGATAGTTCAGTCCCCATGTACTTAATGGGACTTACTCTTTAGCTGTAGGGATGAGGCATTTTAGGATTTTAATGAAGATATAGTGCTCTAAGTATAATTCCACTTTAAGATGACTACAGAAGAGCAATCTTTTCCATAGATCCCAGGAGTCTTTTTTGGGATTCCTCTAAGAGAAGATTGACAATAGTCAAACTTATGTGAAAAAACCCGTTCCCTAAAAATTCCAGGTGTCACACTCTGTTGATGCAGGATAATGGCTAGTTGTAGCAGGCCTAACCAGTTTCTTGTTTGAGCTGAATGTTCACACTCAAAATGCTTCCAGAATCCTGATTACCCATTTGGCAGGCCAGTAGACGTTTTCTTCTACTTCTTTGGCAGAAAGGGAGCTGAAATGCAAGGTTTGGTTTAGGTTTATGTGGGCAAGCCATGGTCCACTTCTCACAACTGTGCATTTCTTGACTAGGGTCTGCATCTGTACAACATAAGCATTAAGGAACATAAACTAAAGCTTTAGATTAGGAAAGACTTTTTTAAACTAGTGAAGGCAAATTTTAGTTGACAAGTCTGAGTTAAAGACACGTTTAATGTTTTGGGCTGTTTTAGTTCTAGAATGATAGGAAATGAAATGACAGACTTTACTTTTTAACTCTTAAAGGCAGCTTTTGTTAAACTACAGTTCATCATTTCATTAAAAGTCACAGTGATGTTTTGGTTGTATGCTCTTTAAGGTGCTACTGGACTCCAGTCTTGCTGTTCTACTGCAGACCAAAACAGCTACCCACCTGAAACTGCTCATTTATAAGTATCAGAGCAGTTGATTGAAGAATTTTTAATTGATTAATCATTTAACAAGACTTGATATGACATGTGGAGGATCAATTAGGAATTATTTTTATATTAGCTTTACTTGCATTAGTTTTTTGCATTAGTTTCCATGTTGTGATGGGATTAATCATTGTGTTTATACAACAAAAACAAACCAAGGTTACTAAAATCAATTAGGTTTCAATGAATGAAATTGTCCAATATTTAAATACTTGTTTAAACTGTAGTATTTTCCACCAATGTGAGCATTAAGATAAAATACTTGAATAGCTTTGACATAGCTGTCACAGTTGTCCTTCACTACTTAATGGCCATTAACAGGAGGTCAACCTGTTCTGTCATTTATACTGCTGACACCGTACAACAGGTTGTAGCGCATAGGCACTGGCTTCCATATGTCAGCACATCTGTGAGCGGTCAGTTCAACCAACCATCTTAAGAGTCCTCTACTTTCACCATGGATCTTGCTTGAAGCATATTTTCAAGGATACAAGAATGTACATCTTTTAGTTGTCAAATCTGAACATATCAGTGTGGATTAAAGCTTCTGCCTTCCTTAGCTTCCTCTCTCCCACCAGTGCCAGTGGTTTTTTGTAAAAATGTTTGGATTTTAACCCAATCTCTAAGAGTTTTTCAATTGTATTGGAAGTTTACAAATTAACTGCAGTCCTGTATATTAACAAACATTGTTAGGATGTATTGTTCACAAGACCTTAATAGTTTCAGGTGGGTAGCTGTGTTTGTCTGGAGTAGAACAGCAAGATTAATTCAAAGCATGATGAAAAAAGCTTGACTTATACCCTGCTTATACCCTGGAAATCTTGAAGGCCTTGAATGATTATCGATATGACATTGACTATAGTCAGCATTTTTATGCATCTTCTGAAACAGCCTTGCTTTTGCCATGGTATATTTTAAAATATGTAGTTTTAAATTGTGTTTCTGCAGCATGTAGCAGCTCCTATCATAAGGTAGGCTATGAGAATATTTAGGCAAATAGTAATGAAAAAGAGGGGACTCATGACACTCTCATGATGTGGGCCTGGGGGAATCTCATCCTCTGCTTGCTTGGTGGGCCGGCTACTTACCTGCCAGCCTGCTTGACTGAATTGCCACTGCCTGCCTGCCTTCCTTCCATAATGGCTCCTCTGCCTGTCCTCTTGACTGGGTTATAGTGGCGCCTCTCTTGCCCAGCTCACATGGTGAAGGTAGTGTTCTGGAATGCAGGCGGGGAATCTGCCACAAGCTTCATTAAGAGTCCAGAGTTCAACTAAGCCGACCGGGGAACAAGCAGGGAGCGTAGTCCAGGGAGCCGAATTCAAAGGTCAGAGCCAATAGAGCAGTTAGAGCAGAGCTGGGTTGCAGTAGAGCCAGGCAGGTCTGTGCGCAGGTGCTTCTGCAATGAGGGAAAGGGCGTCCTGGCTTAAGAGCAATCATCTCCAGGGCAGTGCTGCATCCTGCTAAGACTCAAGGTCACTACGCCGCTGTTTGAGTGCCTGAAGCTTTGCACTTCGTCTCCTTTCCTGTGCAGCAAGACGCTGCCGCACTCTACGCTGCCTTTCAGGCTCAGGGGAGCTTGGTGGGGATGTTGCCCTGGTCTCAACTGCTGGTGCAGGTAAGGGAACAGCCTCTGTCTCTGAGTCTGCCCTGGATTCCCCAGCCTGCTCTGGCAAGGGTTCCTGCTGTTCCAGTCCCTGCTGGTCTTCCAAGCAGCTGACTCTGAAGGGGCTTGGAATACTCTCTCCCCTGTCATCCTCCATGAGGTCTTCATCCTCTGAGGACTCAGAGCCCACAACAGGTAGCAGCTCTTTCCCCCCTGCCAACCCACTTGCAACACTGCCCCCCTCAGAAATGGGGGGTGGGTGATGGAGTCTCATAGTTCACCTTTTCTTGCCTGCCTCCAGTGCCACCTCAGTGGCCAAGGGCACAACAGCTCCAGCTTCTCCTCCTCCACCAGCATCCACTGTTGCCACTTCATTGGCTAAGAGTGGTGGTAGGGGCAGCAGTGGATCTTGCTCCTTCTTTCCTTGTCTGCCTCTGGCTTCACACCCTTGGCAGCCAAGGGAAGGGGCACAGCTTCCCCTCTTCGCCCCTCTTTCTCCTCTTATGCCTACTTGTGGTAGGAGAACAGTTCTCTGTGCTTCTGTAATGCCAGTATGCAGATTTAAGTATCCGTAGATGGGGCCATGAGGAAAATAAGATACATTAATACCAATACAAAGAGCTCTTCAGCTTGTTTAAATACCAATACAAAGAGCTCTTCAGATGATGCAATTGGTGTATACTTGCAGTGGATGTATACTCCTCACTAAATTCCAATATGAAAGTAACCTTTCATAAGGAGTGTATTACTTTGAGGGAAGGCTGTATAATTGAGTTTTCTTGTCTTTAAAAATGACTATTACCTGCAGATCAAGTGTAAAAACACTTGTAAACCACTATGAGCTGTTTCAGTCAGTGGGGAAGGAAGCATAAAAATATTTTAATTAATAAATAAATGGGTGAGTGTGGCATTCTGTTATGATGATATTTTGTGGGTAGCAGTGGATTAAAGGTTAAGAACCACTGGTCAAGGCAATGTAAAGTGATCCCTGAAAGTAGTACATTTGTTGGTGAGCAATGGTGGAGGTAAAGCTTTTAGAGAACTTTGGCCAATGTGGGAGACTATAGCATGAAACCCATTTTGTTTCTAGAACTTTCTGACCCATATTGACTCTTCCCTCTTTTCTTCTCCCAGCTACTTCATATTTTCTTCTTACGTTCAGTATTTTCTGTGAATATGAATGCCATTAGTCTTGACTGAAAGGCAATGGCTAGGCAAATGACAAATGAAATTACTGAAAATGAGACAAGTTTCTGACATTCCTGTGTTGTACTGACTGGTCGGAACATCCTTCCTTAGGCTACACATGAAAATTGGACTCCTTTCTTCTAATTTTCTTAAAGGGTAGAAACAGAACGAAGCAGGAAAATGGTTTTTTTCCCTGCCGTGTAGATTTTATTATCTTTCTCCCTAAGCTTCATTCTGTCAGTTACACTTTGTGCTGTACACTGAGAAAGGTTGACAACAGTTGTGCCTGTGTCCCACACTTCTTCATGGTACAAAGAAGTTATGACTTTGACATTTGCTGGTATTTACAAGCAACTTTCATTTTCAGCTTCAAATAGGGAAGTAACATTCCATGTTTAAAGGGCAGGTTAGAAAAAACATGGTATTTTCTATTGTAAGATACTGTCTACATGTGGCCAAATGGAAGCCTTGCAAACAAGTCTCCAGAAATTGTTGCAGATTTTTTAAACTTTAAATCACTGCTTAGAACATTTTGACATAGTAATGTCGAAGGCTTTCACGGCCGGAGAACGATGGTTGTTGGGGGTTTTCCGGGCTGTATTGCCGTGGTCTTGGCATTGTAGTTCCTGACGTTTCGCCAGCAGCTGTGGCTGGCATCTTCAGAGGTGTAGCACCAAAAGACAGAGATCTCTCAGTGTCACAGTGTGGAAAAGATGTAGGTCATTTGTATCTACTCAGGAGGGGTGGGGTTGAGCTGAGTCATTCTGTAAGAGTTTCCCAGGGTGTGGAATGCTAATGGCGGGAGGCTTCACTGAGTCATTCTGTAAGAGTTTCCCAGGGTGTGGAATGCTAATGGCGGGAGGCTTCACTGTATCCTGAGGAGGTTCTTTTGCATATGGATTGGTGCTTGATGTGCTAATCTTCTCTGCAGGGCTATTGTCGGGTGTGGAGTGTTTTGTTGGCCTGGTGTTTTTCAGAACTGGAGCCCATGCTCTGTTCATTCTTAAGGTTTCTTCTTTCCTGTTGAAGTTTTGCTTATGCTTGTGAATTTCAATGGCTTCCCTGTGCAGTCTGACAAAGTAGTTGGAAGTGTTGTCCAGTATTTTGGTGTCCTGGAATAAGATACTGTGCCCTGTTTGAGTTAGGCTATGTTCAGCCACTGCTGATTTTTCAGGCTGTCCAAGTCTGCAGTGTCTTTCATGTTCTTTTATTCTTGTCTGGATGCTACGCTTTGTGGTCCCGATGTAAACTTGTCCACAGCTGCAGGGTATACGGTATACTCCTGCAGAGGTGAGGGGGTCTCTGCTGTCTTTTGCTGATCGTAGCATCTGTTGTATTTTTCGGGTGGGTCTGAATACTGCTTGAAGGTTATGCTTTTTCATAAGCTTTCCCATCTGATCAGTAATTCCTTTTTTTTTTTTTTTTGAAAAATTTTTTATTGGGTTAGAACATTTTTATTTTTACATTACAATCAATTTTCCCCTAATTTTTCGTTTCTAACCCCCTCCCTTTCCCCCCCTTTTGTTGACTTCCAACAGCTTTCCCACCCTCTGTCCCTTTTCCCTTACTTCTATTAAATTCCTCTGTCTAAAACAGATATACATTCTCCATTATATTAAGCAGTGCATCATTAACTCCTTTAATTATTATACACCCAAACTATACGTCTTTAGATAAACAATTTATCCCATTTTCCAGTTTCGAATAATTCTATATAAACCTATATATCATAAACCATAAAAATTTCCCACATTTAAATCAAACAATTTGATTTATTCTCTATATATTACTCATTTCAACTTTTTATGGTAATTCTATATAACTCCTCAGATACTCAATCAATTTAACTCTTCTATACATTCAGTTTGGTGCATATAAATCTTGTCAAAGAAAGAAAATATTGTTAGTTAGTCAATCCTCATGTTTAAACCTTATCATTAATTATTCTCTATCAGTTGACCTATACATATCTATATATATCTCAATCAATTAATCTAACTGCTTATAAATTCACATTTCTCTTCCTCCCCCGGTAAAGTCACCCCTCTCTTTTATACTTTTATTATATTTCAGTAGTTCTCAAACTGCCACAGTTTTCCTCCCACCTCCCATTTCTTCTCCAGGTATTGTTTCAGCTTCTCCCAGTCTGTGTTGAACTGCCCTGAGTCCAGATCTCTCAGTTTTCTTGTCATCTTATCCATTTCAGCCATATACAGCAATTTGTAGATCCAATCTTCAATAGTTGGTACTTCTTGTACTTTCCATTTCTGCGCATACAAAAGTCTAGCTGCTGCAGTCATATAAAAAATCAACGTCCTATGATGGGCTGGAATTCCCTCCATTCCCAAGTTTAGCAGCAGGAGTTCTGGGTTCTTATTTATTTGAAACTGTAAAATTTCACTCATTTCTCTTATTATTTCCCCCCAGAACTGCCTAGCTACCTCACACGACCACCACATATGATAGAGGGAGCCCTCATGTTTCTTACATTTCCAGCATTTATTAGAAGTATTCAAATTCCCTAGCGCAATCTTCTTTGGTGTCATGTACCAACGATAGATCATTTTGAAAATGTTCTCTTTAATATTGATACATGTCGTTGTCTTCATTGTAGTTTTCCACAAGTATTCCCATGCCTCCATTGTTATTTCTTTATTGAAATTTATAGCCCATTTCACCATCTGTGTTTTAACTATCTCATCCTCAGTATACCATTTCAGCAATACTTGGTATACCTTGGATATTCTTTTCTTGTCTTCTTTAAGAAGGGTCTGCTCTAGTTCCGAGTTCTCTGTTCGTATGCCCCCTTTTGCAAAGTCTGAGTTGTATAAGTCTCTAATCTGTCTATACTGAAACCAATCATAGTTAGGTGATAGTTCCTCTTGCGTCTTTATTCTAAGTTTAGATACTTCAATCTTAGTTATTTCTTTGTACGTTAAACATTGTTGTTCATTATCCACAGCTCTCGGATCTATCACCTCATATGGAACCACCCACAAGGGGGTTCCTTCTTGTAGGTAAGTTCTATACTTCTTCCAGATTGTAAATAGACTTCTCCTTACAAAATGATGCAGGAACATCGAGTTGACCTTTACTTTGTCATGCCATAGGTATGCGTGCCATCCAAAAATTTTTTTATATCCCTCTAGGGCTAATAGTTTCTTATTCTTTAATGTCATCCACTCTTTTAGCCAAACTAGGCAGATTGCATCATGGTAAAGTCTCAGATTGGGCAGTTGCATTCCGCCTCTCTCCTTTGCATCTTGTAAAACTTTTACTTTCACTCGAGGCTTCTTGCCTGCCCAAACAAAATCTGATATTTTCCTCTGCCATTTTTCAAATTGTTTAGAGTCTCTGATGATTGGTATTGTCTGTAACAAAAACATTACTCTTGGTAACACATTCATCTTAACTGCTGCAATCCTGCCCAACCATGACAGGTTCAATCTATTCCATTTGATCAAGTCTCTCTCTATCTGAGTCCATAATTTTTCATAATTATTCTTGAACAAATCTATATTTTTTGCAGTCAGCTCAACTCCCAAGTATTTCACCTTACTAGTTACTTCACAATCCGTTGTTTCCATTAACAATTGTTGTTTCTGCTTAGTCATGTTTTTGCATAATATCTTTGACTTCTTTTTGTTAATGAAGAAACCTGCCAAATCTCCAAACTCCTTGATCTTGTCTATCACTTTTGGCATGTTCTCCAGTGGGTCTTCTACAATTAACATTATGTCGTCTGCAAATGCTCTGACCTTATATGAATAGTCCTTTATTTTTATTCCTCGTATTTCCTCATCTTGTCGAATTTGTATCATCAGAATCTCCAATACTAAAATGAACAACAATGGAGATAACGGGCAACCTTGTCTTGTTCCTTTACTAATCGTCAATTTTTTGGTCAATTCATCATTCACTACAATTGCTGCAGTCTGGTCTCTATAGATTTCCTTGATTGCTCTGACGAATCTTTCTCCCAGTTGTAGCTTTTCCATAGTGGCAAACATAAAGTCCCAGTTTAAATTGTCAAACGCTTTTTCAGCGTCTACAAAGAAGAAACCAACCTCTTTGTCACAACGCTTGTCGTAGTATTCAATAGCATTGATCACTGTCCTTAAGTTGTCTCTTATTTGTCTGTCTGGCAAAAAGCCTGCTTGTTCCTCCTCTATGACTTCCGAGAGCCACCCCTTCAATCTCTCCGCCAATATCTTCGCAAAAATTTTATAGTCATTATTGAGTAGTGATATAGGCCTATAATTTTTCACACTAGTCAGATCTTGGCCCTCTTTTGGGATCAATGATATATTCGCTTCGCTCCAAGTGTCTGGAATTCTTTGATCCCTAAAAACTCCGTTCATCACCTCTTTTAGGAATGGTGCCAGTTCATTGGCCATTGTCTTATAAAATTTAGCCGTAAGTCCATCTGGCCCTGGCGCCTTTCCTAGATTTGCGGATTGTATTGCCATATTTATTTCCTCATCAGTTACTTCACTGTTCAGCTTATTTCTCCAAGCTTCCGAGATCTCTGGAAGTTTGGTTTTCTCCAAATATGATGCTATTGATTCTTTGTTTACTTCTTTTTTATTATACAGCTTAGCGTAAAATTTATAAAAGGCTCTGCTAATGGTAGTCTGCTCCAAATACGTTTTGTTTTCTTCACAAATTTTATTTATTATTTTCTTTTCCCTTTTCTTCTTTAATTGCCATGCCAAATATTTCCCAGGTTTATTAGCACCCTCAAAAGCTTTTTGATTCAGTCTTTTAAGGTTCCACTCCAATTCTTTGTTACTCATTGCTGTTAACTGTTCTTGAAGAATTTTGATTTCCTGATGTATTTTCTTTTTCCCTGGTCTCTTTTTTAACTGTACTTCTTTGGCCTTTATTTTCTCCTCAATCTCTTGTCTTTTCTCCTCTTTCTTTTTCCTTGCTCTACCATTTAAGTCCATTAGTATGCCCCTTACAACCGCCTTGTACGCGTCCCAAACTTTACTGGTTGGTACTTCTTTATTCACGTTGTATTGTATAAAAAACTTAGTCTCTCTTCTCAGTGCTTCCATATTCTCACTTTCCTGTAACAGGTCCTCATTTATTCTCCAGGCTTTCCTTTTTCTCCTTTTTCCAAATTTCCACATAATTGGGTTGTGATCTGAGCCTACCATCGGCATTATTTCTACCTCCTTAGTCCATAGCGCTAAGTCCTTTGAGGCCCAGATCATATCAATTCTTGATAATGTAAGATGCCTTGCAGAATAAAAAGTAAACTGTTTGGTTTTAGGATATTCTCTCCTCCATACGTCTTCGAGAGTTTCTTGTTGAATCAACTCAAAAAAAAGCTTTGGCAATAGTCCTCTTTTCTTTTGTGCTTTTGTAGTCTTTTTGTCTAATTCCAAATCTGTCACTCCATTGAAATCTCCAGCAAGAATTATCTGGTCATATACAAGATCGTCTAGGTGCTTCCTTAAGTCCTCAAAGAAGCTTTCCTTTGCACCGTTAGGTGCATAAAGTCCGACTACCAACACTCTCTTTAAGTTCCAATTACATTCCACTGCTACAAATCTAGCTTCCACATCTCTCATAACAAATTTTGGCTGCAGCTCCTCTTTTATATACAACACCACTCCTCTTTTTTTCTTGTTGGAAGCCGCTACAAATTCTTTGCCCAATTTTCCAGATTTTAAATATTTTACATCCTGTTTTCTAATGTGGGTCTCCTGCAAACAAACAATATCACATTTTTGTTTTAGTAGCCAATGAAAAATATTTTTTCTCTTATTCGGTGAGTTTAGTCCATTTACATTCCAAGATAATACTTTACACTCCATATTCATGGTTTTGTTGGTAAGTCTTTTTCATTGTCCTTGATAAATCTCTCCATCTCCCGCTCAGATCTGATGCGTTTTTTTGCCCCTCCAAACTCAAAGGACACTCCTTCCGGTAACTCCCATCTGTATCTGATATTCATGTCCTTCAAAGTCTGAATTAGCACTCTATATTTTTTCCTGTCCAATAACACTGATCTGGGCAGTTCCTTCATTATAATAATCGTCTTGCCATCAATCTCCAATGGATCTTGAAATTGTTTGGTCACAATCCTCTCTTTCATATTTCTAGTTGTAAACTGCACAATCACATCCCTTGGTAGTTTCCTCTGGGTTGCAATTCTCGAGTTCACACGATACGCCACATCTAGGATAGCCACAATTTCCTCCTCCTCCTTCCCCAGGTAATCAGCCAACACCTCCGTCATCTGTTCTTGCGCTGACTTCCCTTCCACTTCTGGCAGACCACGAAAACGAAGCTGCTTCTCCATGTGTTTAGTTTCTGCAACTGACATCCTCCCCTTCACCAGCCTCATCTCTGTTTGTTGCGTGTCTATTAAATTCTCCATCGCGTCTTCTACTGTTTTAACTCTCTGCTGCGTTCCTTGTAATTCACTGCTAATCGTTTCCACACCTTTTTTCACTTCTGACAGCTCCGACTTTACTGTCTGTGTAACTTCCTTGACCTCTTTAATAAGCTCCAATTTCGTGTCCTTAAGTTCTTTCATCATGTCTATAAGTTTTTTGTCCAAGTTTTCTATTGCCGATTGCCACTCTTTTTTCGACATCGTGGGGCTTGCTTTAGCTCGCTCCCACGAATCTGCTCTCTTCCTCAGCTCCGTGGCGTATAATTAAACGTTTTCCTTTTTTTTAAATGTCCCAATCTTTGCCAAAATTAATTTTTTATATCCAAAATGTCGGGCGTCTTTTCTCTATGGTTTCTCTATGTTATTATAATCCAAGATGGCCTACTTCCTCTTCCGCTGAAGCCACGACCCTTCCACTTTCAAAGATGGCGATTCCCCACTTCCTGTCCTTTGGCAAGGGCCGCTTCCCTCCAGCCACTCTATTGTTGTTACGCACTTCCTGTCTCCCGTCTTCCCACAGCAGGTCTCGCGATGGTGTCTTTTTCCCACAGCTCCAAAACCACAGGTATTCAAAACAATAGTCCGATTTTTGTAATAACTTCTTTAAACTTAGTCTCTTTTAAAATACAACTCCTGCCGAGTCTTCACCTCCTTTTCGCTAGTCTGTTGCAGTTTAAAAGTCTACTTTCTTTCCTCTCTGTTTTTGTCAATCTGTCCCGTTTCAAGAGATAGCGATCTTTACCTTCTCTCCAGCTTTCTCGGGTTGTAATCGCTGTTTCGATCTTAAATTCTCCTCTCGACTTCCCTCCCCGATCGAAGCTTGGGTATGTAGGTCTTATGCCAGCCGAATTGGCCCCAAAATTGCCGCAGAGATTATAGCCGACCCGTCGCAAGGTGGGACCTCAAGGATCGGGGGGGAGACTCCTTGTGTAGAGC
Source organism: Eublepharis macularius (assembly GCF_028583425.1). NCBI lineage: Eukaryota > Metazoa > Chordata > Lepidosauria > Squamata > Eublepharidae > Eublepharis > Eublepharis macularius. The sequence continues at coordinate 90,402,566 of NC_072790.1, read as the reverse complement.
CCCCCCTCGTCCGAGATCTAACTCACCCTAGGGTCTTGAGCGTTCTTTGCCTGCTCCCCGCCTGAGAGCAGTCGGCCGCGGGTTATTTTCACCCCTCCGGCCGGTTAAAACGGCAATCCGGTCAGCTCCACAAATGGAGCTGCGTTAGACCTCCATGAATCCCAAACCGGAAGTCCTGATCAGTAATTCCTTTGATATATGGCAAAAACACTTTTCCTGTAGGTGACTGTTTTTCCTTGGTTGTTTGATTCATCCTGGGTTTGATTGCTCTTCGGATTTCATTTCTGGAGTAGCCATTTGCCTGAAGTGCGTGGTTTAGATGATTAATTTCCTCATTGAGAAAGCGCGGCTCACATATCCGTCTTGCACGATCCACTAATGTTTTCATTATGCCTCTTTTCTGTCGGGGGTGGTGATTGGAGTTTTTGTGTAAGTACCGATCAGTGTGAGTTGGTTTCCTGTAGACCTTGTGACCTAACTGAGAGTTTGCTTTGCGGATGACCAAGGTATCCAGGAATGAGAGTTTTCCCTCACTTTCTTTCTCCATTGTGAATTGTATGTTCAGGTGGATGTTGTTGAGATGATTAAAAAACTCCATCAATTCTTCCTCCCCATGGCTCCAAATGATGAATGTATCATCCACAAACCGGAACCATACACTGGGTTTGTGGGGTGCTGATTCTAGAGCTGTTTTTTCAAAATGTTCCATGTAGAAGTTTGCTATAACTGGGCTGAGTGGGCTCCCCATGGCCACCCCATCCATCTGTTCATAGAATTCGTTGTCCCATTGGAAGTAACTGGTTGTCAGACAATGATGGAATAAGGCTGTTACATCCTCTGGGAAAATCCGATTAATCAGTGCAATAGTGTCTTTTACTGGAACTCAAACTCAATCCACAAGACATACTTGTCAGTTTTGATGTTGTATCCCTGTTTACCAAGGTTCCAGTAAAAGACACTATTGCACTGATTAATCGGATTTTCCCAGAGGACCACAAAGCGTAGCATCCAGACAAGAATAAAAGAACATGAAAGACACTGCAGACTTGGACAGCCTGAAAAATCAGCAGTGGCTGAACATAGCCTAACTCAAACAGGGCACAGTATCTTATTCCAGGACACCAAAATACTGGACAACACTTCCAACTACTTTGTCAGACTGCACAGGGAAGCCATTGAAATTCACAAGCATAAGCAAAACTTCAACAGGAAAGAAGAAACCTTAAGAATGAACAGAGCATGGGCTCCAGTTCTGAAAAACACCAGGCCAACAAAACACTCCACACCCGACAATAGCCCTGCAGAGAAGATTAGCACATCAAGCACCAATCCATATGCAAAAGAACCTCCTCAGGATACAGTGAAGCCTCCCGCCATTAGCATTCCACACCCTGGGAAACTCTTACAGAATGACTCAGTGAAGCCTCCCGCCATTAGCATTCCACACCCTGGGAAACTCTTACAGAATGACTCAGCTCAACCCCACCCCTCCTGAGTAGATACAAATGACCTACATCTTTTCCACACTGTGACACTGAGAGATCTCTGTCTTTTGGTGCTACACCTCTGAAGATGCCAGCCACAGCTGCTGGCGAAACGTCAGGAACTACAATGCCAAGACCACGGCAATACAGCCCGGAAAACCCCCAACAACCATTGACCTAGTAAGTTTGATTGGTTGCTTTTCGGTTCTTGTGTAAATCTGCAAGTATGCATTTCCTCCCCACTGTTCTAGCTTACTTAGTTTTCAGCTTTGAAGGATAATTTAGGAATATGTGGCTTTATGCCCAGAATAAATCCAAGAACAAATGGAATAGAGTTTGCAACAAATATTCTTTGGGATGCTCAGAGGTGTCATGCCCTTAGAGTAGTGTTGTCAGGTCCCTGTGCCCTCCCAGCAGGAGGGGGGGGACCTGGCACTTACCTCATGCCAGCAGTGTGCTCTCTTTTTGCGTGTGCATGCCGGTGCCTGCGCGATAACACCACTCCCTGAAGTGACGTCATTGCACTGGCCACGGAAGCACACCCGTACTCTGTGCAGGGCCGATTCGGCCTGTTTGGGGACAAAATTGGCCCAAACAAAGCACGGGAGCACTTCCGCAGTTCATGTGACATCACTTCTGGGAGTGACATCATTGTGCCCCCTGGGAGTGCGTATGCACACCGTGCGTGTTCCTGAGGTGCCTGCCGGGTGCGGGCGACCTCCAGGAGCTTGCTACCTCCCACTGATCGCAGATAGATTGGTGGGCAAGGGGGTAAACTCATATGAGTTTGCCCACCAGCTGCGGGCATCTGAGAACCCTATCTTTGAGGACACAAATCAGAAGTTTTAGTGAAGTCGTCTGTTGACCTATGTAATGGTTTCTATATAAAATGGTCATGTTGTATAACCCTATAATGTCTGAATCTTTCAGGTCTTGAATTCAGTGAAATCTAATGGTGGGACTAGCCTGTCATTATAATGAGTAGGATTGGGAGATTCTGAGGTATACTTGAGGGACTCTGAGGTCACTGTGAGGAGAGGGGATGCACTGTTTCCATGAAGTTCCTGTCAGTTTAGAATGTCAGATCTCTTGCTCCCCGAGGTAGAAAAGTGGGTGTAATGTTTTGTATTTAAATAGTTTAGATTTTATTTCTGCTTGCTAATGTGGGGATTTTAAGTTGCTGCTGCTGTGAGTTTAAAAGTAGACCTCTGAAGAAAAAAGGAGTGGGGGGGGGGGCTAGATGGGCGAATAGAGAATAATCTGATTGAACAGTAGCTGTAGAGGGTTAAAGGGAACTGCAGTTCTGAGAGTGTGCTGAGAGAAAGTGTTCATTCTGGACAAAGCAGGCGAGCTGTGCAGTCTGAGAATGTGTGTTTCTGAGAGAAAATAATATGTGTGGAGGCCTGAAAGGAGTCTCATTCTGCCAAGTTCAGTGAATCTGTGGTGTTCTGGGAAATTCTGTCTAATTTATGTACGAGAGAGAGAGAGAGAGAGAGAGAGAGAGAGAGAGAGAGAGAGAGAGAGAGAGAGAGAGAGAGAGAGAGAGAGAGTGTCTGTATATATTTGAGGTTGAGAGATTGATCTATCTAATTCAGGCAAACTGTGTGGATATGAAAAGACTGAGTGAAACTGTATCTGTGTGGATGTGAAAAGAGTTTATTTTGTTAGTGAAGACCTGTGCGGAAAATCACTTTGTATGATTGAGTCTGTAAATATACCTTTAAAAATATATAATTAATTTGAAACTGCTAAGCTTAAGAACTATTCTGAAATCAATATACCTATCAAAACTCTGCAACTATCTCACTTATGTACTTAAAAATAAATTCTACTTTTGTTTAAGAAAAAAATCCCTTTTTTACCTCACATCCATCCTCACGTGCTGATGGTTCTGTCAAACTACCATCTATAACAAGCCTTTCTGTATTACAAGTTAAACCAAGGAGGTCTAAGGCAAAAGCCTTTGGTGACAGAAAACCTTTTGAGTCAGGGAGGCAGCAATGAAAAAGTCACCTAAATAAACAAGGGAAGGTGTTCTTGAGGCACAAGCTTTGGTAAAGTAGAGAACACCAAAGCTCAGGTGTGAGTGGAAATTAAAAAGTGTGTTTGTGGTGACCTAAGTCCTTCTGAAGTATAAGGTATTGTAAGGAGGAGCTGAATTTAAGGTCTAAAACCAAAGGTTTTTAAAGGTTTTAAAAACAGGGTGGTTCAAAAAGAAGTGAAACATTACAGGGGGGTTGTCTCTCACTGTACCATTGACCACAAGCACATTCTGATCTGTTCAGAGAATGGCAGCCAGTTACTTATATAGCAGAAAGTACAGTGGTGCTCAAGGACACCATTATGATGAGGTTTAAAACTACCTCCTGTCCCTGGGAACCACCATGTCTGAGGTTTAACTTTGATGTTTCTCAACTGTATTCCAGATTTCAGCCTTTTGAGAACTAAACGAGCCTTATCTACAGTAATATACCCTTTTACCTGCATATCCCTATTTCATGATGTGTTTTGACAGAATCTCTTAGCAATTATAGGTTGGTATTTTAAGTATTGATTGTTATATCATAAAGCTCTTCTTTCAGAGACTTAACCATTTTTTATAACACTAGGGCCCCTCGATTTAAAGGATTTCAACAACAGGACAGCCAAGAAGTTCTTCACTATTTGCTGGATGTAATGAGAATAGAGGAAACAAAGGTGAGGTATTTGTATATCAGTAACATGTTGTTTGAGTGGCCTCATAGAATTGATTTTTGTCAAAGTACTCTACCCTTTTTATATTTAATATTTGTTTAATCATTTTGTGTTATCCACATGATCATTGTGTTTTTTAAAATTATGACATCATATGAAGCATATGGTAGCTCTTTTTATAACATTGTGAGTTCCTGAAACACAAGCAAGAGCTGTCAGTGGTAGGATAGGTGGTGCATAATAGGATTGCCACCTCTTGAGGGCATTGTAAAAGGAGTCTCCAGATCAAACCAAATGGTGTAGAACTACAGTATAATTAATTGAACAATTCAGGAATAGGATTGTAGCCTATTACACTATTTCCTGTATGTATCATCCTACCTTGTCTTTTATATTTGTAATCCACTTTCTGCATGCTTTACAGTATATCAGGCTTTAGACATTTTTTTGTTTGCACTGTTTTCTAATTCTGCAATCCTAGTCCTGTTGCATTGTTTATCGGCTGTTTTATTCTGTCTGATTGCATTGTTGTTTTTTAATATTTTGTAATCTCTTTTGAGTCTCGGTGAAAAAGGCAGGCAACAAATAGAGTAAAATTTAATTAATTATGTATTAATTTATTTATTTGTTTATTAATTAAAATGTATATTGATCATCTTTGGGTAACTTAAGGTAACAATAAAATGTTTGTTTCAAATGAGTAATGATAAATTTTATGAATTAATAAATTAAATTAACATATGCAGTTACCCTCAGCTGAAGGTTTATTCTTTAGTATTTGCTGCTTCATCCAAAGCTAATTATTCTGTGTTTCACCCTTAATAAATGTGATCCTTTTCCCTTCTCACTCTCTGTCTCCTCCTCTGGTCCCTTTTCCATCTATGGAGAAACAAAAGTTGATCCCACACCTGACTACGATTAAATCCATGTTTTACCATAATTGTGTATTACTCTGATTTTGTCACCTCAGGCTTCACAGCAAGGAACACTACTAATAAAACTGTTGGGTCCCCTCCCCCATGTTTGTCTTGCTTTTCGGGTCTATAAACGGTGTGACAAACAGAGAATGTCAGATCTGTGGATCTGGTCAATCTTGTGAGCACTGACAGTTGTGCCAGTCCGAAACAAACACGAGTTACATTGTCTGTCATGGGAACTCCACAGCTGTTAATCGTGCTATTGTTAGGAGTGTCACTACCATGTGTTTTTTTATTGGAGGAAGCCTACAGCGATATGTCTGCCACCAGAATCCTTTAAAAATTATTACAGGCCTTCCCGTTTTCAAGCTGTTTTTAAATATATTTGCTGTGAGTGTAGCTAACTAACTGCTCTGCTGAAATTGAAAGTAACCACTTTTTTCACAGACTTCTTGGTATAGTAAGCTGTCTCCCAATATAAAATAACTCCCCATTCTTATCTAATATGTTTGATCATCTCTGATCTTTTAAAATGTAAATGATAAACTAAAGTGTATTAATTAAGCTCTTTTGAAGCCCAGAGAGAATGCAGCGCTGCTTAATTCTGCAATTTGCATTCTGTAAGAGTGCTCTAACTTCCCTTGAGTTTTTGTTTATACTGATTGTCCATTTGTAAACTTGGGGATTCAGTTGTTTTAAACCTTGGTGTATTTTTTTATCTGCATCTTTCTAAACCACATTAATGTATCCAAGTGAACCTTTTAAAAATAGAAATGGTTAATACAAAAGTCAAAGCTGCAGTGTTGTCCCTTTCCAGCATTATGTGCTGGAGATGCTTCACACCAGGGTTTGAAGTATTTGAACCCTGCTGCTAATTGATTAATGTCTGTGCCATTGTTAGCCGCACCCAAATCCTTCAAAGACTATGTCTTTCTTTGACCTAAATAAATGGTTCAGTGCACTAATCCCAACAAAAGGGAGTAGCTTATGGCTTTAAACCCATTTACGGTATCCAACTTACTCAGTTATCAATTGATTACTCCTCTTAGTATATTGCTGAATTTAAGGTGAACAAAGAGGGGCTTGGGGCACTGGGAGTTAATTCACTAGCCAGGCCACATACTTGTGAAGCAGAGGCTATTATTCAGCCTGTTGGTACACCAGTAGTTGTCTCTCTGTTAATATTTCAAAATAAAATCATCAGGCATTTCCATGTTCTTGATACAGGAACAGAGTAGACTCTCTTGTAAATGTTTCTAAGTTATAGATATGAATGTATCTTCCCTGTGACACTGACAAATTTTGTTAGGAGATGTAAGAACTAACTTTGTGTGGAATACCTATGTGTGGAATTCACTTGTATAAAGCAATTCCACAATGCACTCATGTAGTAACACATTGCAGACTTGTACTAATCATAGTGATAAATCTCCTGCTGCCTGTAGGCTTTTCCGGGCACTTTTTTTGGGCACTTTAATAGTTACTGAAAACAATGGTGTTATAATAATGTTAAATGATAAGTCATGTCAGAGCCCTGACCTTGCATGTTTACAGATGACTGTCAGCTGCCTTAACTCAGCTTTTTATTCTTATTTTTAAAATCGTACCATTAAAACCAGCCAGAAACAGTGTGGTGATTGTAATAGCATGATTTTAAAATGAAAATCACTTCTGGCTCCTGGGGGCTGATGTGTAAGCGGTCAGAACCGCCCCCATGATATTAGAAGCTGTATGGTCATGAATATGTCATGAGCCCCTTTTCTCTAAATATGCTTCCAGCATTAAAAATACTGCTTAAGCAAGCAGAAAACATGGAAGCCGCTGCCAAAGTAGGCAGACAAAATGGAAGCTGCAATAGGACCTTCCTGGAGTTCCTGACTTAATCAGTGCATTCCACCGGATTGGTCTCACCTTAACCACTTTCTTATTATTAGGCGATTCACCCATCCACTTCCTGAGTCATCAGCCATAATTTGATAACTTTAGTGCCACCCGGGAAGACTTAAATTTTTATCTGCATCTTTCTAAATCACACCCAGGAGACGGTTTTTTGTTACACCCCGGAGATGCTTTTACCCTACCTTGGGAACAGTTTGCCAGCTCTTTGTCTCGCCCCAGAGACAACTTTGCAGTCCTTTGTCCCAAACAAACAGGAAAGTCTTCCTCCTAAAGACACGCAGAAAACAGAGAGCCACCAGGCTCAAGGAAGAACACCAAGGGGCACCAATATGAAAACTTCTGTTATTAATCCCAAATATCCATACAATAATACAATTCAATGTGAATACAAAACAAAATGAATGCAATACAAAGGCCAATATAAGGCAAGATCAATACATCCGTAACAAGGCTTAAATAAGCCCGTATGCCGGCAGTCCGTGAATAAGTCCAACCGGCTAAACCGGGGAAAGGCAGTCAACACAATGCATCTGCCAAACTGAAATGCAGAAAAAAAGGGTGTAGGCGACGAGTTGGGTCGACCTGTTCACTGCTCGTTTCAGAAGTACATTCTTCTTTCTTCAGGCCAAAATCTATGTGAACAAATCACAAAAGGAAAATTTTTCACACCTCCCCAAATGTTTCAGCAAACAATATCTTCCCTGTATGAAACTTACTGACAAGGAACCGCTCTGCATCTTCCAGTTCAAGTCCTTAGAGTAAGTCTAACGAATCGTTGGGATAAGGGGTCTGAGCCCCTCCCATAATTTATACAAACGCTGTTCCAAATTAATTAAAGTGAAAGTCACCAAATTTCATATAAATTAAAATAAAAGTCACCGAATCCGACTCTGCTGCAATTTTAATCACGAAAATACAATCAATGCAATAAATGCAATAAATACCTTAAAATGCACTGAGACTGAGACCTTTTTTTTCTTTTACTACTTATGAATGCTAACACTATGTAAAAGTCCTTGCTGAATAAAAGATGGTATCAAAACTATGGTGTGAAGAACGATCATAGAAAAGATGAATAGTCCAGTTCGTTGTTTAAACCACCAGGAGACACTGTGCGGAGGCGAAAAATCCAACGTGCCTCCGCTTGTAATAAAAAACGGTTTGCATTACCAGGTTTATTAACACTTTCCAGGACCGTAAAGACTAGTTCTCTCTCACTACTATGCTGAGTCATAAAGTGCTGGGTGAGGGGAGCCTCCTCGTTCCGAGTCCGTATTTTAGAAAGGTGTTCCTGGATCCTCACATGGACCGGGCGGGTGGTACATCCTATATACATCAGTTTGCAACTACACTGGATCAAGTAAACCACATTCGGCGTGGAGCAAGTTGAAAAGTTTTTAGACTCCAGTGGGTTGTTGTAGACTGGATGAATAATGGTTTTAAGATCTACACAAAGGGAGCAAACATTACAATGGCCACAGGGGAAATGCCCCTGTGGTGCATTACTATCAGTGGTCAAAGTTTTCAGATCCGAATGTACCAGGATATTCCTTAGGCTTTTGGTCCTCTTAAAGCCGATCTGTGGTGGGGCCTCGCAGCCCGGCACGTCAGCTAGGACATGCCAGTTCCTCCTAATAGCTCCTGCAATTCTCCCAGATAGGGGCGAGAAATGTATAGCCCATGTAATTCTCTTTTCAGGTCTATTCTCTCTCACCTTATAGGTAAGTAGGTCTCTCCGGGCGCACCGCTCTGCTCGTAATTTCGCTTGTTCTATAACCTGCTTAGGATAGCCCCGTGTTCTAAAGGCTTGACTCATGGTCCTGGCTTCTTTGACCACTGATAGTAATGCACCACAGGGGCATTTCCCCTGTGGCCATTGTAATGTTTGCTCCCTTTGTGTAGATCTTAAAACCATTATTCATCCAGTCTACAACAACCCACTGGAGTCTAAAAACTTTTCAACTTGCTCCACGCCGAATGTGGTTTACTTGATCCAGTGTAGTTGCAAACTGATGTATATAGGATGTACCACCCGCCCGGTCCGTGTGAGGATCCAGGAACACCTTTCTAAAATACGGACTCGGAACGAGGAGGCTCCCCTCACCCAGCACTTTATGACTCAGCATAGTAGTGAGAGAGAACTAGTCTTTACGGTCCTGGAAAGTGTTAATAAACCTGGTAATGCAAACCGTTTTTTATTACAAGCGGAGGCACGTTGGATTTTTCGCCTCCGCACAGTGTCTCCTGGTGGTTTAAACAACGAACTGGACTATTCATCTTTTCTATGATCGTTCTTCACACCATAGTTTTGATACCATCTTTTATTCAGCAAGGACTTTTACATAGTGTTAGCATTCATAAGTAGTAAAAGAAAAAAAAGGTCTCAGTCTCAGTGCATTTTAAGGTATTTATTGCATTTATTGCATTGATTGTATTTTCGTGATTAAAATTGCAGCAGAGTCGGATTCGGTGACTTTTATTTTAATTTATATGAAATTTGGTGACTTTCACTTTAATTAATTTGGAACAGCGTTTGTATAAATTATGGGAGGGGCTCAGACCCCTTATCCCAACGATTCGTTAGACTTACTCTAAGGACTTGAACTGGAAGATGCAGAGCGGTTCCTTGTCAGTAAGTTTCATACAGGGAAGATATTGTTTGCTGAAACATTTGGGGAGGTGTGAAAAATTTTCCTTTTGTGATTTGTTCACATAGATTTTGGCCTGAAGAAAGAAGAATGTACTTCTGAAACGAGCAGTGAACAGGTCGACCCAACTCGTCGCCTACACCCTTTTTTTCTGCATTTCAGTTTGGCAGATGCATTGTGTTGACTGCCTTTCCCCGGTTTAGCCGGTTGGACTTATTCACGGACTGCCGGCATACGGGCTTATTTAAGCCTTGTTACGGATGTATTGATCTTGCCTTATATTGGCCTTTGTATTGCATTCATTTTGTTTTGTATTCACATTGAATTGTATTATTGTATGGATATTTGGGATTAATAACAGAAGTTTTCATATTGGTGCCCCTTGGTGTTCTTCCTTGAGCCTGGTGGCTCTCTGTTTTCTGCGAGTCCTTTGTCCCAGCCTGGACCAACCATTCAGCCCTTTGGTTTTAGGGCAGAAGATGCAATCTTGCCCCAAGGTAGGATACATGGTATAAAATAGGCTGCCCCTCAGCCCCAAAGTGTGTGCATGCTTGCATCTAGCATTCCATCCTCAAACCTCTGAGTCTCTTCTGACTTGAAGCACAGGCCACTCAATGCTGCTCCTCTCTCTCCTGGACATCTGGATAGGTAAATCTCACCCGAACCCTCAAACTCTATCCAACTTTCACCACTGCTTTCTAGTTAGCTCTGAATGCGTGTTGTGTGTACTGTGTGTTTTGTGTGCATTTGATCTTTATTATGTTAAATAAAAAAAAAACCTTTGGATTGAACATCCATCTGTTTATTGAAAGGAGTTCTCTAGCTGGGACTATCCCTGTATACACAAACTAAAAGATCCCTAAGTTACCCCTCCTTTCATAAGCTTCTCCTTGTTGCTAATTCCCCGCAACTTGCAAGGAGACCTCATTTGGGTAACAGATGCAATGGTGTCCCAGTAGAGGCTGCTGCCTCCCACCAAAATTCACTGCCTGAGACCATCTCCTCGTCTTGGATCACTGTAGAGCCTGTCATATTGGGTCAGTTCCTTTGCAGTGATAAAAAAATGTGTTCTGAGCTGCCATTATAAACCTGATAATAATAATTTTTAGAGTGTTCTAAACTCTGGACAAAACACAGTAATTTTTCATAGCCTTGTAAGGAAGTTCTTCCTGCATTGCAAATTGGGGATGTAGCTGGGAGAGGAGAGGGAGAGAGAGAGAAGCTTTGTTCAGGCTACCTAGTAAGTTTATGGTTTAGATTAGATATGAGCCAAGGACTTCCCAGCTCACACTCACAGGGCCAAAATACAAGAGACACAGTACACGTGGTGGCTTCATGCCAAGTATACCTGAGAAGTGTAGTCAGAGACTCCTTCCCCTCTCTGTGAGAACGGATGGTGGAGTAACGGTGGCTGTGGCACCCTCAGCAGCTCCTTCTGCCACTGCTCTCCACCTGCCAGCTTCAGGCTCCCCTCATTGGCTGAAGAGCCGAAGGAAGCCAGCAGCAGCAGGCATCACAAATCTTTCTTCCAGGCACAAGCCGGCCGGATGCAAGGGCCACCAAAGACCGTTTGGGGACGGGCAGCTGCTGCTCTCTCCTGGGGCTCCCTATGTCTGTCCCCAGGGAGCTGCTCCAGAGACAGCTGTTGCGTTGGCGAAGCTCCAGCTGCAGCAACAGCAGAGGGATCTGCTGCTACAGCTCTGACATGCCCTCGCTTTGATTTTCCTCCAGGAGATCGGGGGCAGGGGAAGGACTTGTCAGATCAGCATCAGCATCAGCACATCCCTCTGCTGTTGCTGCAGATGAAGCTTTGCTGATTCAGCTGTCTCTGGAGCAGCTCCCTGGGGGATTTCCCCGCCAAGCAGCTGATTCGTGGTTTAAATGCCCCTTTCCCTGCCGCTGCGTAGCAGCAGGGAAAGGGGCATTTTAAACCCTGTGTTCCAAAGCTTCCCAAAGCGATACGAATCACTTTGGGAAGCTTAGATCTGGGGCTTCTGAATCGGGCCCAGGTTGCTGACCCTGATCCGGAAATCCTGAATCTTTGCGAATCGGGTCCAATTCGGGTGTTTTATCTGAGTCGGAAACCTGATTCACACTTCCCTGCAAGCTACATTAAGTTATCTAAAAAGCATGGATACAGCTGTGGTGTAAGCCTGGGGCAGCCAGCAATGGAATACATTATTATCTTCAAGGTGGGAGTTATCTTGCAGGGACCCACATGACATGGGCACGGTTTTATCCCCCATGTTATTCAACCTTTATGTAAAGGCTGTAGAAGAAATTGTGAGGGTACTGAAAGGGGGCATTTAATGTTAATAATTGAAAGTTACAGCAGCAGCATTTGAATGGGATTGTCAGTTATTCTCCTGTGACTGAATTTTTGTAAGATACTTGTAATTATGGACACTTCAAGTAAAATGCTTGCCAAATGTTTTTTACAGCGTATACAATCTGCAATTTTAAAAGCTTTCAATAATCCTACTACTAAAACAGCAGATGAAGATACAAAAAGAAAAGTAAAAGGTATGTTGCTTTTCAGCAAAGCTGCCACAGTAATTTGGACATAATTTGATTTAAATTTGTGTTTTCATTTGAATTGCCATTATGAAATGGTTTGTTTGTGAATTTTTAATTTCCTTTGGAACTGAGTAACAGTTGCGTTCTATTGGGCTGGAATACTCTGTGGATCTTGCATATTTTCTAGTGCCATCTAGTGCATGTACAGATTCCATTAAGCTGATCATTTTATAGATGTAGTAAAATCTAGATCAGCTATGGGGTTTTTTTTTGCTGTTTCAAACTGATTTGCAGAATATACTAGTCCACAGCCTGCTTACTTAAAAGTAAGTTGAGCTGCATTCTGGTTTAGTACTACAGCTTTAATGGGTCATTTTGAACTGGAAGTATGCTAAGTCTGAGTACATTATTCTCAGTTTTATAATAAAAGAGTATTCTTTGGCTACAGTCTTCAGGGACTTATTGCCAAAGTGTCATTGTATCAACTACTCTTTAATTGCATTGATTTGGATCAATAAAGTTAGTAGCCTCGGGATTTCCCTCTTTGTATCCCTTGGAGGTGGGGAGGCAGTCATACTAACTGCAGGGTGTTGAAGGTACTAACCAAAAATGGGATGGCAGCAGGAATGAATAGGGAAGTGTGTATCATATTCTCTGGCTACTTTTGAAGAAGAGAGAATAGACTGGGTTTTTTTGCTTCAGCTGGGTGAGAGGGAAAGGAATGGAAATAGCATGGAGTTAAACTAGAGGGTGTGAAGGGGTATGAAGATGACCTTCATATAGTCTGTAGTTATTCCACCCCCACCCCCACCCCCACACACTTTTCTCAACCCATTATGGTGATTTGAAGTTTTCAAAAAGTTCTTTCTGGAGTCTTGCACAGGAGAAATCCTCATTCATATTATAAGGCTGTAAGCTTAAAACACATTACCAGGAGTAAATTCAAGTAAAATCATTTTCCTTAATGACTTACTATGTGAAAACATGGTAATACATGAGCTGAAATATATTTTAAAATCTATGATTTAATGTTCTGCTTGAAGTAGAGCATTAGCTTCATAATCTTAAAATCAGACATTTGTCTTTGATGGGTTATTGCAAATTTCTAAATATGTCAGTGGGTTGAACCCAATGCTGCTGCTTCAACAGCAAAACAGCAGTTCCCTTGGTTGAGGAGGGAGGGTGATTTTTACCCCCTCCCGACTTATAGTGTAGCCCTCTATTTTGCTCCATTGCTGTTGATTCTGAGAGTCCCTTGATCTTTAAGTTCAGAATGGGCTGGGGGAGGTCCTGCTCTGCCAGCTTGACTCCACTTGTGGTTCCTAGGTCCTTTGAGAATGATGTTTGGAGTAATCTTCCTTTAAGTTCTGTGGAAAATAAATTGGATCATGCTGGAATGCTGCTGATCCTGTGTATCTATAGCCTAGTAATATTTGCACTGTGTGCGGATAAATGGAAAATATATTATTATGCATTTTATTTGAAATGCATAATATTATTTGAAAAATACATCTTTATCTGTCTACTGGAAACAGAAATGAAATCAAAGCTAATCATGAACAATTCAGTTTACCAAGCAATGAATGCAAACTGTACTTTCATTATATGAAGACAGTATTGTAGCTACTACCATTTGTTTACAATGTATGGAATGTTTTCAGAAGAAATCCTAGAATGAATTGTATTGTTTTTAGAATGGATTGTGTGTGTACACATTAAAAAAGGTAATGTTTTTTCAGCATATGGAAGAGAGGGTGTGAAGATGAACTTCATAGATAGGATCTTTGTTGGTGAATTGACTAGCACTATCATGTGTGAGGAATGTGAAAATGTAGGTATTCTGGAATTCGATTTGTTATGGAAACAGTCACTTAATGATTTGAACATACTGTGTTTTGAGATAAATCTGTACTGTCTTTCTCATTCATGTTTCTTACATGCCTGAAAACTAATTGTTTAAGTGCTTATTTCATTCTGTGATTCCATACAATGAAGAATGTAATGAATGTTTTAAAAATACCCCCCCCCCCCCCCACACACACATGCTCATCGAATCCCATACTGGTTTGACTGGCTGAGAGTAGGCTGAAGATCTGAACGCTGTTCAAACAATAATGATAACTTAATACCTCATTTCCCCAAAGTGTTAGTAAGTATAGTATGGCCCCTGCATCTGCTTTTGACTGTCACTGTGCTCTTCTCTGTTGCTTGAAGAAAAAATTAAATGACCTCAGCGCTATTGCAGCCTTGTCATGCTGTTATTAAAGGTCTGTGGGTCTTCCTATATGTGTGTTTTTAGCACTTTGCTTGTTCTTCATGCACAACATGGAAGAATGAGTAACAGACTATGGTGAAGACTAACATACTGAGTAACGAAAGGGGACAAATTTCTGTTGAACCATTTGAGAGCACATGTTGATTACTTGCATATAAGCTGTCATTAGAGCCATAGGCTATCAGCTGAACTGCAATTATGCTGTAGAGTGCAGGGTGCAGAGGTCCTTAATGCACAGGTGGGTGGGCACACCTGTTAAGCCATATCCAGAAACAGAGAGAATAAATGGTAGCCATCTGTGCAGTGGTCACCTGATTCTCCCAGCCACCATTCTGTCCCTTTTTTCATATATTGGCTACGTGGTCTATTCCCAGAGTAAACATTTAATTACAGTTTGGAATCGGTTGTTTTGTTTGTCATATATGCAGCATCAATTTATCAGTTACTGTCAGTGAAGAACTTTGCCTTTCTGTATACTCTTGGCCCCAACTTACAAATGTGTTCACACTTCCCAGTCTCTTTCCAACCCAGTGAGAGATATTCTGTCATTTCCATCCTCCCGCCTCTCCTGGAATATTCTTATACCATTCTTTGTGGATATACATTTTGAAACATCAAAGAACAGTGTGAGAGTTATTTCTGAATGAACACCCCAGCTTGCCATGTGGTATGCTTGGATGTTTACTCAAGAGTAGATGCATTGGCATGGGAATGGTACTAGCTTGCCACATGGAATGAAAGACTGGACCTTTCCCAGACAGCGTATCTGCTTCCAAGGAGGTGGGCAGTGTTCCTTGCAATGTCTGTCATATGGAATGAATTGCTCTTTTAATGAAGAACTCAGTTTTTCCCATAGTGCCTAATATGAGAACACCATTTGTCCCCCAGAAGTATCCACGATATGTGTTGGTGGGGCTAGTAGAGAAACCTCCTAAAAAGTATGGTGTGTATTAAGTGTTATATCAACAAAATGTTGTAGAGCTTGTCAGTGAGCCGGCAGCATTGCAAACAGCTAGACCCATGCATATGGCTAGGATGGGGGTGCCAGAAAGATTTATGTTCTATGTCATTGTGGACTCATACTTGCCATTCTGCTGGTGTTATATCTTTTGCCAGCATTGGCAGGGACTAGTTACTGGGAACCAGTGTCCTGAATTGCAAAATTTGGCTTGTATTTTGGGCATGCGCAGCCCTTGTTTATAAAAGCAAAGCTAGAAGCCTGTTGGCAAACTTCACAGTTACATGGTTATAGTTAGACATTTGATTTTGCACCCCCCACCCCCACCCCACAACCACTTAGTATGTGGAAATATTTTAAAAGTACCTGCTAAAACTCAGCTCACTTCAGTAGAAACAAGGTCCACCTATAGTTGTGTGTGCATGCATGTGCACGCACACTTATTTAGGTCAAAGTATTGTCATTCCCTTACAATAAGGGCCATAGCTTGTAGTGTTGTATTACTAAGAGCCAAATGTGCACTAGCAGGTGGGCATCTTTTATCAGTACAAGACAGCAAAAACCTAAATGCAAGCCAATGTTTAAGTTAAATACCTAATAATTTCTTAAAATATACATTGGATAAAATTGAAAAACAATGCCTGCCAGTTTGTTCTTTAGTCAGGAATATCAATATCTTCCTCTACATTTTTGGCATACTTATTTAGATATTTATATTCCACTTGTCTCCCCCATGGGGATCTGCAGGAGCTTACAACATTATTCTCACATTTTATCCTTACTGCAATAATCCTTTGAGGAAAGATAGGCTGAGTGTGTGTGACTAGCCCAAGGTCACACGGCAAGCTTCTATGGCAGAGTGCGGATTTGAACGTGGGATACCCAGATCTTAGATGAACTACTGTAGCACATGTTTTTTTTAATTTCAAAATGAAATAGCTCAGTTTCTCAAAAAATATGTTAAATTCCTCATTGTAGTAAACAAGAACTTGGCTATTTTGAATTTACTGGATACTATTATCTTTAAATATACGAGGGAATTATGAGCTTACACAGTTTTAATACACTTATTTTCTTTCCCTTCAAGATTTCCACAATGAAGGAACCTTTTATTGATCTTTCACTCCCTATAATAGAAGAGAGGGTAAGTAACAATTTATTTAATAAATAACCACAACTTCTGCTTACATGCTGCTGTATCTGAGGATGTTTGCAACAGACTTCTTAGCAGACTGATGGTTATGGCCATCAGCTATAACATTGCCAGTCAATCTTCACCTTTTCCGAACCCCATCTCTAATAGATAGCTGTGGTAGTGCTAGCTACTTGCTCTGATCATCTATTTGTCTAACCTTGAGTGTTGGATGATGTTTTTTAAAGTCTTGTTCATCATATTTTAGTTGATGGTTGGCCTTACTGGATTGGAACTGTGTCTGGTTTATTGTATTTACAAAGCATCAGTATTTGTATTAAAACATTTTATATTCCCACATAAAGAATCTCGCAAGAATAAAGCAAGTGTGTCATACATAAACAAATCAATCTTGCCTGATATAAATAGTGAATGGCCATGACCTTTGCCTTTCCTGAGTACACTATCTCTTGTTGGCAATCTGCTGTAACAGGATCAGGGACACTGACTTCAGGAAGAAGAATACTGCAAATAATAGTAGCCAGCCATCATGGTGGGTCTTGTCTTTGGTTGCTAGTTAGGAAGAATTTTACATAGGGTTGGTGGCAACCTTACACGCATGTGTGCCCAGTGAAGGCAGTGTGCTGCAAGCACAAGTATCTGGTGCCGTTCCATGCAGTTCCACTCCTTTGTATGATGGTGAAGAGAGTACTGTTTTGCACGGGAAATGTTGCAGCCATCATATATGCACATTAGTCCTCCAAGTGATGTCACACCTTGGGGCCTTCAGGCTGTCTGTGAGTTAAATTGAGGCAACAGAGGTAATAGGCAAAGGATGAAACCTTTCACAAAAAAGGCAGTTTGCCTTTTGGGATACTTTGCCTTTTTTCTGGGAAGACTTGATTTCCTTTTGGAAAGGAACTTAAAAATGAACAGAGTGCTAGAATTCTTGAGATGCCAGCCTAGAAACAGGTCACAGGTGTTCAAGGGTCACTCAGGACTACCACCTGAGATCATTGCCTTTGCTTTGACAGGCTTCCACAGGACCTAGTATGCTACTCTTTTAAAGCTTCTGGGAGACACCAATATTTTTCAGAAAACAATTGTCTTTGAAAATGGCATAATTCTCTCTGTTCATTAGTATTATTGTAAATAAATGTGCTCCAGGACACTTAAATCAAGATTGCCCTGCCATAGTGCCCGTTTATAACAGAGAAGTTAGTATATTGCACCTTGAATAACAGTGTTTATTTTCTAGATTTCAAAACCTGCTCCTTTTGGAAGGACAAGTAAATGTAAACATGTACAGGAAGCAGATATTGATCAATACAGCTGTTCTATTACTGCTTTGAATAACCAACAAGTAAAACAGTCTCGGAAACACACATTAACAAAGAAGGTAGGAATAGCAGCATAGTTAACCAATTTTCTATTTAAATACTTGTAAGATAAATTTGTTGTTCTTTGTTGGAATCTGGAGTGGTTAGGATACTTAAACAGGAGACTTTTAATCTATAGCACTGTTACTTGGAGAAGGGATTTATGTAGATATGGCTTTTACAGAGCTCATGATGTTTTCTTAATAAACTGCAATGATTTAAACTCGGTTGATGTAAATCAAGGGGTAAGGTAGGGAAAGGGTAGATTCATTATCATACCCCTGCTTTTAAAAAATATTTTTTAAATTTGTTTCTTCCCCCTCCTCTTTTTCTTTCCCTGTTGTCCAATTTGCCTCTGGCTGCAGTTGCAGGCAGTGCAGAGCCAGCCAAGAGAGCAGACAAGTCAGTATTAGTGCCATTTGGTGGATCAGTTGGCAGGGTGTGCTACAGAAGAAGTACAGCCAACACTGTCTCCCTGGAGACTTGGAGCATGACTTCCAAGATGTGCTCAGCTTGCAGTGACCCAAGGGCTTGAGAACCATAGTTCAGCCTCTTAGCATGGTTCTTCCTGATGGTGGCACCGCATGCTGCAGATACGCCAGACTAACAGCACATGGAATGCTTCTTCTTGCTTGTACTATGCATTATTTTATAATAAAATATTTAGATCATTACTGAGAAAATGTAATACTTTAAGCTTGCTTGTAACATTTCAGATCATAATCTATATCCGTTAGCATTTTACAAACGAAAGAATGTCTTGTTAAGCAGATGAGTAGTACATGTGCTGCCTGTGGGGACTCTGGCAGCATTTTTGTCTACTTCAAGAAAAGTTATTAACTTTAAACATAGTGATGCTTGCAGTCTAGAAAGCACATTTGGATGACATCAGTATTTACACTTTCCATTGGAGTAATTTCCTCTTCACCGTTGTTCTGTTTTTCGCCTCACTTCCTTGTTCTTGGATGTATGTTGTGATCTTTATGGCTACAACATACCTACTCAGAAGTTGAGTTGGTGACTGTCAGTTCTGCAACATGTAGTATAGTGACTAAGGTTGTTAAGAACATGTGGGAAGAGCAAATGATAAAATGACTAGTTGAAAATTCCCTATCACATTTGAGCATTTGTGAGGAAACTCTCAAAATTCTGGATCAGAAGCAATAGCAAGATAACCAGTTCATGCATAACCAGTGCAGAAGAGTAACATAGAAACAGAGCTGAAAGGTATCTGAAGGGTCATCTAGTCCATCCTCCATTTTTAACCCCCCAATATTTTTTTTTAAGATTTCAGATTTTTCTGCACACTAGGAGCATTTCTCAGGTGTGTAGGATCATCTGTCTTGAACATTCATGGCTCTAATCTCTGGATTTAAATATACACAGATTAGGGTCAGTTGGCTATTAGTATATAAGATTCACAGACCCATTCATAAAGCCTAATTTATCACACAGATCTTCACTTACGGAATAAACTCTCTTCTCCTCTCCAGATGTAGATTCACTCCGCCCTTTCCACAAAGCTTACCTGACCTGAATTGAATAGTCCCTCTGTCTTTCTCTGAGATACTCAAAGGTTTCCACACAAGTTTGCCTGACTTAGCCAGAATGAATACTTTCCTTCAGCACTCTGACTACAAACTGCAGTTCAATCCACTTGCTAGGGTACAGGTATCATCCAGTCAAATCACACTCCTCACCCGTGCAGCTCCCCTTCTCACAAACCTGCATTTAAATCCAAAGTAACAAATATTTAAAAAACCCACATTAACCATTAGAAATAAAATACAATGTTTATATGCCAAACATTACACTATGACAAAAGAGTTGTATTATAGAAATAAATCCAACATTGGTTAGAATCACAACAAAAAGCTAACCTCTGACCCAAATATAAAACACCCATCTTTATGGAATGAAATGCAGAAGCATTATATCAGATAGAACTTATAACATAGGAAGTACCCCTAAGACTTCTTTGTACCACGATATACTCCCAAATTGATTATCACATAGTGGATGTGTGGCTATTCGCTGTGAGATGGCATATCCAGTTCCTTTATTATATTTATATATTTAACAATATATGCTTATGTCTGCTGAAATTTTGGCACTGATAATGTTCACCAGGGCCTGATCAGTTTGTCTTTGTAGGGATATTGATGTTTTCATTCTGTTCCAGTTCAGCGCATACTGACAAAGTTGTAAAAGCCTGCACCAAAATAAAAAACCTGCTGTTCTACATTAGAGGCTGATACATTTAGAAGCTGCTATTGACTGAAATACTGAATAAAAATAATTACAAATGATGCAGATTATAAAAAGGGAAAGCAAATGTGTATTCTATGGAGGTAGGTAGGAATGACTGAAGGGGAGGGGTCCTTGCCAACTCATAGTTACCTGGCTCTCACCCTCGTGAACCATAGCATAAAATCCTGCAGCAGGTGAGGCCCACTACATGCTCCCTAGACCCCTGCCCTTTGTGGCTGGTGAAGGCCCGCGTGGATGAGTTGGGAGCTCAATTGGAGGTAATGATTAATCGGTCACTGAGCTCCAGGATTTTCCCTGGAGTGCTGAAGGAAGCCATGGTGAGGCCTTTCCTGAAAAAACCATCTTTGGACCCCACCGATCTGTCCAATTACCAACCAGTCTCGCACCTCCCATTTCATCGGTCTGGAATCTTGGAGTGATACTGGATTCCTCCTTGATGGAGGGTCAGGTCACGGCAGCTGGCCAGTCTGCATTTTTCCATCTTCGACAGGCCAGGCAGTGTGCACCCTGTCTGTCGACCCACGACCTAACTACAGTGATCCATGCAACAGTCACCTTCAGAATAGACTACTGTAACTCGCTCTACGCAGGGCTTCCCTTGTGCTTAACCCGGAAATTACAGCGAGTCCAGAACGCTGTTACATGTGTCCTGATGGGCACAGTGTACAGGGCACATATTACTCCCCTCTTGAAGCAGTTGCACTGGCTCCCTGTGCAGTTCTGGATTAGGTTCAAGGTTTTGGTCTTAACCTTTAAAGCCCTAAATAGACTGGGACCGGAATACCTGCGGGACCGTCTCTCCCCATATGTGCCCTGGAGAGCATTAAGATTGACAAATAAGAACTTGCTGGTGGTCCCTAGCCCCAGGGAGGCCCGGCTGGCCTTGACCAGGGCCAGGTTTTTTTCAGTCCTGGCTCCAACCTAGTGGAACTCTCTGTTGGAGTACACCCAGGTCCGCCAAGACCTTATGTCTTTTTGGTGGGCCTGTAAGACGGAGTTGTTCCACAAGGCATATGGTTGAGGCCAGTCTTTGATTTTCTGATTGGTTTAGGAGCCTCCTTTCCAGTCTCCCGCCAGGAGACTCCCCTTGGTTTTTATGCTATGATTGGGGAAATTGGAGGGAGCCACCATCTTATATGCTGTTTTTATGTATTTATGTTCTCTGGATTTTAAATCTATTTATATTTATTTATATTTTAAGTGCTTATTGAGCATTTTATTGTACCCCGCCCTGAGCCCGTTCGCAGCGAGGGCAGGCTAAAAATAGAACTAATAAATATGTTAGTTTATTGTTTTTTGGCATAGTGGAAAATGTTCTTGGTCCTCTCAGACATAAGTACATTTTCTTGTCTGTATCTCATTGATTTCAGGGAACCTTAAATGAGGTGGTCTAGGATTGTCATGTAAGAGATATTTACCATCCCTCATTTACAGAAAAGGTTCCTCTGAAAGAAGGGGCTGCTAGTTGTAAATACCATGGTTTATATTTTATATCTCTAGCTGAAGATGACAGAAAGCCTTGAATTAGCTGAATATCCACAGGCATTTTAGAAAAAATCCACACTTGGTTGGAAAGCAGGCAGGCTTTTAATGTCTTGTTTCCATGACTAATACTTTTGTTAATCATAGTGGGACTTTGCACGTTAAGGAACCAACTGTGTTTTGTAGAATTCTAAAAAGAACTAAGTCCATTATGTACATCTTAATTCCCACTGTCCTTTAAAATTCCGTATCACCCACACCCAAACTAACTAGAGCTGTCTGTTTTTAAGAATAATCCATCCATGAAAAATGAATTTGATAAGAAGCAGCTGCCAGATTTGAGGTTTTTATAAATAGAGAAAAAAATTAAGATATTTTGAAAATATAGGAAATATTTAGTTGAGATGCCCTAGATACTTTGAAAATGGTTATGGTTTATTGGAAGTCTTGAGACCTATACAGGCATTCTCTAATCTACACATAAGAAAGGAATCATAATGGTACTGCTGCTCCCCACCCGTACCCCATTAGTACTACCCCCACTCCAGTGCATTTGGCTTTTTCCTGGTCCCACTTTACATGCACATATAAGTGCTCAAAATCTGGGAGTTATGTCTGATGTACACAAATCTCTCTTCAATCACGGTTCTCAGGAATGCCAAGTAGGACCCAAAGGTGGTGCAAACCTGATCCCCTGCCATACTGAAGCTCTAATTTCTGCATTGAACTCCACAATTTTGAAAATGTATGTACAAATTCTCAAAAAGATAAGAAATTTCAGTTGAAGCATATCACAAAAGTCAGTCTGTTAAATAGTGTGTTTGCTTTAACTATTTGCTTTATATCTGTGTTCATAATAGTGACTATACGTAGACTTCAAAAGATGTTTTTCTTTTTCTCCTTTTAATACAACTTTGTGATTGTTAATGTGGAAATTGACAGAACCAAGTAAACCATGAAAGAAGACTTACCAAGAAATACTTATCCGGTGAAGAAGAAACAAGCTCTTTTATTATGAATGAAAAACCGAAAAGCACTACTTCTGAAGGAGGCTCCAACATTCCACAAACAGGGGATAGCAGTACAGTGATAGAGTGTGCAACAAATGAAAGCCAGACTGAAGTCAGTGAAAAAGAAGCAAGCCATTCTGAAAGTAGCATCGATGCAGACAGTGAGGCCTCTGAAAGTGAAAGTGCCCCTAAGCAGCTGGCTTCCACCAGAGTTTGTTGCACCTCCAATTTGCAAACCAGTGGATATAAACACACCAGTGGGCATAAACCCAACAAATCACATAATAACAAGACAGAGGCACTTACAAGCTCCTTATCAAAACTGAGCTTTGGCAACACCGTAAATGAGGGTGAGGGGCTGCTCAACAGCGATCAGCTATCATGTCTGTCAAACAACTTAGCCTTTTCAGCAGAGAAATCCTCTCCATTGCAGAGCCCTCAAAATGCTTTCCAGACCCTTTCTCACAGTTATGTAACAAGCTCTAAAGAATGTTCAGTTCAGTCATGCCTCTGCCAATTTACATCTGTGGAGCTGTTGATGGGAAACAACAAGCTGTTGTGTGAAAACTGTACAGAACGGAGACAGAAACATAAAAAAGCAAATTCTGCAGGTAATGTAGTAGTGATTGAGTGTTGCTTGTTTGACTTAGAACTTCACTGTTCTCTCCCAATCCAAAGGGTACTTTGGATTTGTATTTTTTAAAGAGCAGTCCTTCATGTATCATGGCAACTTGTCTTTGGAACTGTGTAGAGTTTCATAGTTCTCTTGGGGATGTCTGAACACCGAAGCAGGCCAAAAAAGAGACTTTGGCTCCTAGCCCCATATAATTAGGTGAGTTTGGAAAGTCTGTGTGAATGTGCCGTTTGATTCTTATGTACTGTTTGAGTGCCCTCTGTTGGCCAAAATGCATTTGCAATTTCTGTTTTCTGTTTTGTTCTTTTGTGTGGAAGATAACAGGTCTACCCTCTCTCTCTCTCTCTCTCTCTCACTGTGAGAGAGATCCTATTGTGGCTGTAAAATTATTTATGTATTTTTGTTCACTTCATTTATATCCGGCCTTTCCCCAGTGGGGATCCAAAGGGAGTTACATTGTTCTCCTCTTCATTTTATCCTCACAAGAACCCTGTGAGGTAGGCTAGGCTGAGGCTTTCAGGAGTCATTATTTTCCATCAGAATATAGCATAAAGTTGAATCCTGCAAGATTTTTTACTGGCAAAAGAGGGAGGATGGGCATCTTTCTGCCCTCCAAAAGGCTATGCCTCAGCTTGTTGGTTTGCCTGGACATAAAGCTGTGCAATGAGGAGGGGAATTCCTCCTCCTTTGTGTGCCAATAGCAAAGATGGTAGGATTCAATAAATAAGAATTGTTTTGCTGAATCAGACTGAGATCTATCTACTCCCAGCCTAGTTCTATTGTTTGCCCTCAGTGTTTGCTTGGGTATCACAGCTAATTCTTCCATTAATCAACACTTTTTTTAAAAAAAAATAAGCCACCTGATCTTATAACCATTTAACCCTGTTGCCAGCCTTTATATGTAATTAATTCTTCAGACTTGATCTCCTTAGGCCACTTACATGATAGAGGACAGTAATTGGAAATGGTGAATTACTAAACGTATCTGTTTAGTCCAATATGGGCAACAATATGATTTTTTCAATATATTTGCTTAGACTTGTTTTTTATTTATTTGTGATTTCTATAACCTGTGGCTAAGCTTTATAGGAGGCCAGGATCCTTGTCTTAAATATGCCATAAAAGAACTGCTAGTTTTTGAAAATCTAGGGAAAGTAGTGTTTTGATTATCGTTCTAACTAATGGCAGTTTGTTTTGGATGGAGATGGTATATTGTGGGATTCATGAAAGATATTCAGTTCAGTTAATGTGAACCTTTCACTTGAAATCTGCCTTACAAATAAGTTGGTAAGGTGGACAATGCATTTATCAATACATTGTAGGCCCAGGGTGGATTGTTTCTCCCTTTGGGTAAGCAGCAAATAGCTGCTTCAATTAGATGCTTGTCCTTCTCCCTCTTTTTAGGGGAACAAGTTGAACAAATAAAAATAATCATCATTATTGGATCAACATTCCTTGCTTTTTCTACTTCTATTTTAATTGCCGTTAGCTGTTTTGTATGGTCACATGGTTCTGATAGCCAGTGTACTCGCAAGTGGATCTTTAAATACCTTTTATTTCCAGATCCCTATTTAGCAAACAGTGACCCCCTATTTATTTAGGGGACATTATTTTTGACCTAAGCTGTATCTGAAAAAGTGAGAGTGATTCTAACCTATTAATCTCCCTGAATTTTGAGGTGAATTAAATAAGGATTGTACTGCACTGAGTATCCAGACAGTGTAATCCTAAGCACAGTTATATCCTTCTATGGGGATTTCCACATGGTAACAAGCTTGTGTGGTCTGCCAGTTGCTGATGTGGCTGTAAATACATCATAGATGAAATGGGCTCCCACATGGCAGGTTTTCTCACAAGTTCCCTGCTCTAGTCGTCCAGCAGTGGCCATCATTCTGCTCGTGGGCCACTTTAAAAAAAAATCAATTTCATATTGTTATATCGCTGCACGATATATCATTGCAGCAATAAGTGCAATGGGTTCTGTGTAGGTCTGTGCACGGGTGGGTAGATTCGGTATTCCTGCTTTACCCGAAGCAGGAAACCGATTCGGAATACCCCCAATTCCGAAGTGGCTTGGGTTCAGGATTCGCTTTGGTATGCTCCGTGAAGATTCAGAGCATACTGAAGCAAGGGGGGGGACCTCCCACCACCACCACCCACCCTTCCTGGGGCAACCCCTCCACCCCCCCCCCCGGGGAGACCCCTCCACCCCCACCCAACCCTGGAGAGATCCCTCCAACCCCCACCCACTTACCTGGGTTATCAGCTGGGTGGCGGCGGTGGCAGCACAAGGCTGGGTGGCCTGGAGCCAGCCAGCTCCTCTGCCACCGCGCCACCGCCCGAGCCTGCGGGGTGGTGGGGAAGGCTGGAGCCGCCTCCTCCGGCCCTTCCTTCCCCTCAAATGGCCACGATATGCCGGTGCCGCGGCGGCCATTTGAGGGGCAGGAAGGGCTTTCTCCACCTCCTCCAGCCCTTCCTGACCCTCAAATGGCTGCCGCGGTGCTGGCACACCGTGGCCATTTGAGGGGCAGGAAGGGCCAGAGGCGGTGTCTCCTGCCTTCCCCACCACCCCGCAGGCTCAGGTGGCAGTGCGGCAGAGGAGCTTGCCTGGAGCCACCGCAAGGTAGGTGGCGGGGGAGGTGGGGGGGTTAATGTTTAAAGGGCCCCGAAGCTTTCCGAAGCATTCCCGAATGCTTCGGAAAGCTTTGCTTCAGTATTCTGAAGTGGGCCAGCATGCTGGGCCCACTTTGGGGGATACCGAAGCATTCCGAATCGGGGTGCTTTGGGTAACTTTACCCAAAGCAAAACCCGAAGCTCACAGCCCTAGTTCTGTGACTTCCCAGCTTTCATTTTTTAATGAAAAGTAAGTCTCTAGCCCCTTCCGTTGCAGAGGTATGTTTCCCCTTATATCTTCACAGCAGATGCGGCCAGAGACTTACTTTTAAAAAACAGCTGGGAAATCACAGAGTCTGTTGCAGTTATTGTTATAATGCTGTATTGATGTAACAATATGAAATTGATTATTTTAAAAAACAAAACAAAAAGCTGCTTGGTGGCAAGGGGAGGAAATGGTTGTGACAGGGACAAGGTCAGGAAAAATGGCTGCTATGTTAGTGGAAAAGTCTGAACTTTCCCACCCTCATGGCCTCGTGAATGTACCACAGTGCTGAGGAAGCAGGAAAAAAACACTTCCCGAAGCATTGAACCTGGGGCAGATAATCTGAGTTGAAATAGTGTAACATGACTTCAGTGGACTTAGAAGAGTTTAACTCTTCTTAGGATTGCACTGTGAGGGTAACTGCAGGAAGGATACAGTTCAATTTGAATTGTTGCATTTTACTCTTTCCAGAAAAGAAGATGGAAGGTGTGTATACAAATGCCCGAAAGCAACTGCTGATTTCTTCAGTTCCTGCTGTTCTTGTTCTCCATCTTAAAAGATTCCAGCAGGTGAATTCTTCAAACAGTGTTGCTTTTGATAAAAATGATGTGCCAAATTTTGTGTGTATGAGAGATTCTATTTTTACTACAAAAGTCATTTCAAACTTGGGCAGGCTATTTGAGGAAAAACCCCTACCCATTCTTTTCCCTCTCCCCTTTTTAAAATCCCTTAAGGAGTTACAACATCATTGCAACCATTCAGGACTCACCTATTTAACATGATACTAAGTAGATCAATAGCTTTGGCTGTGTGGTAGCATCAGTGAGACAAATTAATCCCTCCCATTGCACATCCCCTAAGTGGAAGAGAAGACATGAATCTTAGCAAATATCTTCTGTAGGTTTTTCTGAAAAGGAATGTTAGAAATTAAATTAGAAAAAAGATTCAGATTATTTAATGCAATTTGAGAGAATGCTTTGGTGCTATTTATTTAATTGTTTTAAATATTTGTCTTGCCTTTTCCTTAGTGGCTTAGAGCAGATATGCTGATAACATTAAAATCACATTTTTTTAAAAAAAGTCAGTCCTTAAACAATAATAACTTCAGTAGCAGCCACTCATAACACATTGCCCTCAAATACAAACCCTCAGCATATTCAGTAGAAAAAGTTGAACATCAGAATGGTCTCTCAGATAAAACTGCTTTACGCTTCTTTCTAAAAGCCAGTAATAATGATGCCTTCTTTTGGCATGCCATTCTATAAGGGCAGAGCTATGAGGGAACAAAATTTGAGCTGATAAATAGCAGATGCTTCTGTAAGGGGCAGCAGATTAAGTAGAAGCTGCTGTGAAAAGTGCATTTGCTTGTAATGGGGGAAAGAGACCTCAAGTTATGTATCTTCCAGGCTAAATGTAAGAACTGGTGCCATAAATGGAGCCTAGAAACTAATCAGCAACCTATGGCAATAGTACAGATATATGTCATAATGTGATACTTCTGAAGATTTAGAAATTATCATTTAAGTGTTGCTAGATACAGGTTGAATGTCTCCTCACTAAAAATGTCTTCTTAGATGAAAATATATTCTCCATCCCTGCTACATTTTGACTGAGGAAGAGAATTTTCAAAATAATGCATGAAATCTGGTTATTATGTATAAGCAGCAAAGCACATTTGTATTTGAATTCTTCAGTAATAAGTGAACCATTTTTATTGTGACAGTTTAAGCTTCACAGTCACTGTGGCATTAAAAAATATATCTAGTCATTCTTCCCCTCAGCCTACTGTAATGTCACCAAATACAATAGAGACTAGGACCCCATCATGCCTGTAATGATTGTCCAAAAGAGAATCCAGCAGGTGCCGTTTCTCTCATCACAGTGCTGCTATTCTCCTCCGTTCTGCATAGCTGAATCCAAGCAGATGAACTTCTGACAATAAATGAACTTCAGTGACTGTATACTTCCTTCTGCTATCACCTCAGTAAATCTTGAATTTTTGTATTAACTATTTAGGGCACTTATTTAGAAATATTAAATCTTTTTCATATCTTTTTAAGGCTGGTCTAAGTCTACGGAAAGTCAACCGGCATGTGGATTTTCCGCTTCTTTTGGACTTCGCACCATTTTCTTCTGTTTCCTGCGAGGTATATATATTAGAACATAATTACAGTTCATCTTTGCTCCTCAGACCAGCTTTTTCATTCAGTTTTGTCCTGTAAACAACTGCTGCCAATAATGGCATGATCTTGCTCTTTCTCAGTTGTAGACTCCACTCTCTAGAATGGCCTTCTTAAAAATGTAGGGCATGTTGGAGCCTTTTTTAGTTTTATTGCTCCCCTGTCAACAAGACTCAGCTTTTAAAAATGGGGTGTTATCTTTTACAGTTTATTTGGATCTCGTTACCCACCTTTGGTCATTCTATTGGGGAAGAAAATTGGGCAAAAAATTCATGTTTTAAAGATAACACACAAAACTTCAATTTTAATAGCCGTCTGGGTCTTCAGATGAACCTCACTGTTCACACCTAAAACTCTTTTTTGCTTCATAGCAGACTTCTGCATCATGTATGGTGGCATTATTGTGCAAAACCAGGGAAATTCTGCTTTCTTTTTCTAACAATCAAACTGAATCTAGTTATTAAAGACTTGTCACAGGTTTTACCAGTCACTGTTTTTGAATATCAATACCTTTGCAGAATTCACTGTGAAAATATCCCATTTATTTCTTCATGTTTGTTTTTGTTGTTCTTGGCTTCCTAATAAGAATGTGACAGATGGTGGGAAAATTCTCTATGCTCTTTATGGAATAGTGGAGCATAGTGGGTCTATGCGAGGTGGTCACTATGCAGCATATGTGAAAGTCAGATCACCATCCAGAAAACTTTTGGAGCAAATTTCTAGCAATAAAAATGTTCAAGGTACGTACCAAAGTAAAAATATATATTATTAGATTGAACCTGTCTGCTTGCCTGTGCACACTTACTCTCCAATAGGGGTGTTCTCTGAGAAAATTTTCATTAAAACTTTGGATCCAGGCTTCAGAGTGGAAATTTTTTACTGTGATTACTTATTTCCAGGTAGGACATTACCAGTCTGGATTCAAATCTGTGTTTTTTTCCAGTTCTAGAGTTCTGGGACTATTGTTTTTAATGGGGAATGTATATAAGGGTCTAGGGCAGTTTTTTATAATGATAATGGCACCAGATTTGCACAGGACACTTCTCCCTCTTAAGTTTCAGGCAGATTGAACAAAGGGAGTTGATTTTACAGACCTCCAAATTAGTTATTTTTCTGCACAGCAGCACTAAGTTCTCTCTACTAATTTCTAAAACGGCCATCATGCAGCAACCAGCAAGAGAGCTCCAGCCGGCCACCAGAAATTAAAAAAAACCAAAGTCCTGTCTACTTTTATTTCATTTCCCTACTGTTACAATGACTGACAATTAAAAAACCTTTTCATTGAAAATTCTGCACTGGCCATCCTACCTTGTTATAGTTATTTATTTCCTTTCAGAAAGTGAGGAAGCCCCACCCCCGGTCCCATTCTAGTAGTATGGTAGGGGAAACAGCAGAGGGGGCGATAGAAAGAAAATGGTACTGATCAGGTCAGGACCTTCAATAATGCACTCCTTCCTGTCCAGATGGCTTACTAATGTGCTTGGACTGCATTTTCTTCCAAAAGAGTTCACCGTACTAAATTTGAGAGAGAATGTACCACAAATCTGGAAAGTGGACAAGAGGATAATACTGCGTGGAGCCCCCTCCTCCCAAAGCCTAAGCCAAGATGGAGAAAAAATCCTTGTGGATGTAGCTCTCATTTCTGTTAAGTAGGATGAGATACCACAATACCATGAGCAAGTTCCTAGTGACATCTCAGAAGCACAGGGATCTCACTTGTAGAGTTGACTCAGTGCCATAATATATTTCACTCCTAGTGGCTGCTATCTTTTCTACTCTGAGCGTAGAATAGTAGAACTATCAAAACATAGAGATTTCATGTTTCATATGTATAGTATATAGCTTTTGGTTTGTAAGTGTTGTATTATTTTCTGCTGTTTGATTATAACCAATGAATAACACTCTTGTCTGTTTTGCATTTCAGGCTTAAAGGAATCAGTAGGAGCATCTGTAGGACAGTGGGTATATGTCAGTGATACCCATGTACAAGTGGTCCCAGAATCAAGAGTATTGCATTCACAAGCTTACTTGCTTTTCTATGAAAGGATACTGTAGTTGTATTCAGCATTGAAAACACAGACTTTCTTGAAATGCAGCAGCATATGATAGTAGATTTAAATGTGTATTTATCTCTACTATAAAATCAATCATGATTTTAAAACATCCATGGCTTAAGTCCAGAGTATCTGGCAGCTGACCCTTGTGTCCAGTTGCATCTAGTGCTGCTCTGTAAGGATGTGGACCTTCAGAGTGGCTTTTTAAAGAATGTATGGGACTGCTGCCAGTAGGGGTGTACAAAAAAGTCCCTGTATGTAAGGGAAACAAAACTCCTGTTTCTCTGGAGCCATGACTGTGTGATTGCTGCTTAAATTCCAAAAATACTGCATCAAGAAATGGAATAGTCAGTTTTGAGCAGCACAACCAAAATTGAGTGAAAAATGTTTAGTTGCACAAATGGTGTCAAAAAGACTGAGTAGAGTCTGAATCTTCCTTACTGCAAAATACCATTTGTTAAATCACAAACACAGTTGTGTTGCATATTTGGGACTTGAGTTTTATTGAACGTTATGGCTGCAGTATTTTTTTATGGTGCTACCTTAAATCCATTGTTAAAAGATATATGGCATAATCCTCTCGGGAGGGTACCATTTTAAAGTGCAGGTGGGATCTGAATGTTGTAACATACTACCACATCAAAACTTTTCTAAATGTGGAAGGCCTGGCACATCAGAAATAAAGCCAGAATAGAACCTTTCTCCCCGATGTGCTAGTTTCCATATACAGGAAGTATTTGACATAGGGGAATTGCATGTTTGAATACATTCCTACCTAACAACCTAAAGTGGTAGCCTTGGGTGGACTGTACTCAATAATTAGCTCAGAGATTTAAAAGCACACTAGCAAATCAATTCATACTTTCTAATCTTGTGCACAATATTCTGTCATTTATGAAATACATTTGCAAGGATGCTGGTTTACTTTATATCCAATTTTGTTTGCAGAATACTAGGTGACTTCAAATAATTCTCTTTTCCTAAGTACTCTCAACTTTGTACAAGTCTGTGTTTTAAACAATGTACTGCTTTAGTTTAAAAAACAAAATTGGGGTGTGAGAAGAGTTATAATTGGTGGCTTGGTTCCAATGGAGTTTCTATAGACAGATTTCTGCCCATGTAGGGCAACTTTCCAACCTTTCTTCTGCTGCAGCCAACCCCCCCCCCCCAATTCTTTTCCTCTCTTAGGAACTGCATTTCACGGAACTGGTTTTGCGCTGCATTGGGGATGGGGTGGGGAGCAAGGAAGCTGCACTATGCAGATAGATATCCCTCAATCATGGAACCACTCCATTGGATCCAAGCCACTGCCTCTTACAAAGGATTGATTCTGCTGCTTTACTTTCTACAGAACAGAGGGCTATGGAACTCCTGAATGCATTGTAACTTTTTGCTTAAAAACAATCATATCTCCTATACCACATGACAAGCTGTTGTTAAAACTTGGGAAGGTTTCTAAGAGGAATCTGTGCTTCATGTTGCAAAGGTAGGGGTGGAGACATGCAGTTTGAGGGGCTTTTTGTATTGTGACTGTTGGAAAGGAGTGAAAAAGTACATTTATATAAAATCATGGACTTCTGTCTCTCTCTTGTTTTCCTTAAAAGCATTAAAAAATAGCTGTTCCATTTACATGTCCAGGGGTAGAATCTGAATACAATTAGTAGGTACCTCTCCTGACACTGAATTCCAGTGATGGAAATGGGAAATATGCAAGAGCAACTGTGCTATTAGCACTCCATTCATTTCTGTGGGGTTATTTTCAACAGGAGAGATAGTTGTTGTATTCAACATTGTTGTTGGATTGCCATGTGCTGTTTGAAATGCTATAAGAGATTATTACGCCATAATATGAACTTCTGAGAGAGCTAGCAGTTGTTGTGTCTTTGATTATTTTACTGAACTGAATAATTTCTTACTTTACTGAACTGGATAATTTAAAATCATTCAATTTCCTTCAGTGATCTGTTTTCCATCAAGAAAAGAGGCTTGTTCACATGGGAAAAACAAATTCTCGTGCCTCTTAGCTTCTAAAATATTGTATCCATCTGAGAAACTCATAATTTCTGGAAAAATAAAGAGGAGTCTTGTGGCACCTTATGGACTAATAAAATTTTATTATAGCTTAAATTTTTAAGAACTACTGGCCAACCTCAGGTGCAGTAGGTTATGCACTCCTCTTTTGGGAGGAGGGGGTATCAGATTGTTGTATACTGATGTCTTCCTGTACCAGTAGTGGGAGTAGCTGATACAGAGCTGCACCATCCATTGAAATGA
Source organism: Eublepharis macularius (assembly GCF_028583425.1). Taxonomy (NCBI): domain Eukaryota; kingdom Metazoa; phylum Chordata; class Lepidosauria; order Squamata; family Eublepharidae; genus Eublepharis; species Eublepharis macularius. The sequence goes on along the minus strand of NC_072790.1, from coordinate 90,369,880 downwards.
CCATAGAAATCCATGAGTACAGGGGTTTATGCACGCACTCATCAGAGAACAGATGTAGCTGTAGATTGGGTCATTCAAACAGATGACTTGTAAATTGTAAAGGCAGAGTTCTCACAAGTATCCCCAAAAAAGATGACTCTCAAAATTACACAGTTCAATTATGCATACCCACCAAGCCACAGTTACACTTTGATTCACCCAAGGCAAGAATGTGAAGCATATGCATAATTCTTACACTGAAAACAGTGAGGCTTAAATGTGCTTCACTCTGGATGACGAGTCATGCTGCTAAAGTCTAACGAACTTCATCTATCAAAGTTTTGCTTTTTCATGTAATAGGAATACACTTTTCTCCACCACTACCACCACCCCATGTTTTTTGCCAGTTCCCTGTATTAACTGAAGTTCTCAGCTTTCTTTATGTTTGGACTCAGCATAAGTATTCTTAAGACAACTTTCTTCCTCATACAAGATTTTTCAAGCAACACAAAAGGGAGCCTTGGGACACCTTAAAAAGAACTATTGTAACCTAAGCTGCTGTGGTCTAGGGCCAGTTTCATCAAATGCATGAAGTGAAACCCTTGGCTGGCAGGTACTGGCCCATAAAAGTTTATGCTACAATAAATGAGTTGATTTTAAAATATCAGACTCCCTTTTGTTATAACAAACTGATATAATACCATCTCTGTTATCAGGAGATTAAGATTTTCAGAATCAGAGCAGGGCTTCTGACCTCAGACTTCTTTCCCTTTGACATGCTCACACAAGTCAATGTGATTTAATCTTCCATTTTTGTGGCTGTAAATCACTTGTCCATTAAATAGGATATTGATACTTGAATTGGCAGTTGAGCAATGGGAGTACTCCACCTTCTGGTTTGATTTGAGACTGCAGTTCTTAAAAACTCGTTTAACTGAGGTGAGGCTACAACATGCCCCGAGCAGTACTTCCCAAAGTTAGTTATTAGCAAAGTGTTTTATATATAGAATACTCTCCCTATCCAGACACATCTATCTTTGAAAGTCTGCCTCATCTGAAATCACTTTACAGTGTAAGATAGCTAATGGAAATGTCCACATTTTTTCTTTCCTGGCCTTAAAAGTTTTGGTAAACAGTAAGAGAGCTTACCAAGCTCTAAGCTTGAGTTATTATTCAGTAGGGGAAGGCATCCAACCTGGTTAGGTCACGCTTCTTCTTGCTCCAGGCAGTAAGGCTATGCTAATTTTTGTGTATGCCTTACTGAGACTATCCGGAAGTCCCTCCAGTTTGAACAGCCCTGCCGCTCCAGAAGGACATTAAGAGTCTAGCTCTACTATTCAAAGAACGAAAATAACGATTGCGTCACACAGCCACATCTCAACATTGATGAATAATCCTCCCTCAAAAAGGATCCAAGGCATAGGATCCATGTGGGAAAAGTCCGCATGAGGGAGAGGCCCCACCCCATCGAGGCCCCAGGTAAAGGGGAAGGGCTGATGGAAGCCACGATTTCTGCAAGTCAAGTAGGAGATCAGTTGGGAGCATTCAAATTGTCAGATACTTCTTTGACTAGACTGACCTTGCCTACTCCACGAGCCTCGAACTGACCAAATGCAGAGGCATCTGTGAGACAAGGGCAAGGTGGAATGGTTGGGCAACAATGAGGCCTCGGCTCATCTGTGGAGGGGTTCTGCCATACAAGCGGTGAGTCAGTTGCCCTCCAACGGCTTCTATCTCACTTTGTTCTGGTGAGTACGGACCCCACGTTCGGAGAGTTTTTTGGCAGGTGGACCTCATAGCTGGCAAGCCCTGGCGGCTATCCCAGGAACTTCCTCAATTATAGGACCAGCCAATATGGTGGGCACAACATTTTTCCTGTTTTGTAAGCACCTCCCCCTGCTGATGGGATGATGCAGGCTTGGTGATCGGCTTGGATGAACCCCCCTCAGTTCTCTGGCCAACCCAAATGCCCTCCATCCCCATATAGAGGAGAGAAGGGAGATTAATGAGGACGGATTGGACGGGGATCAGTCAACAATGGGCGAAAACTCTAGGAGACTCAAATGAGCCATAGGCATAGAGCCTCCCCCTCCTCAGCGCCCAATTCTTTGGAATCCTCTCATTCATTCCCACCCGAGGATGAGCACCTTAGATGCAAGCACTGTAAAACTCAATTACCAAAAGGGACACTAAAGCCACAATCAAGAAGCACACGTAGGGGAAGCCCCAATTTCAAGTACAGGATTCCGACACAGGAGACAGCCAACTCCTCAACTATCTTAATGTCTGATAAAGAGGAGGAGTGGTCAGGGGAGGAGTCTGACAATAAAGACAATTCCACCAGATTTTTCCAGCTTGAACATTTTCAGAGGCTTCTCAGAAAGGTGGTAACTACTCTCAATTATCCACTAGAAGTAGAAGACAGACCAGCATCCTCTAGCTCAGTAGATCTTGATAACCGAGGTTTCAAAAAACCTGCCAAAAAGCTGACAGCTTGCTTATTTCCAAAAATGTTTCACACTGAATGGTCCACACCAGGCAGTGGACCTAAAAGACACTCTATTGCCAACAAAATTTTATTCCTTACCAGATGGGGTCATGGAGGATCTAAAAGTACCCTTGATTGACAACTCCAGTAGCCCTTCATTCAGGTGCTGCACTCTATAAAAAGGGAGACAATGTAATAAAGGACTCAGCGGATAGAAAGAATGAGTCTGCTTTAAAAAGTCTCTTCAGGCAGCATTGCTTTTTTATTTTATTTTTAATTTAACAAACGGGTACAGAAGAAAGAAGGTAAAAAGGGAAGGAAAATTAAGACAAATATATAACTATGTGCTACAAAGATTACAAAAATACAGAATTCCCAAACCAAAAGCTTTACCAATATTAAAATAGAAATTAATATAATTATTCAATATTAAGCTTAACTGATATTTTCCAGATATACTACACAAGCATAATGTGAACCTATTCCTGCTTATTATTTAATATTAGTAGTAATAAAAAGACTTCATTATTCCATACTCTCTTTTCCTTTTTAACAATAACAATTATTGGCAGAATCACTACTTATTTCTTAATGCGACTGATTGCCATAATCTTTAATATAAATATGAGTTACTATAAGAAATGTTAACCTATTTCTATTCCTTATCTTGTACAAAAGGGAATTCTCATATCCCTTCTACATCTATTTACCTTGTGATGATACTTTCTCTTCAAATTTGTTGATAGATCTATTGATATAGTTTGTCAATTTTGCCATCACTGCATATTCTGACATTTTATTCTTCCAGATTTCTGTAGTGGGGAAGTCTTCCTCTTTCTATTTGCTTGCCATTACTACTCTTGCTGCCGTCAACAAATACTGAAATAGTTCTGTAATGATTCCAAGTAAATGTGTGCATGTGTCTTTAAATGCTTGGTTTGAGCTAGGTGAAGAGTGGGGGTGAGAGAGGGAAGAGTGAGTGATGTGATTGGTTGATGACTGAGAGTGTGGGCAGAGTGAAGGCAGTTTAGACTGATTGTGCTCAGAGCAAAGTGGCAGTCAGAGGAAAGCAGGCTAGCTGTGTGCTGCCTGAGTATATTGAAATATTCATGAGAGAAATATAACCTGTGTGGAACCTGAACACAGCATGTTCGTGAAAGGACACTCAGTCAGGGAAAGAGAGGCCAGCTGTGTGCTGCCTGAGCAGGTTTAATATTTCTGTGAATAGGAGTCAGAGGAAAGCAGGCTAGCTGTGTGCTGCCCCAGGAGTTTTAAACATTTCTGTGAGAGAAATACTGAGTTGAAGAAAGAGGCTGTGTGTGAAGCCTTAGATCAGTGTGAATGAGGTTATAGGAAGTAACTTTAAGAACCGAGAACTACATTTATGAAACCAATACGCTTCTTGACTAAATAAAAGTTTATTTTGTTATATCCCAGTGTAGCTGTCACTGCTATATCCCATTCCTATCCTCAGGGCCACATAGAACCATGAAGGAGCCTGACGCTTAGGCACGTTACAAAACGGAAAACTTAAATAAAATATCTTGGAATGTAATATTCCTGGTGGCAGCAAACTACCCAGAGGGTGTTAAGGGAAAGATTAAAGGCAAAATCTACCCCAAAGAAAGTAAAGATCGTAACAAGTTCGTATAATGTTCTATCAATATTATCTGGTATCATTCACAACCACATGATCTGAGGTTTCATGGCAAAATTAACTCTTACAATCTTCTGAATTTCAGCATGTCTTTCCAAATTTTTTTACTTTTTTTGCATGTCCACATATGAAAGGAGCCATGTGTTCTGTTTCTGTATCATATTGAAGTAAGAGTTTGTAAATTTGACCTAGCATATGATTCTTTTTCTGCATAATTATCTTCTCAAAATCGGTGAGATCCATCAGTTGGCCTCTGTAATCCTTAAGGACTTCTTTTAATCTGGAAGCTGCCTGAATGTATATCAACCATTGTATTTTCTTTCCTTCATCACAAATTTCTTGTCATGATTTTATTTTTTCTTGCAAATTTATCATATCTTGATAAGTTATGAAGTCATCTTTTTCTGATTCTTATCACAGAAAGCGTCGATTCGTGAAAATATTGGAGATGTCATAGGGTTTATTCTCATTTTAACTGAATCCCAAATTTGAATCAAGCTGTCCCTTATCACATGGACATTTTGTTTTACCCTTGCTCTTCTTTTCACCCAGAGATGATTATGTAACCCATCAGGCAAGTCAGCTGCTTCTAAAGTATTAGTCTGTCCTTAGGGTTTTTGTTCCAGTCTATAATCCAGACCAAACTGGCTGCTTCATAATATAACTTGATATTTGGAACTGCCAATCCTCCCCTTGAGGCAGCATTGCTGATAATTAGAGTATCTCCGGTTCTCTCTAATTTCACCCATGCAGTGGTTATATGGGCAGACAATCTATTATTGGCAATATTACAAGATAGCATTCAATTATGTGCCAGAGGTCAAGCTGCTAACATGGTAGAAGAAACCTCTGGCTAAAACAGTGGAAGGTGGACACCTTATCTAAGGCCAGCCTTCCACTGTAAAATTTTCAGGGTGGCTACCTTTCAGAGACAAAGCCCTTGATAAAGTCCTCATAGAAACAAAGAGAAAAAGGACTATGCCTGCTACATCATCAGGTAAAAAAGAAGGGCTCTAAGACTAAGTCCTTTCAGTCCATCCCTATAGGCGATCAAACGTGGGCAGAGAAACTAAAGACATCAGAACTGGAATACTGTTCAGTTATCAGGTCAGATTCCATTGCAGGCAGTTTCTCTAGGCCAAGTCCCAAGATACCAGTGCCAAAGGGGGGAAAAAAAAGACTTCGGTGTGACTCCAAGATTGGGAGATGCCTTACACTTTTTGTGGATCAATAGAGAAGGACCACCGTAGAGCGCTGGGTGCTATCGATTGTGGAACTGGGATACATAATACAATTCACAGTGCCTCCCCCACACCACTTCATGGCATCCTCGGTTCAAAAAGATGCACGAAAAGCAAGACATTTACAAGATGCAATCCAGCAACTTTTTGAGATTGTAGTCATAGAACTAGTATCCTGACAAAGTAATTCCAGGGGGTATATTTAATTCTCTTCACAGGCCCCAAGAAATTGGGAGAATGGAAAGCAATTCTGAACCTAAAGGATTTCAATATATGGGTAAAGCAACAAAAATTCCATATGGAAACTTTGTGTTCCATCCTACTATCAATAAGTCAGGAAGATTTCTTAACATCACTAGACCTCACCCTGACCTGGATAGCCCAGGTGAGCCTGATCTTGTCAAATCTCAGAAGCTAAGCAGGGTGGACCTTGGTTAGTAATTGGATGGGATACCTCCTACAAAGACCAGAGTTGCTGAGGCAGGCAATGGCAAACCACCTGTTAGTCTCTTGCCATGAAAACCCCAGCAGGAGTCGCCATAAGTCAACTTTGACTTGAGAGCACTTGCCGCCACCACTAGACCTCAAGGAGGCCTACCTACATATTCCCATTCACCCAGCTTACAGAAAATATCTCCAGTTCACTCACAGGGGACACCATTACCTATACAAGGCTCTCTCCTTTGCACTGTCTCCTTCTCAGGGCAATAAAGCTAGCTCTGTTAGCCTTTTAAGAGCTACTCCAAATGAAATTTGTTTTGGTCCAGACAGACAATGCCATGGCAAAAGCCCATATAAATAGCCAAGGAGGAAAAAGAGTGCTTCCTTTGAACCAGGAGTTGATTCAGAATCTACAGTGGGCAGAAAACCACTTCTTAGGTCTAAGAGCCAAATCCTGGCCAAAAGGTCTACTCTATGCCTTTCTTCCACTTTCAGTTCTCAGCAAGGTGCTGGCCAGGATTACAGGGAAAAGGCAAACATCATATTGATAGCTCCGCACTGGCCATGGAGGCCTTGGTTTTCTGACCTGTTCCAGATGTTGACTCTGAAATCATGGAGACTTCCTACCAGACATGATCTGCTGACCCAGGGCCCGGTGCCTCATCCAGACCTGTCTTGGATGAAACTGATGGCATGGAAACTGAAAAGAAAGACCTAGAACTATCTGGACTACCCATAGAGGTTCCAGACATTATGTTTCAGGCCAGATGGCCAGCTACAAGAAGAATATATCATTATACATGGTCAGCGTTTTGTAAGTGGGCCATTGACCAAGGTGTAAATCCCTTATACCCTTTCAGGAAGTATATCATCATTACCTTTTTACATACAAGATAGGAAAAGGATCTTAGACTAAACACCTTACAGAGGCAAGTGGTGGCCATTATCAAAGTCCTGGGACTGCGGTAGGACTCCGTAAACTGCCAACTGGGAGGTGTGAGAAAGCGCGGCTTTGGGACCATGTGAAAATTTGCCGGCTGTGTGTAAAATGGATATACCAGCTCTTGTGTTTTCTAAAGATGGTCTTCAACCCGTGGCTTGAAAGTATATGGACCATGGAATTGAAATCGCGCTCCGGTTCCCACCAGTTGGAGTTCTAACCATATAGACTTGATCCTTCATTGTTCTTGACTTTAATCACTGTATTTATAGTATTTATATTTATTATATTTGTTATAACACCTTGCACTTTGCACAAACTTAAAATTTAAAAATTGTAACATTGGCTTGATGAGCATTTGACTATTACTTGTCGTCCGGTTGTGTTCACCATTATCAAAGTCCTTAGCAACAGGGGTCTGGAGAACATAAGAGTTTGACAAGCTCATAAAGAGATAAGGGAACTGGAACATTGCAGCCAGCAAAACAAGACCTGGGCTGAGCATCTATCCCTACTTTTTTGCAGGTAATTTAAAGCCTGGGCATTGCCAGATATGCGAGCTGAAGGTTAAGAGTCAAATAGGCCCTTGGCTCTTAGACTATGGCTCACAGCCTGTGGCTCTGGCTACACCCTGGCCACAGAACTACAACTAGCTTATGGCATCCTTGTTCATTATCTTTTTTTAAAAAAAATTTATTGGATGAGGTAATACACAATCATTACTTAATACAATATATTTATCCAATTTAGCTCTTCTACATGTCTATATACCCCACCCCTCCCCCTTTTCTTTGTTGACTTCCAACAACACTCGAGCCCCCCATTTATTCATAGATATTATTATTTTTACACTATATTGCTAATACTTATACCATGGTATGGATCTTAATATATTTTCTTTCGTTAAGGTCTTTTGTATAAAATTTAAAGTCCCTCAAAAGACCACAATTGCCCTTTAACATCGCATTTCTTTTCCAAATATTTCTTGAACTTCTTCCAATCTTCCAAGAAAATTTCTGGATCTTGCTCTTTCAGATTTCTAGTTAGTTTGTCCATTTCGGCCATGTACAACAGCTTCCTTGTCCATTCTTCGATATTCGGTGGTACTTCTTTTTTCCAATACTGAGCACATAGAATTCTTGCTGCTACTATCATATAATATAACAATATCTTATCATTTCTACTGACCTCTTCTAAATGTAAAGATAATAACAACATTTCTGGATTTTTAGCAACATTATATTGTAATATCAAAGACATTTCAGCACATATTTTAGACCAGAAGTCCCTAGCCTTTTGACAAGTCCACCACATATGAAACAAAGAACCTTCGTGCTCTTTACATTTCCAACATTTATTTGACAACTGTTTGTTAGCAGTGGCTAGCTTTTTCGGTGTTAAGTACCACCTATACAACATTTTATACCCATTCTCTTTAATACTGGTGCAAGTTGATATTTTAAAGGTATTTTTCCATAACTGTTCCCATGCTTCCATGGTTATTTCTTTATTACAGTTTATAGCCCACTTTACCATTTGAACTTTTACTGTCTCATCTTCGGTGAACCACTTCAATAACAACTTGTACATTTTAGATATTACTTTAATATTATCTCCCAGTAGTATCTCTTCCAAGTCTAAGTTTTTGGTTCTAAAACCTACTTTCCTTTGCTCTGAATCAAATAAGTCTTTAATTTGTCTGTACTGTAGCCAACCATATCTAAATGGCAAATCCTCATTTCTCTTAAGCTTCAACTGATCATCTTCTAGTACTGTCAGTTCTTTGAGGGTAAGCCATTCTTTCCCCTGATATTCCAAATTTGGATTAACTACTTCAGCCGGCACAATCCAAAGTGGTTTCTTTTCTTCTATATATTTCTTGTATTTGAGCCAGGTTAACAGTAAATTTGTGGTTCATTATCTCCTTGAGGTCTGTATGGGGATCCTGCTGGCGTGTGCATGCTTTTGTAAACTTGGTTTCATTTTGTAAACTACTTTGAGCCTGAAGTGGGAAAGGAAGGCAGGACAAAAAATATTCTAACTATATAACAGGATTTCAAACTATAGCTCCCTGTAGTATCAGAAACATTGGTGGTTTGGTTTAACTGTTGAAATCTCAAAACTTTAATACAACAAAGGATTCCTCTTACTGAAATATTGCACTTGAAATCAAGTTATGAGCAACAAAGAGAGAAGACCCTAAAAAAAAAGATACTATTTACCAAAGTAGTCAAGAAAATCTATTATCTTTGCAGTTTTGCATATGATGTAACACTTCATTGGATAGATCAATTCAAAAGACATTATCTGTCCAAATAGTGTATTCATGTCAATGTTGTAGCTGTTTCTGTAAAGACAATGGCTAATTCAATAGTTTCAAATCACTTTGTAAAATAGAGTTCTTTTTCCTTTGGGGTGCTTAAGCCTATGGCCATGTATCAAATTATTTTTCCTAGGATGTTCTCCTCTGTTTATACTCCAGTAAAATGAGCTCTACAGATATTTATATACATACGTTAGTTCAAATGTCTGTGTTATCATGAAGATGTGAAAAATTAAGATCTGCATTCAGGTGTCACAGTAAACCATGATTTGTTCTGCAAATTGCTAGTTCGTCTACCAAACATACATAAACCACAATTTGTATATCAACTTGCAATTAAGTGGAGGCCATGTCTCCAATTTTGGAGGTGTTCTTGGCAAAATTGATTATCAGTCCATAGCTACTTTTACAACCTTAATCTTTCCTCTTCCTGTTTAGCCATTTTACTGCATTCCCTATTTTATTTATTTATATTTCAATTTATATACCGCCCATCCCCAGGGGCTCTTCTCAGAGATGAGTAGATGGGATGGTGTGTAGCCTGAAAAAACTTCAGCAATGGACAAATACAGCTGGAGATACACTTCTTTTGTGTATGGGGCACTAATCTGTCTAGAAGAATGATATGTAAGCACAGTTATTACTAATATCACTGACACTGTTCGGGTGACTACAAGGGTCAGATAACTGCATTAACTGGAGCCCCCTAACCTTAAACAATTACTCATAATAAAGTGTTTCCCATCATTAACACCGACTCTGGGACCAGACTATGCAATAAATCAAGATGCCAATTCTGTCCCCATATTTACTCTGACAGCATGATCACTGGCCCTAATAACACCAGTTATACCATCTCAGGTTCATTTGTTTGTTCATCTTCCAATGTTATCAAGTGCCAGCAATGCCCTACCAACTCTCTAGGCTGGATAAACTGGACAGTCCCTATGCAAAAAAATGGGCATAAATCTGATTTAAAAGTGGCTGGCCTCAGACAGAGAAACTCAAGGGGAGATGACAGTGTTAGATTACTGAAACGAATCATTCACGAATTCAGAACAATAGACCTCCCTGGGCTGAACAAAGACCTAAAATTCTTATCTCACTCCAGATACTAATTTCTGCTCTAATCAAGTTGCATTGTGCCTTTACATCCTGACATCTTCCTTGCTTCCCTGTTCCCATCTAATCAAGCTGCATTGTAAATTTACATCCTGATGATGTCTTCTGTAACCCCCCCCCCTCCAATCTTTGGCTGGGCTGTAAAGGCTCAGGGATCTCCATTCCTACTTGTGTCTGAAGAAGGGAGCTCAGACTCTCAAAAGCTTACACTCTGAAAATCTTATTGGTATCTAAGGTGCCACTGGACGAATCCTGCTGGACTTTCTGAATTACATCACATTGCAGTCTAAAACTGTAATCCCATGCACTCCAAAATGTCCCAGTCGGACATGTCAGTTTAAAACAAAATCCAATCTAAATACTGGATGATAGAAATGTAGAATGTTGAGATTGTTGCTAGATGTGTAGAATGGGATGAACATCAGATCTAATCCAGTGTAACATCATAAGCAGAGCTAATTAGAAAGATCATACAGAGGTTAGCAGAAAATACTAGCATTTATCTTTCTACTCTGCTAAGCAAAGCCTGAAGACTTCCTCCAATTTAAGTACCTCTTCCTGAAAGAGACATGTAGTGATTCTTGCCATTTTAGAGAGTCTATGGGAGAGAACTGTGAATTTCCTCCATTGTGCAGGGAGCTGAACTAGATGGAGCTTCTAGATGGCCCTTAAGACTCCTTCCCGCTCTGTGTTTCTATAAGGAGCACAGAGGATAGGAGTTCATAGAGGATCCCTGTGGACCAGATGGGAGGAGCTGTAGGCAGTGGGAAATAGAGAGCATTCAGGGAAGCGGGGGTAATATACTATGCAAATTTGACCATAATATATTACTTTTACTTTGGTATGACTGATCCCTAACATCACAGGATGTTTCCTCCAGCCTAAGGAACAATCTATGCCATAAACTTCTGTAAAAGGTGACTGAAAAGACCATTACCACCTACGATGAGTGAGAAATCCCAAATCTTTGTTCAAAGTTGGAGGAGGAGGAGACATTGGAAACTTACTGACTTCTGAGTAAACTTGTTAAGGAGCATACTGCATACCTTGCTGAACATTACATATTACTTATTCACAGGAGACCTCAAAAACAAAATTCTTACGCCTTACTGAACTTCCACGGCTCACGACTTTCCTAGCTTCCTAAACTTGCGTACCGGAAATCAACTCACATACCGTAATAACGCATGCTCAGGTCGAGGCATTTAAGCAAAGAGTAGATAAGGGCGTCGCGTCCTTCTTAAAAATGGCGTCGTAGTAAAAATTCAAGTGGAGCCCTCATCAAAGATGGCGTTGCTTACCATCGCGAAGACTGACTCCAAAAGCAGGCCGGCGAGGGGTTGAGCAAGTTGAGCAGATGCCTTAATTCAAAATTGCTACTGTTTATTTCAGGCGACCTGTATGTTTAGGCTCTCGCCATGTCGCCAGATGACTGTTTTTGGGCCCCCTTTGAGTAACCTCTCAGCTCCTCTGCCCTTACCAAAAATGGCTGACAGGTTAGGAAGGGCAGGAGCCTCCGCCTGTGGCGAGTGACGTGTATTGCTGTTCCGGGTGAATGCCAGCAGGCGCCATTTTGTTTTGTTCGCGAAAAGCAAAGCGGGGGAGACGGAGGCAACCCTAGAGCTGCCAGGGCCGCCGATCGGAGGGGAAGGAGTGGGCGGGGGTGAGTAACGGCGGTCCGAAAGAAGCGGGGCCTGGTTGCGGAGCCGACCTTCCTTTCTCTCTGCAGGCTGCCTTATTACGGCTCAGCTCCATCGCTTGAGCGCCCGGCGCGCGCCACAGCGCGAGAGGGGGGAGCGGCCGCCGCGTTCCCGGCTAGAGTGCGCAGAAAGACGAGTCCTCTTCCTTCTCCCCGGTGATGGGCTTTGGAGATCTTTGAACTAGGCGCACGTTCACCACGTAGATCTAAGCGGCAATAGAAACCCCTTTTCCCCCTTAGAGCCCCCGAAGCCCATTTTGCGCATGCGCCGCCGCCCTCGTTTCGGGTACCGGAGGAGCAGGTTGAAATTGGGCCCGTTACTACTCTCTTTTGCGCATGCGCCCCAGTCCAGATGGCTAAACCTCTTCGGGCTGGCGCACTTTGGGGGGGGGGGAGGAGCTAAAGTAAGTAGGGGTACCCCGATGTGGGGCTGCAGGTAGATGGCTGGATATGCGATAGAAGCAGAATTCCGTCTCAGTTATAACAGCTCAGAGCATGTGCTTGAGACCCTCAGTTTTCGCCCCTGCCACGAGTTTAATTCAGCAAGCGACTTTTTCTCAGTTTCTCCCCCCTCTACTACCTGCTCTATTGACCTGCCTGGCAAGGTTGTAAGGATTCCATGAAGGCAATTAATGTGCAGTACACTGGAATTTGAAAGTGCTGCATTACTGTTAAATAGTAGTATTCACACATGGCAGAAATTCTCTGATTTTTATGTTCATGACCCCAAAAACTTTGTTGCCAGGCTTTTTCAGTAACTCATATAAATCCTTATGCAGACTGATCCGATGCATCTTAACTTAGAACTGCTTCCAGCTGAGTTTACTAGATCTTACTCCTAAGTAAACATGTACAGGAATGCAACCGTAATCGAGGAGCAGTGTTTGAGTTTTTGACTATGTGAAGGGTGATGCTCAGTTTATCAGTGTCACTAACCTGCTTTTTAATATCTTTCAGTCTTGGAATAACTCATAGGGATGTATTGAGGTGAGGCTGGGGAGGGAGGATTGCCAATCTGTAATTATCCCTTTTTAAGCTGGTGCAGAGATGACGTGATTGTATTGGTGATTGAATTTTGTCTGGCAGCTAGCAGCTTTTCAGTCAGTTGTATGCGGTGCATGTGGCTTCTGATGTTGCATAGTAGATTCTACCTAATGTGCCTCACACCTTTTCTAAGGATGTTAAGGCATCATACATACATACTTAATTCCTTGATAATTAGCTTGGATTCATAATTTTTTACAAGAGGTATATAATAGGTTTGCTCTTTGCGAAGACCCTTGCTATTCCAAACTACATGTAAGTTGCTTGTAGCTTGGGAGACTAAAGTTCATCTCTGTATTTGAAGAGTTTGTTCTTGAGGCAAGCAGCATTTCTTTTATTATATCAGGCCTGCATCATCCTGTTGCTAACAAGTGTGTAGTGGAATAATATGTTGAAGGTATCCCTTTGCACTTTCTCAAACTTTAGTAGAGTGTTCAGGCATAAAAAATAAAATTAAAGACTATGGCTTAGATCCTATACCTTTGCATTGTGTACAGTTCTCTTGGCTTGTTGCAAGAATGGTCCTATGCTGCAGAGTGCATGCCTCTTGTGCTGGGCACTAGGGGCACCTCAAAAAACGTTGGCCTTGCGTAAGTGGATGTGCCTACCACTTGATATAGTGTCCTGCATAGCAGAGGATAGGTTTCACAACAGCTTGTGGAACAACGGTATAGGATCCAAGTCTCGATTTAATGGAATGGATGCGTATTCCATTTAAGGAGAACTGCAGAAACTCAAGGCAACTATTGCCTAAACATTTGATACTGGCCCCATCTTTTAGCCCTCATCTGAGCTAGCAAACTAGGAACTTGATGCTTTTTCTTGACTTTAAAAGAAATGATAGTGGGAAAGAGAGACAATTGTAATTGGAGATGGGCCCTCACCAGTTGTATCAATTTAACCATTTTCAACTGCTATAACTTTTAACTTTTGCCTGCTATAAGAAGAGGGAGAGTGCACGAACCATAAAATTGTTACATGGACATAGTAGCGATATTCTGGCTGACATACAAAGATTTAAAGTTAATTTTCTAATTTGTAATCAAATATTCAAAGTTGCAATCTCTAGAGATTTACTCTTGGATGTGTGTAAATGCACTTGCTGAAATAAAATAGCATAGTTGATAGCCGGAGCTTGCTGCTAAGTTAGCAAGCACTCATCAAGGCTTTCGCAAATATCTAGAAAGTGATTATAGTAAAGGATGGGGGTGGGAGAGTTACATACCTTTGCCATTAAAAAGTCAAGCTGTCTACATTTTGCCTTATAGTTTAGCAGTACTTGATTCTGTACAAAAAAGGAGACTTGACTGAATTAATAGTATTTCAGGTTGGCACATTTCAAGTCCAAAGGATTTTATGTACATGATCTCAGTAATCCTTACTAAGAATACTCAAAGATAGGTTGGTATTATACCTGTGTTGCATTTGGAGAGGGAAGAGAATACTTCCAGGGTAACCTAATGGGTCCATAGCTGAGAAGTTTGAACATGGCAGTACACAGCTCGCAGTTTTAGTCCTTGGGCCAGTTCTCAGTGTGCTGAGTACAATATCACATGGAAAATTGGCTTCCTGATGCACAAAACTATGGTATTTAAGCACAGAATGCATGAAGATTGTAAGTGAACTATCCTACTTTTTTAAATCAATTGAAATATTCTGAAATGCATGGAATAGATATTTTCGATTGTAAACTGCTTCAGTGCAGGGACCTCTTCCTGCCCTCTTTTGTTTATTTACATTGCACACATAATAATAATGTGTACAATGTAAATAAATATTTTCCCTATTGAACAGTGATTGAAAGTGTGCCTCTATACCCTAAATTCAATTGCCCAGAATGTTTTTTTCCTCTTTTAATGTGAAATCTTTATGCTGAACATTCTGTGAACTGCATGACAGCTATTTTGTTATATATCAGATCAATTTTTCAGGATGTACAGAAAGCCTTGGAAAATGTTGTAGTATTGTTTAAAAAAAACACCTAGACACCTTTGTGCCAGCTATTATCTGTGTTCTTTCTTTGCTTTCAACATGTATACTACCCCTTCCTAGGGGTTCAGGATAAGAAGCAACAGTTTTAGAAAACAGAAGATCTGGTTAAAATATTTGGAAACTAAAATTACCTCATATTTGTTTGGGCTGGTTTTGACATCCAAAATTAAATAGGAATGTTTTGCAGTGTTTTTGGTATGTGTTCAGGCTGGGGCTGTGATAGACAAGTTGGCACATCTAACATACACTTGTGCATAGTCCTGATCCATACATTCAATTGAAATATAAAAGCATATAAGATTGGACCCCAAGGTCCTTCTATTTGTGGTGGTTGTTTTCTGCTCATGAAAGGCATGTTCTACACTTCATGTTAAAGGAATGCATAAGAAAAGTATACTAAATGTAAAGATGTTTTCCCCCTTGTACAGTTTTTTTCAAATGCTTGTACAAGTGGAATCATAAGAGTTGCTGCAGAATCCATCTCTGAGCTCTTGCTGAAGTGTTTGCAGAGCAGCACTGCGAACCATTTTTCTTAAACTCTGTTTCTTAAATCCAATTTACAGTCATTGTTTGGAACATGGAAATGTTAATTTCCTTCTGTAGTCTTGCTTACAGGACTATGGGTAGAATTGGAAGGAAGTTTCATGTTATAGTTTGTTAGTTTCTCTCCAGGAGAGAGTTTTGGGCATTTTTAAAAAATATTTGAATTTTTATAGTCTCATTTTGAATCAAGACTTTTCAGGTTGAGCCACACACACTTTACAGTAGTAGAGCTATCATCTCAGAAATTGACAAAGCTCTGCCAAAATATTCATATGGTCTTTTGACCATATCCAGGAATGAGCAAACAGGTGCTTCAAAACATTTTTTTAGCAGTCCGTCTCTGAACTGAGACAAACCTTGTCCTCTAGTGTTTTAAGGATATTTACTGGTCCAGAGGGTGGCGGTTCATGTCCTCAAGGGGACACCATTTAGGGCACATATCCATCCGCTGCTGTCAGCTTCACTGGCTTCCAGTTGAGTTCCTGATCTGGATCTGGGTTTTGGTCCTAATATTTAAAGCCCTTTAGGGACTGGGACCAACATACCTGCTTCTCCCAATATGCCTCCAGAGGCCTTGCGTTTTTTGGATAAGCAGTTACTAGTGGTCCCTGGCCATTTGCCTTGCCTCGCCTCAACAGGGCCAGGGCTTTTTAGCTCTGGCCTGGTGGAACAGTCTCCCAGTGGAGATCTGGGCCCTATGGGATTTGTTACAGTTTCACCGGACCTGTAAGACAGATGTTCCGCTGGGCCTATGGCTGAGGTGTTGGCAGTCTGTCCCTCCTGCCTGCCTGTGCGCCATTCTGTGCCGCCCTGGATGTGATCAATAGACCCACATTACTGGCTGCATCCTGTAAGTTTTGTTACAGCCTCAGTGAGACCTCTTAGTTGATGTAATTTATGACTTATTTTTAAAGTATTTTTGACCTTGTATTTTTATTTATTGTTGTGACCCGCCCTGAGCCTGCTTGTGGGGAGGGTGGGATATAAATCAACTAAATAATTATTGTATGAGGCAGCCCTGAATGACCCCTGAGTGACCAGTGGGTTCTTTTAGCTAGACGTAACAGATTCTAGTATGTGTTAGGCTTTGCCTTTTTTGTTATAACATTGTATGTCTCATTACAATTTCTGTTAACATGCTGCAGTAGCTCTTGATAGGTCCTTTTGTCCATCAATAACAAATGATAGCATTCTTAGCTCTTATTGAGATTTGTTAACTTTTGAGCATCTTTGGGAAGTGTCAGCCTTATAATATGGGTAGGCAGATGAATAAGGATCTGCTTTTAGTTGCTCATTTTAATTTGTTTGATTTATTAATGAGAACTTGGATGGTGGGTATTGCATCTTGTTCACACAACGCTCATTAATGTTTTTGTGAATCTTCCAGCTGTCTTTTTGGGGGTACTCTGACAGTGTAGGAGTTCTTTACTAAAAAAGTGTTCTTGGACCACTGTCAGTGTTCAGGTATCATGTAGTCATATTATCTAAATGTGCTGCTCCGTGTTCTGCCTCTCCCTAGTTCCTCCCCCCCCCCCCCCGGCCAAAAGAGTCATTGTAGATACAGAGACTGCATTGTAGCTTTGGTCCTTTGACTCAGAATTGATTAGGGGCAACCAAGGTGGTTGGAAGACCAGAAAAAATTAAAATGTGGAAAATAACTAAAAATATGAATTAAAAACACTGGTATAAACATATGGTTCTACATATGCATACTAAATGTAGAACATATATGTACTAAATGTAGAACTGTATGATGTTTTTAATTTATGTATTTTTAATTAAACTATATTGGTGTTTTTAATTTCTATTTTTAGTTATTTTCCACGATTTAGTTTTTTTCTGGGCTTCCAACCTCCTTGGTTACCTTTGGTTTGCAGGGTTGTTGTTTTTCTCCCTTTTTTTGTCCTTATCAAAATTGAGTAGGCCACTGACAGTATATACTTCTGGGGGAAAAAAACTTGGGACATTTAACTCACCTCATGGCAAGCCTATAAAATGAAATCTTACTGACATGTTATTGTTTCTTGACTCTACCTGGAATGAGGGGGAAACAAACACTACTGTTTTTTGAAATAACTTTTAGAGTAGCTAATGATTTTATTTCAAAATAAAACTTTTACTGCTTTGCCTCTTTTGAATGGGCTAGATGTCAGCTGTCTGCAGTTGAATGAGTTAAAACACATGAAGCTCAACTCAGCTATGAAATGTTATTTTTGATCAAATATAGAATATATAAAGAACTAAAGATGTGGGATCAAGGTGGGCAGCCTTGGCAACAGTGGCCTTTGAACCAGCAGCAATGGATGCAGTCATTTCAGCACCAGCAAGATCCAAGTAAGTAAATAGCTGCAAGAACGCTTTCAACAGGAAAGCTAGCATAATGATCTGGATTTTAGTCCTTGAACAAAGGTTCTTTCATGAGCTACGAAAAGGTTGCATGTCATGAATTAAAAATAATAGTCAGAAATTGGACAAATATACTTCTTAGTGTTTGGCTGTTTTTGTTCCTACCAGCAGGCAGGTTGGAAGTCTATCATTCTGATTATTATATCATTATTTTAAAAAAATTTCAGAGCAATGATACTTTTGCTACAGTGTATTTTCAGGTGGCCTCTTAGATTGCAAACACAATAGAAGAAAATGCCAAAGGCCTTCTTCAGAGCAAGCATTATTGGCTTGGATCCCACAGAACATTTCTTGTGATGAAAAGATTTCCATTAGCAGAGCATAACTTTTTTATCTCTCTCCTACCACTTTGTCCTGAAATGTCCCCTGAAGTACTCCACTACAGCATTTCAAGGGGCATTTTGAGCTATAATGGGTGAGGGATAGGTGAGACAGTCATGGTCAACTGACAGAAATACTTACATCAGCAGAAATGCTATGTGGAATACAGCCTAGTGACTGCTGAATTAATAAATCTGTATTCCAGTGCACCTATACTGAACTTATGGGAAAGAGAAAGGGGAAGCATTGCTATCTAGCAGGTAGGCATGACTAACTGCATGTTCCATCTTGTTCAGGCACCCAGTTGTTCAATGTCTTGGAAGTAGAGTCTTGAATGTCAAGCATTTTGGTGGCATGAAGTATACACAAACCTAGAAATGCTTTCCCATTGCCTTAGCCCTGCTGTTCAATAAAGCAGCTTAGGAGCACTGGAAGACTGTTTTAGTTCAGAAGCCTTTGAAACAACCTACTACATGAGCAGACAAAAATCTAGTATTCTTTATGCACTGTTTTGCAAATCTTGGCATTGTTTGCTATTGGATCATGAGAAGTTTTACATTATTAATGCATTCCTTTGTTTATAAGATACAATAGCGCTACAAGAGAAGGTTAAAGGTGGTGAATAGTTGGGGAAACAGTGTGACAGCTAAAAAAATCCTCCCTCTGCTGAAGTGCCTTCACATCTGCTTTTAACCTCAACCTACAACATTTTTTAATATTCTTTATGTACAGCAGTTTGATCACTCAAAGTGCTACACAAATGCATATTAACATTAATAGGTTACTAGAACAAGCATTGCAGTAATCAGTCTTCTATGACTTATTAATTTAGGTTGTCTTAAGTGTGAGCATTTCTTTTAAAAATAGAATTTTAGGGAGGGGAGGAGAGGTAGAATGCAATCTGGGTAATGTTAAAATAAGTAAGGATTTTTGCATTGGATTTCCATTGGATGTAGATTGCTCTTTTGGGTTGTGATCCTTCACAAAGAAGCTTCTCAAATCTGATAAGTTTCAGTGGGGTTTCACTGTGTGGTCTGACTGGGTTTCCTGTGTGGTGGATTACACTTGTGCAGCCTGATGGTATGACTCTTTGCTTGAAAGTAAGTCCCACTGAATTAAGTGGTATAGAATTGAAACCTTTGCTTTTAGTGTCAGCATATGTTAGATTCTTTCAAAACATAGCTGACAGGTGCAGCTTGTTAGATATAACAAATGGGGAGTGGTAAAGAAGTGTAATGGAATTAGTTTAATGTCTTTACTGTAATTCTTATATTTTAATTAATATCTTTTAATGTTTTGCTTTTTATTATTTTAAGTTTGGATGACTCCTTGGGAAGGTACCTGGAGAAGTGGCATAAAAATGTTCTGAATAGATAATGGCCGTTTTGTTAAATTGTGTTAATCTAATTAGTATTTAGGATAATGCCCGTTACGAAGATGTGCATCTGAATAGGATCTACAAGTATGGCAGTTTATTTGTATGAAAGATGAAAATAAAGTAGATAATCATACTATACCATCTGGTTAATATATTTAAATTACATCAAAAACACAATAAAATCATTTTCAGTTACTTCTTATATGTGAATAATATGCTTTTTGTAAGATGCTCTTTATGTCATACATGCTTCTCCCTGATTCCAGCTTAAAAATCTATACGCTGCTATCTGATCTTAATTCTAGGCCAGATTGACTGGGCTGCATTAGCGCAAGCATGGATTGCTCAACGAGAAGCATCAGGACAACAAGGTGTAGTGGAACAGCAAGGAATGATGCCAAATGGCCAGGAAATGACAGGAATGGAACCTGGTCCAAACAACCATGGTAACTTCCAGGGAGATCCAAACTTCAACAGAATGTGGCAACCAGGTGTGTTTCTTTAGGCTTCAGCTTTGGAGTCTAACACTTCTGTGCCCACATCTTCCTAATTCCAGGAACAATGTTTGAAAGTAGTGCTGACAAGAAGGTGCCAGTCCTGTTGGCTTTCAGTGTTTCAGTTCAAATTGAGCCATACTGCAGATATGGAAACTAGGTTTTCAGAGCTCTGAAGTTTTTAACAGGTTCTCTGAGTGCTTGTTGCCATGGTATTATGCTAAGGGAAAGATAGCCTTAAAATATATATATATAACCTAACTACAGTTGGGAACACTATTCTTCTGCACCATAGTTTTATCATGCCTCCTTCCCACGTCCATAGTTAATAGATGTTTGATAATGCAATATAAAAAGGTGGATGCCCCTCTTGAATTTTGTGGTCTATTTAGGCAATATGATATGATCAAGAAGATCCAGAGGGGTTAGCCGTGTTAGTCTGTAGTAGCAAAATAGAAAAGAGTCCAGTAGCACTTTTAAGACTAACCAACTTTACTGTAGCATAAGTGTTCGAGAATCACAGTTCTCTTCGTCAGATGCATCTGACGAAAACTGTGATTCTTGAAAGCTTATGCTACAGTAAAGTATAAGACTAACCAAGGTGCTACTGAACTCTTTTCTGTGATCAAGAAGGAATACAAATGATAGTCTAGCTAGGGGGAGAAATGCAATTCTGGGTTTTATTATATGCATACCCTGTGTTTGAAAAACAGATACTTGATTTTGGCAACATTAAGAAATGAAGAAAATTTAACTCTCCTGAAATGATTTATTAACACTGTGTTTGAATCCACAACAGAATGGAACATGCCCCATCAGCCCCCTCATCCACCTCCAGATCAGCCATGGATTCCTCCAGCCCCGGGCCCAATGGATATTGTACCTCCATCTGAAGACAGCAACAGTCAGGACAGTGGGGAATTTGCCCCTGACAACAGGCATATATTTAACCAGAACAATCACAACTTTGGGGGACCGCCACCTGATAACTTTGCAATGGGGCCAGTGAACCAGTTTGACTATCAGGTGAAACATATTTGTTGCTTAAATGTTGTAAACGTGCAGAGTCCCTTCCATGGAAGTGTTCCTCTAACGGCGGTTTTCAGCAGAGTCTACAGCAGAAGTCTGTTGTTTGCACTCAAATACAGTTTGACATTCTTCCAACTGCATGCATCATGAGGATGCTTTATAGATTGATTGTAAGACTAAGCCATTTTTTTTAGCCGTTTCAACTGATTATACTTTTGTATAATATTAAATAGTCCCCTGGCTTCCAATGCATTATGTATACCAGACAAAAGTATTAAAACCGTGAAGACAAAATGCTTACATACACGAGCAAATGTACTGTGAGAAGGAACTACCTATTGAGGAAGATAGCTTAGATAATCTATAGATCTTTTCTATCCCCAGATTTGCTTCTATGAATAAAGACTTTATATCCACTATTTCACGTCTGGAAACAAATTATGTACCGCATGTATAGAGAATCATCATACTTTTGAAAGTTTATACCCTAAAAATCTTGTTGGTCTTTAAGGTACTATTTGTCTCAAATAGAGAATCATGCATTGCAAAAATCCTGAATCTAGACATGCATGTTTAAGCCTTTGTGAAATTGGTAACTGTAGAATTGCAGCTGGTAATGCCAATTCAGACATTTGTGCTGGATAAGAGGCGTCCATGTCTGGAAAAGTGTTCCCATTTACTGCAGTGGAGAAGACAGTGCTGGTCTACATTTTCCTTTGCATAGGCAGATTGAAGGGATCCAGCAAGGACCCCTGTATGTGCAATAGCCATGCTTTTTTAATGAAGCAGTTAAGTGCAATCCAAAGAGTTAATTGTGTATATATCGGGATAGTTATTTATACATGCCTGAATTTTTCTGAAATGTTGTTCTTATTATCAGAATATTAGTGTTATACAGGGATTGAGTCTGACATTTGTCAGAGATGTAAATAGTACAGATTTTTGAACAATTTCTTCTGATTAGTGAACAATAAACATAACTGGAGAAGACTGATGCCTTCATGTGGTTTTCTATTTTTCTTTCCTGTTTAAATTTTAAATCTCTCAACAGAATTGTTAGATCTGTAAGTTATCTCTTCTCTGGCCTTTTTATAAATTTAACTTTAAAAAAGACTACAAGCCTTCTAACTGATCGAGTAATCAGATAAGCTTTAATCGTAGCTGAAAATATACCTCTAAATTACTTGGAGAGAGTCTGATGGCTACATAACTATGCATGTTGCACATAGTGCTTTCTTCTTCCAAACGTCATACAAGATGAAAAAGAAACTTAAAAGATGGCCTGTCTTTCTAATTTGTATCTAAAACTAGTTCTCCCTTGATGGTGAACCTGGAATTATTTGTTTTCTGACAATAAAAACCAAGTTGATAGTACCCTGCTGAAAACGATACATCTCTTAAATCTGGATAAATCTGTTTGGGTGTTAACAGTAATAGAAATTCCTTTATATCAGATTCCCATAATGGGTTGAAATAAAATAATTAGATGGTATTTCATTTCTCACAATGACTAGTAGCTTTTCTTTATATGTAATTGCAGTTTAGAAAAACAGCACCCTTTAATCTTTAAAAAGCCACCTATATTGATGTTTTGGTAATAGCTAAGTTTAATTAAGTAAACTAGATGATTGATCAGTTGACAATCCTAATCCTTTGAAAGCATAGATATGCTGTGATTCTTACCTAATACCATCGTAGTGAATAAAATATTCTACATTATACATCCTTTCAAATGCTTCATACTGATAGGGAAAATTCAATTTCATAAACTTGTTTAGGCTTGATCTCAACGCAAGGGGGATAGGGGGATAGGAAGACTGTTGGCTAGGCCTTATTTTCACACTCTCGCCCATCCAAATTACATAGTGGAAAGACTAAAATTGTTAAAAATATCTTGATTACTTGATATGATTAATAGTAAAGGCTGGAATCCAAAGAACCATGCTGTTAAACTCAAACTTCAAAGGATAGTTTGCATTTGTGGTTCTGAAAAGGCAGATCCAATACCACTTTTCAAACAGAGCAAGTCAGTTAGTGATACGGCATCGGAATCTTCTACTCAGAGGGCAAGCCAAAAATTCCACTGTGCATTGCCAAGCCGTTGAGCCTGCTTAAAGTTGTACTTTGGAGTCAAGCTATTTCTTCCAAATCAAAAAGTATGGTTTGAACTCCACAGTAGGAAATGCAAACCATTGCACAGAAGTGAGGGATTTTCTGTGTGCTTGGATTTCGGTTCTTTCTACTGTACTTTCTACAGACCCATGGTTATGGCATGATAACGCTGATTTGAAAGAAAATGAACTTCATTACTCTTTCAGCATGGGGCTACTTTTGGTCCACCCCAAGGTGGGTTTCATCAACCTTACTGGCAGTCTGGACCACCGGGGCCTCCAGGGCCTCCAGCACCTCCTGCACCACCTCAGAACCGAAGAGAAAGACCAGCATTCAGAGATCGACAGCGTTCACCCATTACACTGCCTGTGAAACAGGAGCCTCCTCAAATTGGTACGTATTTACCAAACTCACTTGATTACCTTTAGATGCGCCAGTCCTTGTAATCAGTTCCATCACAGTGAGCGAAAACATATCCTGTGTAAAATCCTGGCTTCAGCCTGGATTTGAGCCGCGATGTATGATTTCGGTGCACAGGGCATATTGTTGTTTACAGATGGTGCTTCAGATCTGCTTCAGATTCAGAAGCTGCCAGTAGGCCCTGTGGGCTGCACAAGGCCATCAGTGTTCCATGTACTCACGTACCCCAATTTAATGAAAATCTCAGTGTCAAGATTTCAAAGAATTGCTTGACTTTTACAACAGCAAGTGGCATTGTGCTGAATGTAAAATGTGTGGGAAATTTAAAGTGCAAGAGGGGGAAAGAGAGGTTTTGGAACTTGTCTCTTCCTGGTGCTTTGCCCTACCATCTTTCCCTAGTAGGGATTGCTTCTGGTCTTGGAGCTCCACAGGGAATAAAAAATAGCTGGGACAGGATGGAACAGTTTCAGGGCAAGAGTTCTGCTTGACCCTTTCCACCCGTGTACTTTATATGAATTCAGCTACAGACTGGCTGTTACCCCCAAGATTACTGCCCCAACATCTGTGTTGGTATAGAAGTAGGATTTAAAAAGTACAGTGCCTGTTAAATCTTTTGAAAATTTAGTGTGTATAACTTGTCATAAGTCATCTGATAACCACCTTTCCTTGTGATGGGTAAGATGCTGTTAAACGCCGAACACTACCTGCTTGGATTCGTGAGGGTCTTGAGAAGATGGAACGAGAAAAGCAGAAGAAGCTGGAGAAAGAGAGGATGGAACAGCAGCGTTCTCAGCTGTCTAAAAAAGAGAAGAAGGAAAATGTGGAACCAGGAGAAGAGGATGGACCTCGGTTACCCCAGAAAAGTAAATTTGTAAGTGGAAATGTTGCTTCATAATAGTTATATTTTTATATATAGAATATGTGTGTCAAGTTAATAATAGATGTGTGTTTGCTGAGAAATTTGAGAACTACTATTGGCCAGTGTCGGTAGTCCATGGCTATCCATGTCTTTAACAGCTGCTAAGCAATTCTCTGAACATGGTCCCGAGAGGTGATGGGTATAGAGGAATTAGAAATTAATGCAAGAAAATGAAATATGTTTTACTACATTTCTGTCAATTTGAATTGCTAAAATGCTTAAATACAAACATTTCTGAATATGATTATTTACTGGAAGAATTTCATGGGTTTTTTATAGGACAGTGATGATGAAGATGAAGATCTTGATAATGTAGAGGCTACGAGCAGTGGAAAAGTCAGCAGAAGTCCCTCTCCAGCTCCACAAGAGGAGCAAAGTGAACCAGAAATGACAGAGGAAGAAAAGGAGTATCAGATGGTATGGCTAAGTTTGGGGCAAATTTGTTAGCTACATTTATGTGTAAGATATTTATAGGTTGCATTCTACATAGAATATTTGCAGTGGTATTTAATATGGATAATTAAATTGAATTCAAGAACCAGAGCAAATAGAAGCAAAGATTGCTAGGTTCCAAGTCAAGCTGTCCAGTTAGTTCTGTGACTTGATTCTGCTTGAAGTATTTTTTGTTGCTGTTAAGGCCGGAAATGGAGAGCTATATATAGAGCTTGCCATTGCAGCATTTAGCCCCAATTATCTTGAGCTATACATTCAGCTAGGGTTTGGCTACACAGGCATCTTGACTTCTAGAGCAGTGTTAGTTGCCACTCAGATCCTTGCTTTAGGGCATTTGGTATTCACCCTGACAAACAACAAATTACAAGGCTGAGAGATGCGAATAGTAAAACAGCATAGCTAAGGTGTGCCTAACAGCAAGCCATTCCCAGATACCGAATGCTTTCTGGAATAAAACAACTTGTACCTTGGTCTCCAAAGGCCAACAGAGATGCAGCAATGTGAACTTCTCTGAAAAGGGAATTCTTTTAATTAATTGCCGCTGTTGAGAAAGCCATGCTCTGTATAATCAGCCAAAACATCTGATAGTGGAAGTTCTCTAAAAAGCACAATGGCTGTCTTTTACCTCTATTTTTCTTAAATCCAGGCTGCTTTGATAACTGCCGCTCAGTGCATTTTACATGTACTAATAGGCTATTGTTTAAATTAGTAAGGCCAATTGAACTCTCATGCGGGAATCATCTATATATGAATAGCCAGGATCCCCCCCGCCACACAGATACTTAATGGATCAGGGCCACTTGAGAAAACAACATAAGCTTTTGCAGCCTTGGGGAATCACTGAAGGTTGTAGACAAATATAAAACCTTGTACAAAAAATTGGGAGGGGGTTAACCCACCCAAACACTTACTGTGCCCTGTACATGTGCAGTCCTTTGTCCCACTCATACCACCAGACCTCATCTCTGCCTGAGCCCAAGCGCCATGGCGCTGAACCCAGTCGCGCTGTCCCTGAAGTCGCAGTGGTGTGCCTTCCTGGGCCCAGCACCACAGTAGCAAGCTCGAACAAGCCACCCTAGGCTCAAGTACCACAGCAGCAAGCCCAACCAAACTGTCCTTGGTGCCCCAATGGCAAGCCGCACTGAGCCTAGGTGCTGCAGCTGGAAATCCGGCCAGTCCTCCCAGGACCTGGATACCTCATCTGCAAGCCTCCCAGCCCCAGGTGCCATAAGTACAAGTCAAACCAAGCCTCCCAGCACCTGGGTGCTGTGGCTGTCAGCCCAGCCAAGCATCCCAGGATCTGACTGCCATAACTGCAAGTCTATTCGAGCCTCCTGGACCCAGGTGCTCAAAGGTAGAGAACACAGAGGGGAAGGGCCTTTGGGATTAGGGGAGGAAGCAAAGCGAAGAGTGTTTGGAAGTGAGGAGGCAAAACGGAAGGTTATTTTGGAGGGGTTGTCTAGGAGAAAGATGCTTGAAAAGGGAACAAAGGGGAAGGGTCTTTGTGAAGGTGGAAGGAAGAATCTTTAGAAAGGTGTGGAGAAACGGAAGGATCCTTGGGAAAGGGTGGAGAAAGAAACGGGGAAGAATCCTTGGGGAAAAGGTGTGTGTGGGGAGAAGAAACAGGGAAGGATCTTTTGGAGGGGGAGAGCAAAGGAAGAGAATGGGATTCCCCATCACTGCAACCACAGTGTCACAACTACTGCCACCCCCAACACCCCCCGGGACTGACTGCTGGTGTTACCCAACTCAGTGTAGCTCCCTGCACCTCATTGTTGCGTGCCCAGACATACACACTATAAATGTGATGTTTTGCTTCTGTAGTTTCAGATAGATATGGGCAAAACAGAGCCATTAAACTTTTTTTTTTTAATCTAATGGAGTAAAGGAAACTGTCCTTGCTGGGAATAGTTTGAACTATTTTGTATTTAAAATTGTTCAGATGTTGCTGACAAAAATGCTGCTGACAGAAATTCTCCTAGATGTCACAAATGAAGAAATTTATTATGTGGCTAAAGATGTCCACCGTAAAGCAATAAAAGGTATGATTATGCTTTCTATTATTTTCATTAGATATCCTTATATTTTTGCATGTCTTGCAACATTTTAAATCCATAGTTTCTGTACCTAAAATTGATCTGAATGTAAGGGAAAGATTTGCATCAACTCAGAAGTAGTAATCATGTACCGTTGTTCTGTGCAGTGCATTGTGCAGTGTATTGTGAATTAACTTCAGTTACTTCATTTTCCCTTTATAATTAGTTTATTTTAAATTATTGCAATGTATTTTTGTGTTAAATGGTTTTCTGATAGCACATATAGTTCAAATATTGTTAAGTAAAAGGCAAGCTTAAATAAATTAATTTGCTTTCATTGTTAGTCAGCTATTGTATTAACAAAAGCAGGTAACTTTATTTCATTTAGCTGTATGTAATCAATATTGTGTTGACTGCAGATGATTTTACCTTTGAAACTTATAACTAAAGAATGATTTTTAAGCTATCCTCTATTAATTCACAGTTTAATTTTCTGAACATTCAGGGCCAGAAAGTGACTGGAGTTTTCAATGGATGATACGTTTTTAATGTTTTTTCTCTCCTCCACAAAACAGCAATAGTAGTAGATTTAACAATACCATAGACTCTCATGACTATGAAATCGTGGCTATTTGTGTTAACATGTTGTTCCTGTTGTTGATGTGATACAAAGCTCCTGCAAAACAGCTGGCACAGTCCAGTGCATTGGCTTCCCTCACTGGCCTTGGTAAGTATGTTCCTGATTTTTGAGAGGGGCTTAATGGGGAAATAGCTCTGCCTTGTTATTTCTAAATGTGTATTGAAACTAACTTAACAATCACCCAGAATGCACTGGGCGAGCCAGTAATAATATTTCTGTGTATCTTAGAGAGGGAAAACATAGTTTTTGAAAGTTGGGAAATTGTGCAGTAGCATTCTTCCTTCTGTAAGCATATTGCATCTCTGCCCTCTGAAGTAAACTTGCTTTTGGGGGGGGGGGGGGCGCAGTAGGTTTTGTAGAAACAAAAATATGCCTTTTAAGAGATTATTTTTCTAGGTTTGAATTCAGCTGTCCTACTTTATGGCCATATACCATTTTGACTTTTTAAAAAATTACATCACATCACACATGTATTTTTAGTTCCCATAGCCAGCACATAACGCAATAGTGCAGGCATGCTGGATGTGAAATTCAGAATTGGATTTGGACATGTAATATTTTAAACTGTGTTGTTAACATGTCTGTGTAATTGCAGTACAATTGTGTTTAATTTTATTATACTAAATAAATATTTTGACCACTGGGGATGAACTCATTTGTGTTAAATTAAATGTGTTTTGTAAAGTAATATAAAGAGTAAGAGAACCTGGAAAAGAAAGTAAAAATGCTTCTGTATCAGATGTTCAAGATTACTTTCTACTGGTCTGTTACTTTTTTCAGATCTGTCTTTTGGGGGAAGAGAAGTCCATTCCTATTCCATATCTGTACCTTTTAATGTACAGTCTTTTCTGAACAAGAGAATTGATTGGCATTTGGGACTTTAAACCCTAGATATTGAAGCTGGCTGAAATCTTTGTAGATGACTTAGAGACTTAGGCACTGCACTGCTGCATATAGGCTATTGTGGATATATAGTAAGCACTCGAAATGGCTCTGCAAGGAGCTTTTTTTACCCATATATGTATAGGAAAATATGTAATTGTAGCAATTGCTTGCTGGAAAACATGCAAGCTAATCCAGAAGAAGTAAAACCAGATACTGAACGACAGTTCAAATGTGTGGGCCTTGAACACTCCAGTCAACCAGCATTGGCACTTCCTCCAGAATAAATGGCTTCTTCAGTGAAGAAGTGAAAGAAGGGCAATACTTTCATCTTTGCCCTGCAGAAGTATTAAGAACCAGGATTAATCTTTCCTCGTGATAGACTAGGCTTTATGCACGCAGGTGGACTGGGTGGTTATGGATCAGGAGACAGTGATGATGAAAGAAGCGACAGAGGCTCTGAATCATCCGATACTGACGATGAGGAACTGCGACACAGAATCAGGCAAAAACAGGAAGCGTTTTGGAGGAAGGAGAGAGAACAGCAACTACTGTTAGAGAAACAGTTAGAAGGTAGGACTGTTTGGTTCAGATTCAGGCAGATGTAGAACATTGTTTGCTTTAATTGTGGACATTTATGAAGCATTCAGTTACACAATTACACAATTGTGTAATTACACAGTTACACATTACACAATTGTGTAATTACACAGTTTTACAGTTACACAATTACACAGTTACACAATTTTTTTTACTAAAAATTCTTATTAGGATCCATTGCTAATACACTTACCTCAGTCACTTGTTGAAATAGATCTTCTTTATTAGCATCATCATGATGTAATGAGTTTTTACTCAGGAGTGGTTGGAATATGAATCAGCACTCTGCTGGTTCGAATCCCACTACTGACATGAGCTCAGCTGACAGCCCTGCTCTAAGCATCAGCTCCCCAGCTGTAGGGTGGGGATAACGATAACTCTGGCTTTGTTCACTGCTCTGAGTGGGGCACTAATCTGTCTAAAAGAACGGTATATAAGCACAGTTGTTGTAATTATTAGAAGTAAACCTCACAGACCTCCAAGTAACAAGTGAACTATTTCAATAAACAATGTAATAGGTATATAAATGCAAATTTGCAGAGATTTAAAACCAGCAGAAATCCAATACAGAGTTAAAGAAATGCTGAAACAGAGAATAAGCAATTCTAAGCCTGACATATTAAACACAGAAGCTACCCAGTTGGCTCATTATACTTACAGCAACAGTTAGTACATAGAAGTAAATGCTACAGTCCCTATATACAAAGACTACCAATTATCTTATTGGCTTAAGTGCTGTATAATGCTTGCAGATTTCCTGGATATGCAGGCCTACTTGATTTAATATTTGTGATTTTTAAAATTTGTATATTTGTAGAAGAAAAACTTCAGAATGAGAAAATGGCAAAAGAGATGAGTGAACTTGCCAGTAAAGAGCAAAGCAGCAATTTGCCTCCAGAGGAAGTGAAGCAAGAGGAGGAAGAAGAGGTGTTTAGTGAAAAGAAAAAGTCTCCAAAAGAAACAACGCCAGATGTTGAACCCAAAAAAGAGGTTAAAGAGAAAGAGAGACCAGGAAGGAGTAGGTCCAAAAGTTCAAGCAGTGGTAGCTCAAGTGCCAATAGCAGAAGTAGCAGTAGCAGTAGCAGCAGCAGCACAGCATCCAGTTCATCCTATAGCAGTAGCTCAGGCAGCAGCCGCAGCTCTTCACATTCTTCATCCCCCAAAAGAAAAAAGAGACGTAGTCGCAGCAGATCACTTTCACATAAGGTTAGGCGCAGTAGAAGCAGGAGCTATTCGCACAGAAACAGGAGAGAAAGGAGCAGGAGTAGGGGCAAGGTAAGAGAAAGGCGAAGATCTAGTAGGCATAGGAGTGTAGAGAGAGGAGAGAGGAGACGAAATCGTAGTCCTTCCCATGACAGGAACTGGGAGAGGCGTAGAAGCAATAGTCACTCAAGAGATAGACTGGCTAGCCATTCTACTCGCAGTGGAAGTAGAGATAGACGTAAAAGTGAGGACCAGAGTAGAAGTGTCAGTGGAAACAGACACAAACACAGCCATGATATGAAAGTTCAGGAAAGGAAAAAGGAGCGCAGCAGAAGCATAGAAAAAGATAAGAAAAAGAACAGGGAGAAGGAGAGGGAGCAGGAGAAGCGCAAAGAAAAACCGAGAAAAGAAGAAAGAGACAGTAAAAGTGGCAATCATGATGAGAGATTAAAGAGGAAAAGAGATAGTGAAAGAACTCTCTCCCGCAGTGATGCAGTGTCTGCAAAAATTGTAAGGCATGATTCTAGGCAGGAAAGCAAGAGAAGTTCTACCAAAGATAGCAAAAAGCATTCTGGTTCAGAGTCTAGCACAAGAAGCAGTTCTGAGTCACCAGGCAGCGTCAAAGAAAAGAAGCCTAAGAAATCGAAGCATAGTCGGTCACGGTCTGTGGAGAAATCTCAAAGGTCTGGTAAGAAGGCAAGCCGCAAACACAAGTCTAAATCACGATCAAGGTAGTATTATTTTAAGTTTCTTGTTTGATTTATGTATTTATTTATATTTCTAGTCATCATCATGCCTGCAACATATATATTTTTACAAATTAAGCTAACCTCTTTAAATTATTTGGGTGGGGGCATTTTATATTGCATTTTTCTTAAAAGAAGAAAAGTTACTTATTAAGCCTGAAGTGTGTGTGTGTAATTTTGATGGTGGTGTTTCTTTTTAATTTTCCCCCTTTCTCTCTATTTTTCAGATCAGTGACTCCTCCTCGTCGTAAGCGCTGAGGAATGATATGGCACTAGTGATAAATTTTAAAATTCCATGAGTTTTTAAGGGCTTGTCTCATTATAGAGGCACAATTGTGGCTATGTAGGTGAAAGCTGAACCTCTTTTTTTAAAAAACAAAATCTGTAAATAGCTGTATTTTTTGGAAATGCTGCTCAGAGTTAAGTACTTGCTAGGATTTCTTTGTACTTTACATTTTTCAAAAAGGTAGTGCTTACTAAGAATATAAAACATGCCATTCTCTTTCAGCTGTAATGTTCTTAATTGCTATTGAATGTATTGTGATGTCAATAAAATTCTTTAGTTCATTTTTGTTTAAATTCTTGTATTTTAATTTATTTTAAATTAACATAATTTTTACAAGGCATTTTTGTTTTGTAAAATAATAGTGCTTGTGACTTTTAACAGTGTTTTAAGTTTCATCCGTGGATAACTTAAAGTCAGTCTCTGGGCATAGGAATTGTTGAGAATAATTGGTAGGGATTTGTAATCTCTTGAAACATCATATACTGTGTGTAATTAAAATGTGGATAATTCTTAATGTAAAACATACCTAGCCAAGCACAATTAGCAATGAAGTGCACGTAACCAAACATGTGTAATGTGAGTTTGTAGCTTTGGAACTCTATTCCTCAATATCTACATTCGTGTTCAGAAGCACAGATTGGAGGGTTCATAATGCTAGAAAAACTAGAATTTATTTCGGCTGAGTTCATTTTAATGCTGCTCTAACTTTAGATATTAAATTACCTTTGTGATACACAAATGTAATAACTAGGTCTTCTAATTCTTATTTTAGAATTACATTTTAAAAGTCTGCTTTAAAAACACATTAACTTGGATAGGGATAGCTGATAGGCAAAAAGAAAGTGAACTCATGAAAACCAGGACTTGCAAACATACTTGCAACATAACCCTTCCAAACAGGTATACCCATATGTTGTGCCTTCTTATACAAGAAATTTCAAAATGACACTTGAGATGTTTTGTTGGAAGGCTTTGTTTAAATATAAATTATACACACTAAACATAGCATTTTCCCTTAGGCTAAAAAATGGTACCTAAGGCTGTGCAATCCTATACACACTTAACAGAAAGTGATACTCATTAATTTGAATTCCTTCTGAGTAAGCCTTCTTAGGAAAGAGCTCCATAATGGAATTTTGTACCCTAGCATTTTATTCCTTTTCTCTTAAATGTTCTATCAGAGGAAAAAATGAACTCTAATTAAACAACAAACTTTGAAACACCAGTTTTTAGGGAAGTGAGGATCTTAGAAGAATGGCCTCAGAAATGAAAATGCTTGGGATTCAAGTGTTAAGAGCTTTTTCCATTTGTTTAAAATTAACTACTGAGGAATACAGCTTTCCATAATCTACTGCATTAATACAAATCTGGGATTTTTTAAAGAAAAACTGTTCAATAAATAAGATTGTGCATGAAAGTTTTTTTATATATAGTCTACCAGCCAGCTTTGTCACTTCCTGTATCTGTGGACATTTACTTTCACACAAGTGCACTGATCTGGGTAACAACTGTATGCCAATAAACAGAGCATACTTTTCTATCTTTAAGAGATTCATAGGTTTTGTTTAATAGTACATTCGGCACTTGCATCACAAAAAGAACAGTGGTCCCATTCTAATCAAACTGTTGACATTTACATCCATTAAAATTTTGTTTTATAAGATCGTTGGTATTAGTGTATGTTGAATAGAAAAGGTAACTTGTCTCAAAGCAGCCCACACTTAAAATGGTCAAGTCTTTACCTATGTCAGTACACCAGACCTTCATTTCTTTAGTTTAGTATGTAATTATATAAGGACACTGCCTACATTTTTAAAAGAATGAGTTGAGTAAAAAAAAAACCCCTGTGAAGTGTAGAAAATATGCTTTATTCTCATGTTCAAACTTCAGAGAATGGGGTGGAATTTTTCTTCCAAAAACCAGTTCCAGTTGAGTATGTTAAGCATATGACTGTGTGAGCGCTACATCCCCTGCTGAACCATTGCCTTTGTCCTGAAAGATGTTATCCTTGTCTCCTTTATTTCTCAATTTGTCTGCCTTTCTCACTGAGACTAAAGGTATATTACATAATGTACATCAATGAAATCAATAGGAAGATAATCTAATAAGCCATGTTTAAGACTAGAATTGCAGAAATTTGAAACAAAGCTGAGACTGCTCCCAGTGTGCATAGGATTGTCGTTTTAGTAAACCATGACAAAAGTCAAGCAGAAGAAAACAGCAGAGAATCAAAATACAAGATTAGGATTTTTCTTCCTTATGAACTAGAGAGCTAAGAAAGAAATTTAGTTTCCTGTCACAATTTCAGATATTTCATGGATTAGGAATGTTCCAAGAACTTTAAACTTCACTTTTGTGATAACCCCATTTAAGGAGTTAACACATTGCACATGCTACTTGTAGAGCTCAGAGCATCCATGAATGTAGAATTAAACGTTCTATTAATGGCCTGAGGGAAGAGGTATTTGAATGAAATTTGCTGTGGAACGGGTAATAAAGTAAGCTTCATGCCACACATTAGGAGTATGAACAGGACATGAGTTTGGTTTCAAGAGTTTCCGCCTTTCTCCCCTAATGTTCAACTAGTGATAGTTTACTTACAAAAGAGCAATAATAGGAAGGGAGGGGTGTGAATTGATAAACACATCAAATAAAATCAATTTTGCCTTTAATCCTGACATTTTTGTTGCCAAAGTATCGTATTCCAAAGCCAGGCACAATCCTAAACTACAATAGCATAATTCAACTGATTACTGGTAGTATGCAATACGTAGATCAATTTTGTACAGAAACAAGGATGTGTTTCCACCATGTTCTATACCAGAAATACATTTTTCTCACCCCTCCTTTTAAAAAGGCCTGAGGATGAGTTCTGTGAAACATGAATTAACCCACTTTTTAAAAAATAGTTTATCTTAATAAGTAATAATGTTAAGTATAACATGTCCTGTTTCAGGGTTTTCCCCATCAGTGGCTCAATAAGAGTGTGTTGTACTGTATGTGCAGTGGGGACTAATGTGAAAAGAATGGCTCTGAATTTCATGATGCCACTAATGTGGACAGAGAAGATGTTCTAGACAGAGCTTTTTTTGTGTGATGGCACGCACTGGTACTATCAGCACCTATTTTGATGGTTCTCCCAAGTACTGGGGGGGGAATTGGTGGAAATCAACATAACCTTATATGTGAGTATTTACACTTTGTTTAAATGACAGGAATTGTTCTAAATAAGAGCATTTGAGTTTGCAGAAAATAGGTGGCATATCGCCAAGGCAGTAGCTGTGTTGCAGAAAGTCTTGTCACCTTAAAGACTAATGACATTTGTATTCTAATGTAACTTTTGTGGACTAGTATCTGATCAGTTTGCTAGAATGCAGTCTTGAAAGTGTCACACACTTTTCTCATTTTTATTAGACTTTACACCCTGCTCAGCAAGTTTGTGGGAACAGCTGTGGAAGGCCTTGCTGAGTGATCAGTAATTAATGCATATTTCTAACGTTGATTTGGATTTCCGTACCCAATTATACTGTTTATTAAAGTATCTTAGAAATTGACTGTACTGACTCACACTGTAATCCACCTTGAGTCTCAGTGAGAAAGGTGGACTAGAAATAAATAATAAAACATGGAGACAAGGGTCAGAGATAACTAGGCAGACAGGGATGAGCAAAATCTATCAAGTGTTGCCTACAAAGATTTGAGGAGGAGGAAGCCCATTCAGGAGATGACACATCTGTGTGTTGTGGGGGGGGGAGTGGAAATCCACAAAAATCATCTTAATATACAAAGATTGGTCTGACTAATCGCGTTTCCATATCCATTACAAAGGGGCTATGTATGGAAATGCGCCAAAAGGATGGATATTTTATGTATTTCATGTATAGGTCCACCTTTCTCACTGAGACGCAAGGTGGGTTACTCCCCCCCCCCCACACACGAGATCACTGCAATTGGATAACAAATCATCCGATAACCATTGAAATAGGACTCGGATTACAAAAACAGTGGGGCTGAAAGAAAGAGATCAGAAAAACTATGCGACAAGAGATACTCCCTAGTCCCAAAGGAGTGACAATTGAAAAATAACACAGTAACAGCTCCGACGTCGGAAGTAAACTCCCATTATGTTCGGGGGGAGTATTCCCAACTGAAGCAGCGAACACACAAGAGCCCGGTCTGAGAGGAACAGAAGAGGTGAGAAAACCCTGCAGTCGGCTTGTAAAAGGGAACGAACTGCCACTTAGAGCAAGGGACAGGAGGACGGAATCGTTTTACCCTCGGACCCGGAGGCTGCCTCTGCTTGTGACGGCAAACCTTAAGCCCCATTGGTGACTAAGGGGAGGAAGGAGGAGCTGCAGGCGTTGCGGCCGAGTGCGGCTGCCTCGTCCTGGAGACAGTGACGGGGGTTGGAAAGGGGTTGATCGTTGGCTGAGCAGGGCAAGGCGGCTGTGGGTTTCTTGTAATGAAATGGCAGGAAGCCGAATGATCTGTCGGCGCGCCCTGAGCCTGCCGGATGCGCTCGGTGAGTCACCTTTGCGCGCCCTCCATGGCGCTGTGGGCCGCTCATCTTTTAGGCCCCTGGCGGTGCCTGCTGCTGTTTTGGTTCCGCTGTATTGGTTCCCCACTTTCGTCCCGTTGAGAGCTGCCTAACCTTATCGCGGCTTCCTGCGCTTCTGTTAGTTAGGTCGGCACGTTTCCTCCGCTATTCAAATGAATGTTTCTAGAGGAAAGGAAGGACGTTGCGGGAGGTTACAGCTGTAGGTAAAGTGCCTGTTTGTGCAAAGTTAAACTGACGCAGAAAGTGATACCTGTTGCATTGCTTGCGACATTTTTGGCTGTGTTGGTCAAAAGCCAAACTCAGAATAGTGCTTGAAGATGACGAATTGCGCTTTGTAACTGTTCTCAGTAGAAGAGCAAGATTCGGGTCCAAGAGCAGCTAGATTTCCAGGGTGTGAGCTTTCCAGAGTCAGAGCTTCTTCGCAGTGGCCCACATAAGTTGTCTGGTTCGTTATCTCAGTGTTTTTAGTAAGGTGGGCCGGGGCAGAGATAATACCCACTCTCTGCACTAACTATTATGACAGAATTGGGAACTAAGCTTGTAACGCCTGTGCTCGCAGGAATCGAAGTTGGTTTTGCAATTATATACGTAAAATGAATGGCCAGTCTATCTAGGAAATGCCCTTGTAGTGTGTTGTGAGGCTCAAGGTAATTGGACAAATATGCAAGAGATACCAGAAGCCCGTGGCAACAAATGGATCTGAATTTGGGGAGGAAGGGGCAGTCAAAATTGTCTAATTACCCAAATTACAAACATATGCAAAACGTACTGTGGAAATAGTTTTGTAATTGCTGGTGCAGGATGCTTTGGGGCTATTCCAATAGTGTGCCCAGAATTAGTTACATTGTTATTATTTTGTCAAAGAATTGTGTTAATGTGTAGTTAACTGGGATGTATAAAGACTCTATAATAAGAATTGGTTGTTTACAAAAATCATTATTTTAACGTATCTTTTTTTCCCAGGTAATCACTCTAGTCCTTTGCAAATAGCTCAAGGGGTCTTGTTTAAGAAATGTAAAAGTCAGTTAAAATATAGTACACATACCAATCTGGCCAAAGCATGGAACAAAATGTAAGTATGGTTGTTACTGTAACTGAACAATATTTTTATGACAAAAATATGTGTTGTGGTGGTCCATCTTGGCTGCCGTAGCCTGATAAATTATGAGTATTTGTAGCTCATCATAGGTGTTCTGGGATTTTTTTGCATAGCTTTTCATACATTTTCTAATATTTAGGAAAAAGTAATATAACATATTACTTATTTAGCATTTATACACACCATAAAAGAGCCAACTGCAGTTTTTGAGTGGTTCTTGACAGAAGGCCCTCTGTACCCACTTCTCTTTCCACACAGACAAACACACCAGGTGCACTACTTGTCTGTCAAATGGAGGGCAGGTGGTATTTGCCACTTGCTGCCACCTGCTCTGTTCATCAAAAAAAATAGCATATGTTGCTGCCCATTGGGGGAGGCAAACAAATAATTAAGAGTCCAGACACCATTGCCTGTCCTTTGCAAATGAGGGTGAGCTGCTCCTGCTACAGGTACTGAGGGTAGGGGCTTGAGGTTCGCAATCCCACAACTGCCCTAGAAAAAGAGCAAGCAGCAGTGGCTATTGGTGTGGATCCTCTTGGACCCCTGGATATCCACTCCTGATGCCAGATCTGATATATATCATGTAGGATTTTAATACTGTTCCTAGATATCAATTTTTATAAGTATCTGTGATGTATGCACAGTATCAGGTTTGTGTCACTTTGGTGCAGCAATAGTTAGCCTTCTTAACTAATATTTGTTAGCCTAGTAAGGCTTGAGAATAGGCTGCATATTCTTGCATTCTAAAAAAAAATTATATGTTGAGTAAATGAAATAAAATTTAGGTACAACAGGGCAGCAAGATTGTTAACTCCAGAAGTGGATTACATACGCATTGGATGTTAGGGGAATTAATGTGTATAGATAGATCTGTAGTTGAACCAGCTAGATTTATGCCAAAGGAACCTGAGCAGAGTACCCCATTTTTATCAACTCATTGGTATTGTTTGGGGTTGACTGTTAATACATGTTCTGGTTAGTCATTCTGAGTAAGAGCGGTTAATAGTCCTATTTTCCATGCCTCTGTTTAGTCTGCTTTAAGTAGTTGCCACTTTACAACATACAATTCTGTAAGTTGTGTCTTCTGTGGAGAAGTAATTTTTTTATCTGTCCTTTATATTCCGCCAAAATTTTAGTGTTACGAAGAATATAAAAAAAAGTCCACTTTCCCCAGCAAAATTTCTCTCTTATAAAAAAAGCTCTGAATGCACCAACATTTTCTCTTTTATAGATCAGTTAACAAGTTACACCCAGTGCATGCACTAAGGTAATCTTGGGTGTGATCCTGCTATCCTACTATACATTGAATCTAGTTTGCTGGTTCTCCAAGTTATGGAAAGAAAAGTATCCTTTGTACTTCTAAATCTTAGTTAGTTGATTCCCATTAGTTGGTTCCCATTGTATTTCTACATACTTTGCTTGTTTAGATATTTCACAGGCCAGCCATTCAGCACTTCTCACACAACAGTGGATCCAAAGGAGATGAAGAAATTTCAGCTGTTGGCATACAAATGGTGGGATGAGCATGGAGAATATTCAGCCCTTCATTCCATGAATGATATTAGAGTGCCATTTATTCGGTAATAGTTTTGAATCTTGTCAATTTTTACATACCTTTTCCAAGAATCTAAAAATAGGATGCTAAAAAAATTTAGTTAAACATAATTGGGGCACAAGCTTTTACGAACAAGCACAGCTGTAGTTGACCTATGGTGATCAGTTTTGATCAGTGGGACAGAGAGTTGCTTGGGTGCTGTAGTGTATTGGTTCTGGTGTAACAGGGAATGTGAAAAAATGCTAGTTGACTAACAGGGCAATCCTATGCTGAGTTACTCCAGTCTAAGACCATCGATTTCAATGGACTTAGACTGGCGTAACTCTGCATAGGATTGCACTGTAATTGTTGATAGGAGAGAAGACGTTTGTGTTTGATAAGTTCTTGCAATTCATTTAGTATTTCTGAAAGAAAAGTCAATATACTGAGGTTTTGGTAAACTCATTGTTAAGAACCCTAATTCATTCTAATTAAAGCAGGGTTTTTTTGCATTTTTGTAAGAGATACTGTTCTAAATATGAGAAATGATCATCCTCTGGGAAGCCCTCTTTCTGGTATGAAGATCCTGGATATTGGATGTGGTGGTGGACTGTTGACTGAGGTAAAGATTACCATTTTGGTGATGAATTCTAACTCAAACCTTTGTTTGAATTAAGCCTAAGTTTAAGAATATATACTTCCAAGTACTCCCATAACAAAATTCTGTTTATAGCTTCATAATTATTGTATTTAATAATCACAAAATCACTCTGGAGACACTATATAACTGCTTTCAGGATATTGTACCATTGCAACTGAAAACTTAAACATATATCTAGAAGCTAAAATTTGGGTCAGGGTATATTTTGTGTGGAAAGTCTCTGTTCCACTAATTTTACAGGGCTTTGGGGTTCTAAGATTGTTACTTTAGGGAAAACTTTGTTTGGTAAATTGTTCTAATTTTTATGTTGTAAAATAGTAAATGAACATACATTGTAACGTATTGGGTAAAAATTAAAAACTTGGTAGAATTTTCTAATAATATTCATGGAATTGGGCAAGTTTATTTATCTCAAAAGCAAGGGCCTGTACTACCAAGTGATAAGACTATGGATAACAGCTATACTGTAGTTTCTGTAGATCTCCCTTCTAATCTACAGTTTCTGAAGTTAAAAGAATTAATCTTTTAAGATGATTAATGTATTAAGTGCAGCAACCTTAATGTCTTTTTTGTCTTCCCTCCTTGATTGATCTAAGTAGAAGTTGCATAATAAAATCTTGTGGTTACTCTTTGGGTTGGGGAGAGGTACTGGAGTTTACCTTAAGCTCTTTGGTAACTTCAGCTAATTGGTTGAAGTAAAAAATGACATTTCTTCATACAGCAAGGAATAACATGTTTGTGGTGTTAGCCCCTAGGTAGGTTGGGAGCTTCAGTTACTGGCATTGATCCTGTGGAAGACAATATCAGAACAGCAGAACTACATAAATCATTCGATCCAGTCTTAGGCAAGAGAATACAGTATAAATCATGTTCACTAGAAGATCTTGTGGAAGAGGCTTCGGAAACCTTTGACAGTATTGTAGCTTCTGAAGTAGTAGAACACGTGGCTGATGTGGAAATGTTTGTCAGGTGCTGCAGTAGAGTGTTAAAAGTAAGTTCTCAAGAAAATGGCTTTAAAGCCAAAAACTCAGATGTTCTGGTCTGTATCCAACTACACAGTTCCTCCAACAGAACAGCATTTTCATTTGTGAAAGGAGGGTTAGTGATTTCCATAGATCCCAGATTCCCTGTTCCCACTCTAGATCCACAGTTTGTCTACTGCTGTTCCTGAGGGTCTTCAATAGACCATATCAGGAGAGAGAAGCTGGAAAGTCCTACTCTGCAAAGTCCATGGATGGTTGGTTACATGCTGCTAAACTTAAATGTACTGGACAATCAGGTCAGGTGTTTAAGAAATACCTACTATTTATCTGTTTTCTTCTTCCTGGGTTTGCAGGGTGAGGTGCATCATCTACCCCTCCCCTCATCTAATTATCTATGGTAAAAAACAATTATGGATCCTTCATAGATGCTGATTGACTGCATAGTTCCTATCATATTTGTAACACACCTTGAGTACCAGTGAGAGATGCTGACCATAAATGATACTAATAAATATGTACCCTTTTTAGTGCATGAAATGTTTGCTCAGAAATAGATGGTAATAGTAGATTTAGCATTTGACATCAAAAAGTATATTAAAAGTGTTGAATTTTATTAGAACAACAAAATACTGTAATCATCAGCAGTTTGATAGTTATACTATTTACAGAAAGAAAGGTGCGGCGGGCGGGAGCGCGTGCCACAAAGCACCAGCCTCCTATCCCTCCCACCCCGCACCGCTGCTGCCGCCAGCACAAGCCCCCGGCCAGGCGCAGCCACTGCGGGCAGACATCTGCGGTGGCACAGGCAACCGAGCAGGAGAGCTAGGAGGCCGCCCGCCGCAGCAATCAGGCCGGCGGCGGCGCGTGCGCTTCCGTGATGACGTCACACGTGACGTCATCACGCAGGCTGGTGCGCGTGTGCGGGTGCCCAGCCGGCCGGCCGCGAGCGTGGTAAACCCTTGCGCCACCCCTGTCACTATGCTACAGCAGTAGTTCTTAAAATGATACAGGAAATGCCAGTGATTTCTCATGCTCCTGTTTGGATATACCTGCAATTACAGTAGGTGGCAAATAAGTGACCATACTTTGCTATGTGGCTAGGTTTTTCCTGGGCTGCAGCAAACTTGGGGCAAGCAGTCCTTGTTCTTACCCTTTTATCATAATGAAAGAGAGAAACTGCTGGTTATACAGTAGCATTCCTTTGACAATAGTGAAATGTCCTTTAACTATAGTGAAATGCTGGGTGTTCAGTTAACTGAAGTATGCCAGTCTTAGATCTATCACACTTTTAATAATACAATGGACATAATATGGATAAATACAAAATTAATTTTGATTTTAAGTCCTTAGGGCAGGTAGCAATATATTATCATTAACCACCAGCACCCCTACACACCAAATTACATTGAGTTTGAACCTGCAAAAACTTTTGTCCTTTGTCACCTTATACCGGAACCAATCTGAATTTAAAAAATCTAAATGTCTTCAAAATGTGCTTTGAACTTTGGCAGGTCCCCAAGGAAAGGAAATTCCAGAGTTGTTAGGCAGCTGTCAAGAATATCTCTCTGTATGCCTTTGTTATAAGGTAATCATGAGGGATTATGAACACAAAATGAAAATATTAAGAGTCAGAGTGGAATAACTGCCAGTTTGCGAGAATCATAACAGTTAACTTGAATGCACAGCCATTTTAGTTTGTTGTATAGAAATGCTCTTTATTCACTGCAGTCCTAAGAAGAGTTACTCCCATCTAAGCCCACTGAAATAATTGGGCTTAGACTAGATTGTGATCTGCCCTGAGCCTGCTGTCGCGGGGAGGGTGGAATAGAAATCTAATAAATTAAATTAGAGTAATTCTTCTTAGGATTGCATTAATAGTATTTTTGAGCTATTCTGTTTTTCACAGCAAAGTCATGCAAATATATTTTAACATGTTTGCTCACAAAGGATGTTGCCAGTTTTGTTCTTTATATAAATTACTTGTTTAAAAAATTGAATTTTATTTGTTTAGCCTGAAGGCTCTCTATTCATAACTACCATCAACAAATCACAGTTGTCTTACCTCTTGGGCATTGTGGTTGCTGAGAAAGTATTGGGCATTGTTCCGGCAGGCACCCATGAGTGGGAGAAATTCATAGCTCCAGAAGAGCTGGAGCGGATCCTAGAATCAAGTAAGTATTAAATCCAAAGAAATGTAACACAGCTGGTTGAAATTCAAAGTAACTAGTGAACTAAGGAGACTTTCTGGTCTGGCCACTAGTGAGTAGCAGGGTGTGAGTGGTTTAATGTCCATGATTGTGTGCTTGTTTGCTGCTGCAGCAATAGTATTCTTTTCATAATTTTCCTAGGTAAAATTCTTGTTATTGTGCTGAAAACTTACTATTTCTATGGTCTGAAATACATCTCTGAGTAGCTTTTACATTTAGTAGATTTTTTCTAATAGATTAAAATGTTGGAGCCTTATATGCAGAGACATCAAAATACTTCTGTAAGAAGTTATTCCACATGGCAATAATAATGTTTGGAAATCATTTATCACATGATATAAATCCAGTTGTATTACATTACAGCTGCAATCCACACTAGCATTGCATATTACGCACTGCTTACAACAGCTGTGCTGATGTGCGCCTGCCGGATCAATCAACATTTTCACATGGTAAGAGGTATCCAAATGTTACACCCAGCAGTAGAGTGCTGTCACAAGGCTCTTTGATGACCTCTACTGGGATTGCAACTCTCAAATCAGATCAGATTTCAGAGCTTAAAGTTAGTGCTAAAATGTCCCATTAAAGTAGAGAGATTTCAGTATGATCTTTGTTTTGAACAGTTAAGCTTCAAGTGGAGGAATAGTTCCACCCTCCCTCTGAAAACTTAAAGTGTATTATCTCCCCCACCCATTTCTTCTAGGAGACCTATAAACCAAACACACTTTTGACTAATAAGGAGGGGGTGATCAATATAAAGAGTATGTCATATACGTAACACTTGTTCTTTTCCCCCTATTGAGATGTATGCACTTCATTTGAAGAAGGTTTGTGTGGGTGAGCGAGAGCGATAATACTTAAAACAAGATACCTTTTCATCATGTTTTTCTCTACCTTTGTACTACCATCTTTCTCACTAATCTATATATTGTTTATAGCTTTGATTTTTAAATAGGTTTTAATAGTTCTTAAATTTTTTATTTCAATTAAACTCAAAAAGGATAAGGCATAGAGTACAATCTAAATCATATCTCTACAGTCCTCCTCTACTGCAGTCATCTACAATCATCTAAATCATACAAAAAACCATAATAGATAAACTGCTATCATTTAAATCATAATAATCAGTTCAATCACCTATATAGAACTTGCTTATACATGTTCTTAATTTTTCACTTCTGTTTATATATCTTTCCATACGTCTTCATATCTAATAATAATTGTTCTTAGTTATTCTTAATTTTCTGCTGTATAATCAAATACTTTCAGTTTTTCTTGACATTTCTGAAATTGGCCTGCTGTGTATATAAGATGTTAATTTTGCCATTATTGCATATTCATATAGCTTATTCTTCCATTCCTTCAATTCTAGACATCTTTCTGCCTTCCATTTTGCTGCAAATGCTACTCTTGCTGCCATATACTTAAATATTTTACTATGCATTTTTGTAATATTACTTGGTAAAATATTTAATAACATGTTTTTTGGGATTCATCACAAACTTAAATTTTAATATATTTTGCATTTTTTCTTGTACTTATCCAATATTTTCTTGCTTTCTTACATGTCTACCAGATGTGATAAATTGTTAAATCCATGCTCTGACATTTCCAGTA
This sequence comes from Eublepharis macularius, assembly GCF_028583425.1. Taxonomy (NCBI): domain Eukaryota; kingdom Metazoa; phylum Chordata; class Lepidosauria; order Squamata; family Eublepharidae; genus Eublepharis; species Eublepharis macularius. The sequence continues at coordinate 90,325,827 of NC_072790.1, read as the reverse complement.
CTTCCGATTATAGGCCATATTAGCTTTTGCAATGTCTTTGCGAGTAATATACCATCTAAAGAACAGTTTATACCAATTCTCTGTTAACATTTAACATTCTGTAAATTTAGTTTCTTTGGCCCATAGATTTTCCCACTGGTTTATGCATATATTTTCTCCAAAGTTTTGCATTCATTTTATCATACAGTTTTTTACTTGCTCTGATTCTGTGTCATATTACAATAATATTTTATATAATTTTTCCTAATAAGTGTCTTGAATCTCCAAGGATTAATTGTTTAAAAAGCATTTTCTCTCTTAACTGGGCCCTTTCTTTGACTATTTGTTCTTTGAATTTAGACACCATTTGATGATACAACAACCATGTAATGTTTTTTCCTTCATCTTGAATTTCTTGCCATGTTTTTATTTTCTCTTATTTATCCATCATATATTCATAATTTATATAATCCATTTTATTTCTTGTACTAATATCACAATAGGCATCGATTGGAGATATCGATGAAGTTGGCAGACTTTTCTGTTTCTGCACTGAAACCATATTCTTAAGTCTATCCCTCAAAATGAGTGTCTTGTTTTTGAATAGTTTTTAATGATTTCTTAATCTATAAATAATTAGGATCCCTTCTTTAGTATCAATTGTGTCCAATTTGATGTTCCTTTGCTTTGGGTTATAATCCAATCTGGTATTCATGCTGCTGCGGCAGCGTGGCAGTAGGGGTGTGCAGGGATGGAAAGATTTTGTTCATCTTCGTTCTTCTGTGCCTCCACACATGGGGGGACTGCGCAGGCGCAGGCCAGCCGCCGGAGAATTTTCTAGAGCTTCCAAGGCTCCGAAGGGGCCGTTTGTCGCGCACCTCAGCGACCGTCTTCCCGCCCAAACGGTCACGTGATCCTACAGCGACCAACGGCCCCTTCCCTCAGTTCTCTTCTTGCCGCCGCTTGGAGAGAACGTGAGCTTCGTTGCTCTGTGCTTTTTTGTGCTTCGTGCTTTATTCTGACTGATTGCTTGGCTTTTGACTTCGGACTTCGTGACCTCGACTATTCTTCGGATCTCGTTTTGGACTTTGTTGTGGACTCGGTAATTTGACTCGGACTGTTTTTGACCTTCCTTTCCCGTGCCCCTGAAGATGGCCTCAAAGGCTCTCTTCAAGCATTGCCTCCAATGCCACACGAAAATGGCCAAGACCGATGGCCATGAACTGTGCCTGTTCTGTTTGGGGGAGACCCATAATGTGACGGCCTGTAAAATTTGCCAGGGTTTCACCAGCAAGGCCCGGCAGGAGCGCAAGGCCCGACTGAATTCCTCCCTGTGGCAGAAGGTCATGTCCGGAGGCGCTCCGTTGCCCTCCTCCAAGGCCGGCCCAAGCCCCTCTGCCGAACGGCATTCCAGAGCTGGCTCAGTGGCCTCCGTGAGGTCGGGGTCGAAACCGCGTCCCCCGAGTACCTCGGCGTCGAGAGCGGCCTCTCCAGCGCAGGGACCGGTGCGGCCGCCCCGTAGCGCGTCATCTACCAGGTCGGATCCGAGACCTACGTCGGAACCGAGGATCCTGGTACCGAGTCCCCGGTCGGAACCGACGTCCGGATCAGTTCCGATGAAGCCTAAGAGGTCGAAGCCGAGGTCCCCTTCGAAGGTGAGGAGCGCGTCGGTTCCGAGGTCTTCTTCGGAACCAGCGAAGAAGAAGAAGAAGACCAAGCATCATCGGTCGCCGCGTCCCGCTCCTCAGGAGGAGGTCATCGTGCTTCCTCACACGCCTTCCCCTCACCTGGGCTCCCCGGAGCCAGAAGACATCACCGTTCCTGTGCCGGATCCGATGGCCTTCGAGACGGTGCCCGCGGAATTCTCGTCGGGGCCGGAGCCGAGCCCGCACCATCGGAGCCGACCATCGCTTCCCCTTCGGTCGCCGAGGCTGGAACCGAGCCCGTCTCCTCGTCGGAGCCGTCCGTCGCCTGCCCGTCCGTCTCCACCTCCGGTCGGTCGTGAGCGGCATGGTTCCGGGGACAGTGTCCGATCAGTCCGGTCCACTGCGTCCCGGCATCGGCAGGCTTCCTACCTCCCCTCGCCATACCGTTGCCAATGGGAGGGGGCACCTGCGGGCTTCTCCGTGTCGGAACCGAGGCCTTCGACATCGAGGTCGGCGTGGGCTCCCCCTCCGCTCCAGGTTCCGGAATCCCAGCTCGGTTCCGATGAGGAGGATGTGGAGAGCTTTGGCGGCTACCAGTCGGAGTCCTGGTCCGAACCATCGCCGGCTGAGGAGCTAGTGCCATCGGCGGACTCGCCATTCGAGGACCTCCGCATCTACGCCGACCAGATGGCAAGGATGGCCAAGGCTCTCGAGATGGACATCTCCTCGGCAGTTCCCCAGACCAAGGACAAGCTCCTCAAACGCATTTACGGAGACAACCCGGCGTACGTTGGCTTCCCCATGCTCGAGGGTATTGAGGAAATCGTGGAGAAGGTATGGCAGGTGCCCTGTGATCAGCCTCCAACATCCAAGAGGATTGAGCAGCTCTACAAAATCAAGCAGGGTACCTGGCCGGCGCTGGTGAAACACCCACCACCTTCCTCCTTGGTCACAGAGGAGTTCAACCCCAGGCGATCGGGTCACTCCTCGGTGCCTGCCGATAAGGAGGGCAAGAAGCTGGATGCCATGGGCAGACGCCAGTACATTGTTTCTTCCCTGGGTCTGAGGATTGCCAACTATCAGACCATCATGGCAGGGTACCAGCTGTACCTCTGGGAGAAGTTGGCATCCTATACACGAGACCTCCCTCCTGAGCAGAAGGCTGTGGTGTCCCTGCTGCAGACAGAGGCTGTGAGGCTGTCTAAGCAGCAGATGAACGCTGGGAGCCACGCTGCTGACACTGCTGCTAGAGGTATGGCGTCGGCGGTGGTCCTCAGGCGCCACTCCTGGTTGCGGTCTACGGCCCTGTCCCAAGAGGTACGTTCCAGGGTGGAGAGCATGCCATTTGAGGGGGACTCGCTGTTCTCCAAATCGACCGACGAGACCCTGAAGAAAAAGAAGGAGGACCGGCAGACGGCGCGGTCTTTGGGTCTGGCTCCAGCGGACAAGCCCTCCTCCAGGTCACGGTACGCTCCCAGGTCTGGCCCTTACCACTACCAGGGCAGATACCAACAGCAGCGGCCGGGCTACCATCAGTATCCTGCCTACCAGCAGCGGCCTTACCCTCCCGCACAACAGCAGAGGAGGCGTCGGCCCTTCAAGCCTCGTCAGGCACAGCAACCGGCCCAGCAGAAAGATCAGCAGGGCGCCGGGAGGCAGTACTGACGGGTCGCGCCAGCCGTATCCCCGAACTTTTCGGACAGACTTAGTCCACTCCTCTCTGAGTGGGAGTCAATAACATCTGACTCATGGGTCTTAACTATTGTTGAACTGGGATACGGGCTGGAGTTCGTTGAGCTGCCTAGATGCAGTTCACCCCTGACAGCTGTCAATAACACTATGGCCGAGCTGGATGCGGAGATCGTGTCGCTCTTGGCCAAGGGTGCTGTGGAAGAATTGCCCTATGAGGACTCTGTAAAGGGTTTCTTCTCTAGGTTCTTCCTGGTCCCTAAGAAGGATGGGGGTTTACGTCCCATTTTAGATCTGAGGGGCCTTAATGCCTTCCTCAAGGTGACCAAGTTCAAAATGGTTACGTTGGCGGCGGTGATCGCCTTACTGAAGCAAGGGGATTGGTTTGCGGTTCTTGACTTAAAAGACGCATACTTTCACGTGGGCATACGGGAGGAGCACAGGAAGTACCTGAGTTTTGTTTACCGGCATAGGGTTTTCCGGTATAAGGTGCTCCCCTTTGGCCTGTCCACTGCCCCACGAGTGTTCACTAAATGTGTGGCCCCTGTGGTTTCCTTCCTACGGGAAGAAGGCTGTACCATCTTTCCGTACCTCGATGACTGGCTCATCGTGGCTGAATCAGAGTCTAGGCTGGTGCAGGACATTGGCTTGGTACTTAGCACTTGCCAACGCCTGGGGCTCCTGGTGAACTTGGAGAAATCCAAGCTGGTGCCCAGCTGCAAGGTGTCCTACATTGGTGCGCTTTTAGACTCTGTGGAGGGTAAGGCCCTGCTCCCCTTGGAGAGGGCTCGGTCCCTAAGGGGTCTAGTGTCCATGTTTAAAAGGAACCGGTTCCAGTCTGTGCGCACTATCCAGTGCTTACTAGGGCATATGGCAGCGGCCACCTCTGTGGTGCCTTTCGCTAGGCTGCGTATGCGCCCTCTCCAGAACTGGTTTGTGCGGAGGTATGATGCTCTACTGCACCCTCCGTCCCTCAAATTCTCTATCCCGAGGGTCATCCTCTCCTCCTTGGACTGGTGGCTGTCTGATGACAACTTGTTTAGAGGGACCCCTTTCGGGTATCAACACCATGACATCACGGTTACCACTGATGCCTCTCTGTTGGGATGGGGGGCTTACTGTGGTGATGTGTCGGTGCAAGATGTCTGGTCTGACAGGGAAAAGACCCTCCATATCAATGTGCTTGAACTAAGGGCCATTCGTTTCGCACTTGTGTCTCTTACAGCACTGCTGAGAAATCGTCATGTCTTGGTGCAGACGGACAACACGACTGCCATGTACTACGTGAATCAGCAGGGGGGCACAGTGTCCATGGCCCTGTGCCGGGAAGCCACACTCACTTGGCAGTGGGCTATCAAGAACGGCGTGTCGCTCCGTGCTATACACGTGGCTGGGTCAGACAATGCCCGGGCAGATGCCCTCAGCAGGGCCCCTTTACTAGACCACGAGTGGGAACTGAACGGAGAGTGCATTGGGCCGATCTTCCGGATGTGGGGTCATCCAGTGATAGACGTGTTCGCCACTGCGGCGACCACCAAGGCCCACACGTTCTGTTCCAGGGCAGGGAGCGACCCCCTCTCTATTGGGGATGCCTTCCAGTTTACGTGGACGCAGGGCTTGCACTACATGTTTCCTCCATTCCCCTTGATTCCCAGGGTCCTGTGCAAGATAGAGGAGGACGGGACGGACTGCATCCTAGTGGCCCCCTTCTGGCCACGGCAGGTTTGGTTCCCGAAGCTCCTGCAGATGTCCCAACGGACGTATGTGAGTCTGCCCCCTCGGCAAGACCTTCTCCTAAACGGGAGCCTGGTCCACTACGATCCCAGGAAGCTGCACCTAACGGCTTGGCGGATCGTTCCTCCCCGATAGGCTTTACTGACGAGGTACAGAGGGTCCTCCTGAATGCTCGTCGGCCATCCACTAGGCGCGCTTATGCGGCCAAGTGGCGCAGGTTTGAGCTCTGGGCACTTGCCAGAGGAGTGGTGCCTGACAACAGTCCCTTGGGGGTTGTGTTCGAGTATTTGTGCCACTTGCGTGGCCTGGGCTTGAAGGCTTCCTCCCTCAAGGTCCACCTGGCAGCGATATCAGCTGCTCACACCCGAGTTGAGGGTGCTACGGTGTTTTCTCACCCACAATCCCGCCAGTTCCTTAAGGGCATGTACAATCTTTACCCACCTGTATCAGCGCCAGTGCCTCAGTGGTCGCTGTCCTTGGTGCTCTCACGTCTCATGTTGCCTCCATTTGAACCTATGGCTACATGCCCCTTGGATATGCTATCCTACAAGGTAGCATTCTTGGTGGCCGTCACATCGGCCAGAAGGGTCAGTGAGCTGTCTGCACTGCGGTCTGACCCTCCCTTTCTTGTGTTTCATCCCAACAAGGTGGTCCTGCGTCCCTGCCTTGGGTTCCTGCCCAAGGTGGTGTCCGCCTTCCACCTCTCGCAGGATATTTCACTGCCTGCATTCTTTCCTCAGCCTTCCTCTAAGGGGGAAAAGGCCCTCCATTCCCTAGACTTGAAGAGGGCCCTAGCCTATTACCTTGATAGGACGAAGGGATTCCGCACCTGTCCTCACCTGTTTGTATGTTTTGGGGCCAAGGACAAGGGTAACAGGGCTTTCTCGCAGACCCTGTCTAGGTGGATTGTGACGGCCATTAGCAAGGCCTATTCCCTGGCAGGGGTGGCTTGCCCGCTCCATGTCAGAGCCCACTCCACGCGGTCCCAAGCATCCTCTTCGGCACTCCTCAGGGGGGTGCCCCTGGTTAACATTTGTAAAGCAGCCACATGGTCCTCTGCAGACACCTTTGTCAGGCATTACGCCGTTGATGTCAATGCGGAGCAGGATGTATCTGTGGCCAAGGCTGTCTTACACTCCCTTTTTTCCTGAGGGAGTTTTGGAATGACTTTCTTGGCGTACCTGCTGGGTACCCTTGAGTGAAAGTGTGTATATATGTACCTGGGGGTGTGTATATATGTAAATATTGAATATTTATGTGTCCTTACACAGTTTTTTTACATAGATGTATATATGCATATCTATTTATTGTTGTTCTTGTTTGTTCAATAAAATTGTGTTGGACTTCACCCCCGCCTTCCTTATTGTGTGAAGCTTGGTACACTCCCATGTGTGGAGGCACAGAAGAACGAAGATGAAAACAGGGTTAACATACCTGTAACTTATGTTCATCGAGTTCTTCTGTGCTGACACACAACCCTCCCTCCTACCCCGCTGTGAACTCCAATGCACAATACTGTGATGGCTGTAACGGATATTGGTGTTTTTAAGGTGTTATGGCTGAAGTGTGTTGGTCAAGCGGCGGCAAAGGAGAACTGAGGGAAGGGGCCGTTGGTCGCTGTAGGATCACGTGACCGTTTGGGCGGGAAGACGGTCGCTGAGGCGCGCGACAAACGGCCCCTTCGGAGCCTTGGAAGCTCTAGAAAATTCTCCGGCGGCTGGCCTGCGCCTGCGCAGTCCCCCATGTGTGTCAGCACAGAAGAACTCGATGAACATAAGTTACAGGTATGTTAACCCTGTTTTTCCCCACTTCGGAATTTCCAAAGTGAGAAAAAGAATCAGAAATAAGCGATTTCCAAAGTGGCAAGCCACTTCAGAAACCACTTATTGCCCTGCTTCAGTATGTTCTGTGAAGATTTGGAGCACACCGAAACTTTCTGCCCCACCGCTTATTTCACCTGATGGGAGGGGGAGGAGGGGGTTCCCCTCTCCCATCATGTAAAATAAGCAGCAGGGAAAAGACCCTTTCTACGCTTCAGCTGGCCTGCGGGGTGGGGAATCCCCCTGCGGGCCAGCTGAAGTTTAAAGGGCCCTTTCCCTTCTGCTCGCAAGCGGCAGGGAAAAGACCCTTTCTGCGCTTCAGCTGGCCTGCGGGGTGGGGGGGTCCCCTTTGCAGGCAAGCTGAAGTTTAAAGGGCCCTTTCCCTGCCACTTTAAACTTCAGCTGGCTCGCGGGGGATCCTCCTCCACTGGTCTGCTGGAGCCAGCTGTGGGGTTTGAAAGCACCTTGAAGCTTCCCAAAGCGACCCAAATCACTTTGAGAAGCTTTGATTCGGCATTTCTGAATCGGAGCCAGCATGCTGGGCCCCATTCAGAAATCCCAAATCTTTACAAATCAGGTCCGATTCAGGTATTTATTCCAAATCGGAAACCCGAATTACACACCCCTACTTGACAGTATAGTTTGATATCTGGTACAGCTAAACCTTCTGTTTTTCCTTTTATAGAATTTTAAATTTTATTCTTGGTTTCTTCCCATTCCTTACAAAATTATTTATCATTTTCTGCAATTTTAGTGATCTTTTCATCTATAAAAATTGGTATCATTTGAAAAAGAAAGTTCAATTTTGGTAATATGTTCATTTTGACAGCAGAAATTCCTTCTAACCACAAAATTTTCAATCTTTTCCATCTTCGTAAATCTTCAATAATACTTGTCTAGATATTTTGATAGTGATCTTTATGTAACTTATCATTTTGCCCTGTTACATATATACCCAAATATTTTTTTAGTAACAGAGCACATTCTGTTATTTTTTTTCTGTATCTTTCTATATCGTCTTGGTCTATTGTGGTTGCTGCTGATAATTCAGTTTATATTCAGAATAGATTCCAAATCTAGTTATTTGTTCCATTATGTATTTCAAAGAAACGTTTGGTTTTATTACTGATATAACAACATCATCTGCATAGCTTTTCATCTTTTATTCTAGCAATTCTGGTGTCTTGTCTAATTTTTATAGCCAATATTTCCACTGCTAAAATAAACAATAGTGGTGCTATTGGACAACCCTGTTGAGTTCCTTTTGCTATTTCAATTTTTTCTGTAAAGGAGCCATTTACTAAGATTCTAGCTTGCTGGTTTGTATAGATACTTTACATCCAATGTAAACATTTGGCTCTGCAATTCATGTTTTGTAATACTTTCATTAAAAATAGCCGAGAAACATTATCAGAAGCTTTCTCTGCATCCAAAAAGATAAATGCCGTTTTTTTCTCTTTTTCTCCTTGAACACTCAATTGCATACAGCAGATATCTGATATTATCTTTCATATATCCCTTTGGAACAAATCCCATTTGATTTTCATGAATTAGGTCTGGAATACATTTTCTTATTCTTTCAGCCATTATTGTTGTAAAAATTTTATAATCAACATTTAATGGTGAGATTGTGGTATGATTGTGGTAATGGATCATTCCCTTCCTTATATATTAAACTTGTATTCGCTTCTTGTCAAGTTAGTGATATATGCTTTCTTTCTTGTATTTCATTCATTACTGTTTGCAAGAGCATTGCTAATATATTTTCAAAATGTTTAAAATATATTGCTGTCAATCTGTCTGCATCAGGCACTTTATCTTTTTAAAAGATTTTTAATAGAATGATTAATTTCTTACCACTTGATTCAAAATTCTTCTATACTCAGGAGTTTCACACGTGCAGATGATTACAGTTAAGCCCCCTGACAATGATTGCTTCTCTCTCTCTCTCCTCTTGCAGATGGTTTTTTAGTCAAGACAGTAAAAGGAATGTTGTACAACCCTCTGTTTGGATCCTGGAGCTGGATTGGGAGCACTAGCATTAACTATGCTCTCCATGCTGTGAAATCCACTGCACAGGAACAGTCGGGGCCCAGTGAACCACCTCTGGAAATAGACAAAGAGCAGCTCCAAACAGAAGCCAGTATTGGAACTGGTAGTTGAGACAAGCGGGAAGTTGGAAGATTTGCATAAACAGCTGTAATAATAAACCAGTAAAGAATGCACAGCCCTGTGTTTATAGTGCTGGATGTCAAAATGTGTCTGCCAGCCCATTACAAAGCAGTCATGAGGGTGAAGAATTGTTCCTTCTTTACAGTGACAATGAAGAAAGCTCATTTGAGTTATCTTGAATAAGAAGTCAATTGTGTATCTACTGATCAGGTATTTGGGGAAAGTTATTGGAAGAGACTAGATGTCCATGGACTGTTTTTTTAAATGAAATGTATGCTGCTGGATGTCTTTATGGTCTGAAATAAGTTTTGGAAGTTCTGGCATAAAATGCAATATTTTATATCAGCAAATGTCACGTTATTAAATTCACCAGCTTGTCTATTTTTAAACCTGTGTGAGAAAAAATCTCTCTGATTTCTCTTATGGCATTAATTCTGCACTTCACCACTGAATATAATACCATAGCTAATGAAGCTTGGTTCAATGTAAGAATCACATATTGGAGTTCATGATGTAGATGAAATTAGAGCTGTTCAACATGCATGATTCCCCTCATTGTTATGTGCTAGAGGTATACCAGATTTATCTGAAAAGACTACCCTCCTTATAAGACACCCCCCTTCTGAAAAATAATACAGGGTTGAATTTTTAAAAACTCCTTACCCTAAATTTAAGAAGACCCGCCTGCCTGCTGAGCTGCTCCAGCCTCTGAGATGTAGTACTGAGGGAGTACTGAGCTCACATGTCTGCTCGCTTCCCTACTTTACTTTTTTGGACAGATTTTATCCATGCATTCCTGTATGTTGTTGGTAATCTAGCCTTCTCTAGGTGATCTGGATGTTGACCTTGGTAGGCATTCAGGCTGTACTTGAGCCCTTGTTCACTGCTGTAAGAGAGTGTCTAGGACAGCTGTACACTGTTGGAGGTGCTAGGTTGGAAAATGTGTTTGCAAACCACATTTGGAAACATGCATTATAAAAAGAAAAGGTAATATAAATGTGGTCTTCCTTACAAAGGGAATAGTTAAAAGTCAGCTGCTGCCTATTTACTTTGTTTATATCTTACCATTGTTCCCAGTGGGGACACAAAGTATTTCATTCTCTTCTCCATTTTATCCTCATAACAACCCTGTGAGGTAGATTGGGCTGAATGTGTGTGATGGCTCAAGCTTACATAGCAAGCTTCCATGGGCAGGGTGAGAATTCAAACATGGATCTCTCTGATTTTAGTCTGACTTTCTAACTACTACACCACACTGGTTCTCTATGGAAAATGGTATGAATTATTTCCTTTTGCAGCAGGAAATTCCTTTACACCAAACACTTAGCAAGATTCTGTATCATAAACCAAACATGCTTTTTTGCTAACATAACTTTATTGCTATACTCTGAAACCGGCTCCTACACACCTGGGAATTGAGTTCCCATTGAGAATTCATGTCTTAAAGACAGTCCTTGGGTGGACCCATACACAGTCCAAGGACTTTGTAGTATGGCAGTAGACATTTAGGAAGGAGATGTAAAGTGGTATCCACATTTCCATTCTCATAAAATGCTTGCAGGAATATTAAGATTAATAACTGTCAGACGGCCAGCTTAGATCTCAAATAAGTTCACTGCATGAATCCAAAGATGCATGAGTTAAAGCTTTTAACAATCCAAGAGTTCAGTACAGAAAGACTTTCTTGATAGGAATGGCTGTTCCCTCCCTCTGTTCTTCAGGCACTACCCACTTCACTACTGCCCATGCTACTCCGCCTGAAACAGCTCTAAGCTCATTCCTAATAAGCTGCAGAAAGAAAACAAAAAGTAAACAAAGTTGGATCCTCTTTGTCTCCTTGGCAACAGAGATAACTGTCCTGGTAAGATTGATAACAGCCTTCTCTGCATTCCAGAGCTTCTCCCAAAGTATATCAAAGATCCTAATAATACTCCTAAAAAAGGATCAGGACGGCAGCACACCAGTGAATCCCAAACCCCCAGAGTATGGCATGGGCCAGAACCCTGACAATAACAATGTGACACTGGTCAGAACTTGCACATTTCCAAAGTTACAGGAGCTGAAGTGTAATGAATTTAGGCATTTTTTATTTGTATGTGCTGCCTGGAGTCTCTGCTTTCCAGTTTTGTTTGTGTGATAAGAATTTTTGCTTTCAAAATGAGACTAGGGATTTGAACACAGTATTTTGGTTTGTACAGAATAGTTAAACATCTGCTGTAGATTGGTTGTGATGAGCTAACTGCCAAAGGAAATCAAAGGAATCAATAGGCCATCCAACTACTGTATATGTAAAACTGTCTACTTTAGAACACATTCATCTGTTAAATTCTTTAACTAACAGTTACTACTGATTCATAACAAGTACTAGTTTAAGAAAAAGTAGATCATTTGGCAATTTAGGTGTTCTTTGAGATTAAGGGTAGATTAGAGTATAAAGTTCAATAGAAAATCTATCACAGGAACAGAACTGGAATTAAAGATGTATTTTCTTAACTAAAGCTAGAGTAAATTTAATCTGATTACAAACAGGAAGTACTTTAGACAGAAAAAAGTGCAATTACTTTGCACAAATCTTAATGTTCTACATTTACTAATTCATCCTTGTACCAGTTCCTGTGCAGTTACAGTAAATATACGATTCTCCTAATTTGATATCTATTGATTTGTTAATGTTCATCTCTATAATTGTACAACACAGTTCCCATAACCATGATGCTTCCTTTGTCCAATTATTGATATCAGTCCCATTATTTTTTAAGTCCTTTCTAAATATGTATGATTGAAACCTTTAAAGCTGAAAGCAGGGGCTTTAATCAGAAAAGTGGATGCAAACTATACAATGGCTATTTGTGCAGTAGATTTTCTTAGGGAAGACGAAAAAAATTGTAAGTATAGGGTTACTGAATTTCAGATTTTGATCATTCAAAACAACAGGGGAGGAAACAAATCAGGCATGCAGTAAAAGTTTTGAGTCACTGCCTGTGACAGCTGTGGGCAGTTGGTTGAAAGCAAACAAACTGAAATTGAACCCAGACAAAACAGAAGTAATGCTGGTTGTGAAGGCAGAGATCTTGAAGGACTCTGTGCTCCCTACTTTTGATGGGGTTCTGTTGACCTTTGCTGTCTCAGTTAATAATAATAACAATAACAACAACAACAACATTTGATTATATACTGCCCTTCAGGATGACTTAACACCCACTCATAGCGGTTTACAAAGTATGTTCAATGTGGTACGTTCACTGGTCTCCCTTTCAGGTGGAGAGCATCAAAATTCGAATTCGGTCATGAGCTGTGAGGCATTTGCGAGCTTTTTTGCTGATAAAATCCTGTCTCTCTGCCACGATTTACCGGCCACAGTTGAGACAGTATGTGAACTAGAGGCCCCTTGGCCGTCTTCGGGGGTAATATTCTATCATTTCAGCCCTCGTTCTGGGGAAGAGGTGGACAGGATTCTGCAGGGAGTGAGGCCTACTACATGCCTCCTGGACCCATGTCCGTCATGGCTGATGAAAGCCAGTGTTGTTAGCCACCTTGAGCCCATCTATGGGGAGGGTGGGGTATAAATCGAATCGAATAAAATAAATAAATAAAGTGTTGATGGATTACGGGATTCCCTGGAGGCCATTGTCAACCTGTCTCTGAGCTTTGGGGTTTTCCCCAGAGCACTAAAGGAGGCAGTGTTGAGGCCCCTTTTAAAGAAACCTTCATTAGATTCCTCCAACCCGCTCAGTTACCGCCCAGTCTCAAACCTCCCGTTTCTGGGAAAGGTGCTTGAGCGGGCAGTGGAAAAACAACTGCAGAATTTCCTGAAGTAGACCTCGGCCCTAGATCTCTTCCAGTCCGGTTTTCGCCCAGGACATGGGGTGGAGACACTGCTGGTTGCCCTCATGGACGTTCTTTGCAGACATCTGGATCGATTGAGGTGTATCGGCACTGCTGATTTTATTAGATCTTTCAGCAGTGTTTGATACGGTCTATTATGATCTGTTGACCCACCGCCTCGCCGATGTGGGGATCCAAGGGACAGCACTACAGCGGCTAGTCTCTTTTCTTCACGATCGGCGAGGATGGTGCTAGGGGAGAAGCTATCGTCCCACCACCCATGAATATGTGGTGTGCTGCAGGGGGCGATACTCTACCCATTATTGTTTAATGTCTGTATGCGCCCCCTCGCTCAGTTGGTGTGAAGTTTTGGGCTTGGGTGTCACCAATATGTGGATGACACCCAGCTATATCTGTTGATGGATGAATGGCCTGGATCAGCCCCGGATGGCCTGGAGCGTGCTTTTGAAGCCGTGGCTGGATAGTTGAGGCAAAGTCGGCTGAAGTTAAACCCTGCAAAGATGGAGATTCTGTACTTGAGTCGTGGAAACGTGGATTTGGAACCCCGGCTCCCCACACTCGATGGGGTGGTGCTCACACCAGCTCCGAGAGTTAAGAGACTGGGGGTGATCTTGGATTCCTCCTAGACAATGGAAGCCCAGATCTCTGCGGTTGCTAGGTCCTCTTTTTTCCACCTTCAACAGACCAAGCAACTTGCCCCTTATCTTTTGTCCTGCGACTTAACTACAGTGGTCCAGGCAGTGGTCACCTCTAGATTAGACTACTGTAACGCACTCTACGCAGGGCTTCCCCTGAACCTGATCCGGCAGTTACAGCTGGTGCAGAATGCGGCGGTGTGGGTCATCACAGGAATACCGATGTGTGAGCATATAATGCCGGTATTGCGTCAGCTGCACTAGTTACCAGTGGAGTACCAAGTCAGGTTCAAGGTTTGGTATTAACCTATAAAGCCCTATGTGGACTGGGACCGGCGTATCTGCGGGACCGCCTCTCCCATATGAACCCCAGAGGGCTCTTCGCTCTAGTGATAAACATCTGCTAAGGGTCCCTGGCCCCATGGAGGCCTGCCTGGCATTGACCAGGGCCAGGGCCTTCTCGGTCCCGGCCCCAGCCTGGTGGAACGCTCTGTCTGAGACCAGGGCCCGGCAGGATTTGTTATTCTTTTGCCGGGCCTGCAAGACGGAGCTGTTCCGCCAGGTGTATGGGCGGTGCTAGGTGGAGCCCCCTGGCCGGTAGATTGCAGAATATGCCCTCCTTTCTAGCAGTACCTCCATCTAGCAAACAGTCCCCAGTATGATGCTCTAGAGATGGATGAAGGTCGGTCAGTTGGTTGCTGTGCCATTATGATTATGTATATATATGTATTTTTAACTGTGTAACTTTGATTGTTTTATGGTTTTAACTGGTATCAATTATTTAATGTGTTTTAATTGTATATGGTTGTAATCCGCCCTGAGCCTACTTGTGTGGGGAGGACGGAATATAAATTGAATAAATAAATGTTATTATCCCCACAACAGAACATCTTGTGAGATGGGTGGGGCTGAGAGAGCTAGAAGATGTGACTGACCCAAGAGTCATGGGGCTCTACTGGATCCAGCACTGCTGCTAGAGAAGCCAGTTAACGCAGCGGCAAAAAAAAAAATCCTTCTTCCAACTCCGTATAGCCTGGAAGGTAGTCCCCTATCTTAACACGTCTGATCTGGTTACCTGGATCCATGCCACAGTAACGTCAATACTAGACTACTGTAATGCACTCTACATAGGTCTCCCCTCAGAGTCAACTCAGAGACTCCAGTTGGTGCAGGACGCCACAGCTCAGTTATAAGGATCTAGGCAGGGCATGCGTATTACTCCCTTTCTGCAGTCACTCCATTGGCTTCCCATCAGTTACCAAGCTCAGTTAAAGGAACTGGCTATCTCATACGAAGCCCTCCAGGACCTTGATCCCTTATATCTGCTGAACTTCCTTTCTCCCTATGCTCCCTCACAGTGACTCTGCTCATCTGAACAGAGCCTTCTACGGGTGCCACCTTGTAAGTGGTGTAAATCAATAACTGCCTGCACATCCACCCACCTTGTAGAATGGCCTGCCAGAGGAGGTTAGGGGGGCTCCTGCTGTCCTGGCTTTCCACAAACTATGTGAAGGGTTTTTTTACACAGGTTTTTTTTTTTAACACAGGTAGGACAGCTGTACTGTAAGAAGATGGTTCAGAGAGATACTTTGGTAAAGAGATTTAAAATATTCATTAGGTTTTTGTCCAAAGGTGCTCATAGTGTCTTACAATGAAAATACCAAAAAAAACCAGTTTAAAACAGTTTTAAAAATTAAAATACTTTAAAAAAACTGTCCTAAATAAAAGTGTCTTCAGTTGCCTTCTGAAGCTAGAGAGTGAGGGGACCAGGCTCACCTCCCTGG
The DNA here is from genome assembly GCF_028583425.1 of Eublepharis macularius. Lineage (NCBI taxonomy): Eukaryota > Metazoa > Chordata > Lepidosauria > Squamata > Eublepharidae > Eublepharis > Eublepharis macularius. The sequence goes on along the minus strand of NC_072790.1, from coordinate 90,310,522 downwards.
GGAGATTGTTCCACAGTTGTGGGATTGCAACCCAAAAGGTCCTCTCCCATGTACCTACCAACCATGCCTCTTTAGTTGATGGGACAGTCAGAGGGGCCTCTCCATGTGAAACGTATAAGGGGAAATGGTCCTTTGGATACCCTGGTCCCAAGCCATGTAGGGCTTTAAGGGATAGAACCAACACCTTGATTTGGGTTTGGGAATGGATTACTAGCCAGTGTAGTTGCTGTAATATTGGGGTTCCATGTTCCCAAGAGCTGGCTCCAAGCAGCAGTCTAGCGGCAGAATTCTGCACTAGCTGCAACTTCCAAACCCTTTTCAAGACTAGTCCAAGTAGATCACATTGCAGTAGTCCAGTTGAGATGTAACTAAGGCATGAATCACGATGGGTAGATCTAACTGAACTAGGACGCAGCTGAAGCACCAGCTCAAACTGGGCAAATGTATTCTGAGCCACCACAGCCACCTGGATTTCTACGGTGGCCTCTGTGTCAAGCAGTACTCCTAAGCTGTGAACCTGACTTTTCAGGGGGAGTATAACCTCATCCAAGTTGGGAGATATGACATTGCTGGTCAGCCATTTCTACTAACCCAAGATTAATTTTCAGCTTGTTTACCCTCATCCAGCCCATTACTAACTCCAAGCACTGGTTCAGACTATCAATAACATCCTTGGAATCAGATGGGAGGGGGAGGTAGAGCTCGGTATCATCCACCTATTGGTAACACTGCACCTCAGTCCTCCTGCTGACCTTTTCCAGTGGCTTCAGGTAAATATTAAATAACATGGGGGATAAAATCAAGCTCTGTTGGACTCCATCAATAAATGGCAGGAGTACCAGCCTCTGAGACCAATCACCCAAATAGGACTCCAGTCACCATAACACGGTGCCCTGTAGTCCAGGGTCGAGGAGCAGCTCAGAAGGTTGTAATTGTCAATGGTATTGAAGGTTGCTGAGAGATCCAGCAGGACTAACAGGGTCACACTCCTCTTACCTAGTTCGTGGTAGAGGTTATCAGGCAAGAACAACCAATACAGTTCCGGTTTCAAATCCCAGCCTGAACCAGATTATAGATTATACTGCTATATACTTTCGCTGTATGTTCCTGGTGGGGTGGTTTCTGTGCTGTTTAATATGTCATGTTAAATTACTTAGGTTTTGTTTCAAGTCTGTATTGGATTTCTGCTTGTTTTCAAATTTCTGCAAATTTTGTATTTGCATTGCATATGCTGTTGCATTATTTATTGACTGTCCTGGCCATTGATCGTATTGACTAACATTGTGTATTCCTCCTTGAGTATCAGTAAGAAAATGTGGACTATAAAATAAGTAAATAAAATGCTCAATACTTATGGCTCTGTTAAGCCTACCTTCCAGCCATGTTGTAAAGATAAATAGGGTAATTTCATGTGTCAGCCTAAACTTGTTGGAGAGAGTGGAGCGTGGGATACAATTTTATACACATTTTCCCAATAGATACAGTGTTCAGTGCTGAATTATCCAGTGGCCATGCTTTATTTGAATTTGTTCCTTTTGGTCATATAAGGGAAGGGGAAATAACTTACTCCAAGTAGGAGCTGTTATTGTTTTATTCCATTTTTAGCCCACCCTCTCCAGAAACAGGCTCAGGGCAGGTTACATCAGACATAAATACAATTTAAAATCACTGTAAAATCATGTAATCATGGTACACATGCAGTTTGCAGTTTGTATGACTTGACAGCCCCTCGTCGCCTTCTGTGTGATGCCACTTGCATTCATCTAGTTGCCAGCTCTGGAGGGGGAAGAGGAATGTAGCTGAGCAAAATCTGTGCTAGTGAGCACAGCATGTTGCCTTACACCAAGTCAGACCCTTGGTCTATCAAGTTTAGTAGTGTCTACTGTGCCTCACTCCAAGAGCTCAGGTCTTTAATATCATCTACCGCCTGATCATTTTAACCTTTTGCATGCATCTCTTAACCATGGTACTGCCACAGGCTTTGCAGTATGCCACACTCCTTAGTTAAAGTTGACTCTGGAAAAACTGGTCTCCTATGGTATTCCTTGCTCCTCTGCTTCCAAAACCACATGATGGCCAAAATATAAATTTTGTATGTTTTCCTTGTTCTGTAATGAAATCTCTAAGCACATTTTGAAACACTTAAACCTGGTGTTTTAGAAGGCAAAATTCAGTTTTGTTTATTCCTTGACTTCAGTCCCCCACCTAAAGCCTTGTCACGTGACAGTGCCCAGACGCACGAAATTAAAGCTGCAAGGGAAGAAGCAAAAACAAGACGAACCAATAGCACAGAGCGCTGCTTGGCAAGGGAAGGGCAGTCTTATTTGGGCTCTAAATCAGCCCTCACCTTACCCTGGAAACCCCCCCCCCGCCCCCATGCGCAATGGCATTTTCAGTCTAGGTGATTGTTGTCCTTTGCTCATGCCAGTGACCTTCTCTCTCCTCCCTCCCATCTCCTTGTATGGGGGTCAGAGAAGGTGTTCTAGTGCCTGTGAGATGGGGGAGCGCAAATAATGACTCCCAGATTTTTAGGCAGGCAAGACAGCCATGACATCACCCCCCAGCTTCCTCCATGCAAAGACACAAAGGCGAGAGGCAGCCGCAGAAGAAAAGTGCTGCTGGTGGTGATGTTGCGGAGATCGCCAAGGAGACCCTGCACAGCGACTGCTCTTTCCTTCCTTTTTCTCCTCCTCCTCCGCCGCTCCTGCTAGAGTCCCGGCTTGCCACCACCTTGCCACCGCCTGGTTCTCCCCCATGCAGACGGCCCTGGCGTCGATCGGTGGGGAAACGGGAGTCAGCAACGCCCGCGCCGCGCAGCATGCACTGGGGGGTTGGTTTCGCCTCGTCCAGGTCGTGTGTGGTGGATCTAAGCCGGAATCAAAGCCTCTGGTGTGCGGGATCCGACGATCGCTTTTCTTTTTATGGGGAGATTATCGCTTTCCCTTTGCAGGATTACGGCGGGATCATGACAGGGCTGGGATCTGATTCGTGGTGGAAAAAAACCCTTTATTTGACGGGGGGAGCCCTACTGGCCGCCGCTGCGTATCTGCTGCATGAACTCCTGGCCATTAGGTGAGCGAGAGAGTCTTTGGGGCACAGAAACAGACGCAAATTTCACGGCGACGTTAGGAAGGTGCATGTTTTGATACAGTGCGGGAGGTTCTCGGGGTGTGTGCTCGTTGTTGTGGTCGGCCATCATTCATTGATGGAATGGCGATAATCCGGCCAATTCGGTTTCGTTTACAATAGCACATCGCGAGGCCTCGATCTGAGTCCCTGGTCGGCCCGAGAATAAATGCCAAGGTTTGCCCCGACATATGTTAAACCCAGTCTTAAGGGATAGTACCTCTGAGTGCATGCAGAGTGTTTTTGTCTCATAACTGCTTAGATGCAACCTGCAATTAAGGGTGAGGGCTTCCAGGCCTGTGAATATTTTTTACAGGACAGAGTTCAGCCCTACACCTCTTCGGTTAGAACTGGAAGTGCTTAAACCAGAGATTTACAATGTTAACTCTGATCTGCTATTTATGTCTTTTACGGCATAACATTTCAACGAGTACATGGATAATTCTTAAAAGACAGTCTTCAGTCTTGCAGGGGTTTGGTGGTGGTGTTGACAGATATTAAAATTATGTTAAAATGCAGGGGCAGGGGCTATTGGGAAGTTCTCCAGTACACACCCTATTGAATGAATAAGAGTTGCCTGGCAGCAGTGCTCATGCAGTGAGGGCTTCCTGGAGAATTGTGCTAATGAGTTACATGCACCTAGACCCTAAACACTGAAGTATTTATTATGCACAAACATGCTCCTGGAAATGTGCAGTTACCTGGCATTCAAAATGGAAATAAAATAGGTATAATAGTGAAACTGAAAGTTTTCTGTTTAGTTTTCATTCATGATGTGCTTTTTGTCTGGAATATGGCTTTTGTTACGACCTTCTACTTAATTGCACAATATGTAACTAGCTCTGATGCTGAGCAAGATCATCCTACGGCCAAAACCGGAAGAGACAGCCCAGCACACATCTAGTTCTTTACCTAGATCTTCCAGTCCAGTACTATTCCAGTCGCTGTTCGCAACTGATAGTACATTATAGTATCTTTGCCATTTGACGTTCACAATTGAGCTATAGAAGGTAGCATATCAGGCATACACAATACTATATAAAAGCTAAGCAGATGTTCCTGTAAGACTGATGAATGGGGAACCTTTGTACTGGGAGCTCAAAGGGATGGGGACCCAGAACCTAAGGAGTTGATATCACTCTCTTGATAATGCTAAGGAGTTGGCTCCTATTGTCAGGAATCCAAATGCAAGGCCAAAGATGTTCATTTAGCAAACACTAATAATGCTTTGGGAGTTGAATGTAATATGCTGTCCTTAACATTGTCTTTGTATACATTTAGTCAGGGCTTTTTTTCTGGGAAAAGAGGTGGTGGAACTCAGTGCGTTGCCCTAGGAGAAAATGGTCACATGGCTGGTGGACCCGCCCCCTGATCTCTAGACAGAGGGGAGTTTAGATTGCCCTCGGGCGCAGAGGGCAATCTAAACTCCCCTCTGTCTGGAGATCAGGGGGCAGGGCCACCAGCCATGTGACCATCTTCAAGAGGTTCCGGAACTCCGTTCCCCCGTGTTCCCCCTGAAAAAAAGCCCTGCATTTAGTTATTAATCCATGTTTTAGGTTTAGACCTGAAAGTTGTCTGTTCTAGGTCCAAGTTGGATCCCAGTGGCTAAAAATCCTCTGACTTTGTTTTTTAAATTGTAAAAAGAAGCAAAATTATACTTCTCCAAATCCCTGATATGAAATGTAATTCAGTCACCAAGTTTTGCAGATAATTGCCCTGATTCAATGGGTGTGCTCAGAGCAGGTTAAAACATTTCTGTTTTTCTCCCCATCCATGATAATTCAAAGCAGATTACAAGCCAGTTTGTAAAATTCCGCTGCTCAGCTGTATGGTATAGAAAGAGGGGCAGGAGAGACTGAATCTGGGGGCACTGCCCTACCCAACAATTGAATCATGGGATTTAAATGTATTTTTAAAAGTGTCCCACATTTGGAGCTCCAGCAGTTGGATTGGAAAGGGGAACCACACATGCAGATTCTATCTGTGAATGTGGTTGTTGTACCCTGCAGATGTTTCTGCCATTTTAAGGTTTGAAGACTCTAACTCACTGATCTCTAAGAAGTCCCCAGAGACACTGTTGTGCCTGCCAGTGTGTTTCCTGGCACTCACTTGCTTCTTGAGTCTGAGGGCCAAACTACAAGTGACGAATGACACTTGAACGGCAAGTGGATTGAGTGGAGGGCAAGTGAACAGGGAGAAATACACTTGCTGTTCAAGTGTCATTCGTCACTTGTAGCTTTGCCCTTAGGGATAAAATTCTAAGGGTCTTGAATGGAACAGGGGGAAAAACAGCTCTTAGCAGCTGACTGTCTAGCAAAGTGCTGAACTCATTCCAAGAAGGTGTTTCACAGCTTTGCACCCTTAGCTTGACCATAGACATTAACTTAGGATGGAGAGTAAAGAAGATGAATCATGCTTAGAAGATCTCTCCCCACTCAGATGGGAAATACGTCACCCCCCCTTCCTATCCTATACCACTTTCAGCAGTACTTTAGGTAACTGGGGCTAAGTGCACTTATGCCAATAGAAAAACCAGGCAAGACTCCAAGATACAAGTAAAGCTGAGAACATGGCCACAAATGGAAAAAGAATTGATATCAGGATACTGTTTGGAACTTTTAACCCTTTTGTGTATAAATTATGGATAAACCACTCAGTAGTTCAGAGCATCAGACCCACTTTTGAGTTTAACATTCTAAATTTTGAATCATCTAAAGCACTGGATAAACCAGTGAACCTAGATAAGAATGGCCAGTCTGGAGTAAGAGCAAACAGCTGTCATCACTATTTAATAATTTTGACCGAAGTCCCTCTTCACTGCCCCAATCTTTAAAAAAAAATAACACAGCATATTCTGCATGCTCTGTCGAGCTTCCTGAACTGACACCCAATTACTTCCTCCTATGAGAGTTCAGCTACCTTTTTGGTCGCCCTGGCAACAGACAACCAGAAATGGTGGCTGGATTGTTGTGAGAAGAAAGACTCCCACAAGAGTTTGGGAAGCGGTATGGATGACTTGCCATGCTGTTTTTAAAGGAGTTGAGAAACTGCGGGTATACATTTAATTTATCTCCTTACAAGTCTTGGGTGTGGGCAACAGCTGTGTGGCAATAATTCTTCAAAAGTGGAAAGCAACAGTTATGCCAATATTGAAATATGGGCTGAAGTTGTTAGACCTTGGCTAAAGATAAAAGGGTCTTTAACAGACAAGAAACAAATGTGGCAGGCTGCTAGGGGGAAAGGTGCAGGAATGGGCCTCCCAGGTGTGCTTGCGGACTGGCAACTTCACTCCCAGGAGTGACATCATCGCGCAGGCCCTGGTAGTCCTCCTGGGGCCTGTGTGATTACATCACTCCCAGAAGTGACATAATTGTCTGAGAAGAGAAACAAGGTAAGTACTAGGTCCCCCAGGTTTCCCACAGATAAGGGAGCTGTGCAATCCTACTTGCTGGTGGCAACTCACACCAGGGTGCAGATTTGAAAATAAATAAATAACTTGTGTCCTTGGTTGCTTTTTTTTTTTTGAAAAGTTTTAAAAAGATAAAGTCTATTTAAAAATGAAGTAGGCAGGAAAACCTGGCAAACAAAAGGTGGATGTTTGGATAAATGCATGTTTGGATAAATTATAGGGTTGTGATTGTTGTAGAGGAGGATTTGAAATTAACAATTGCATATGGTTCTGTGGTATGCTTGTAGCAATAATAAAATAATGTTATATGATAAAGACTTCAGCTCCAAGTTTTCTATTATGTACCTAAATCATCAGCATGAATGTCCAGAGGGTATTTGGAAAGGTTAAATAGTTATCTTATTGTTTATGGTAAGCAGGAATAAATAGATTGCTATCTACAATATCTGAGAACTGTGGGTATCCATACAGAATATTATCTTTCAACTCATTCACTAGATACAAGCTGGAATAGTAGATGATGCAAAATGGGGTACTGGCCAAATACCAAAAATGCATTCCAAATTACCATTGGAGAAACTAGCATAAACAAAGACAAAGATACAAGCTTTTAGGCTACACAGCAAGCATGTAGAATTAATGAGATGGATTGATCCTGAAAGACTGTTTGGGTTGACCTGAGTCATCATAGAAGAAGATTCTCGTAACAACAGCAATTAGTCAGTGCTCTAGAATGTCATTAGCTAGTGAGTGATTTTTCTGTGGTTACAAATAGGAAATCGAGCATTGCTGCTGTGGTCTGTGTTGGTTGTCTATGTGCTCAATTTGTACTTGGACACCAGATGGGGACACATTGCCTCTTAGGTAGCAGAGATGGGATCCCTCTTTTTCTTCTCTTATAAAGTTCGGTGGGTTCATCAGTGCCTGATGCTGTATTGTGTCTTAGGTCTCTGGATCACTGTTCACCAGGACTTGCTTAATGAATCATTGGTACCAGAAACAGGAGACTATAGAGCATGTAGGACATGAAAATAAAGCCCAAGTGCTGGTCAAACCTGGGAAGAGAAAATAGCCAGTGGCTACCATTTTTTTTACTCTTTCTAACTGCATTTATTTTAATGAATATCAAAGCTTTGGGCCAAATTCTTCTCTCAGTACCCTGGCATTGTTATTTTATGGAATCTTGATATACTGTCCTGGAAATATCTTGGAGCAAGTCCATGGCAATGTCTGAAATCAAGACAAGTTATGATGGTTTCACCCAATTAGAAAGCAGCATTCTGTAAATGCTGGGGTCCGGTTGTGAGAAGGGTCACCTTAACAGCAAAAATTTAAGCCCCACATGTAGTGGTGAAGATCTATTACTGAAATGCAAAATCCAACCTGTTGATAAACAGTGAAAAGTTCATACTCCAAATGAGTGCAGAAGCAATAAGTGGAAGGAGAACAGCCACTCCTGTTTATGATGATCTTCTAGTTCATGAGAGTTTCTTCTTTCTTCACACAAGTGAATGATACGGATGAGCTTCTGTCCCAGTGCTGAGCAATGAGAATGCAAAACCTGAGTGATATTTATTAGTACTGATGCCATTCTGATCTACAAGTCATCCTATGAGTTCACTTTGCATGACATCAGAATTTTGTATTTGAGTGAAGTGGTAAGGGTACAAGCTGTGAACCAGTAAGGCTATGGTTCAAAGCTCCTTTCAGCTGTGAACTAATTGTGTGACTTCAGAAAGCTACTGTTGCTTGGTCTCAGTCACACCCCCACACCCTAAAACATAGTGATAATGATAATACTAGCTTATCTTTTAGTAAGATTGTAAGTTAATGTACATGACATCTATTAAACATAGTAGAAACTCGGTATAAATACTATTGCTATGACATGAGCTGTGAGGCCTTGAGAATCACAGTAGGTCCCACATGAATAAAACTTCTGATTTTCAAGATTCATTGTGTTAATCCCCTAGAAACTCAATATGTGGCGCTCCTGGTTATCTATGTTTCTGTTATCTATTATGTTTATTGGGTATTCATATAAATGAGGTTATAGTACAACATTATACAGCATGGAGGGATATGTGAGGAATAGTCCTGCATGTTTTAATTTAATGTAATTAGCATAGTTTGCATGTCATTTTACTGAACTCAGCAGAAGCCTATTTAGAGTTGATGTGTGCTCTACCACATATTCAGGACTTTGTAATTTACAATGTGTTTTTAAATTAAACTTTTGTACCAAGTTAGCTAAATTTCTGAGCCAAGAAGTCATTTTTATGCAACATGTATAATTTTTGTGAATTAAGCCCAGTTGCATATATTTATATAAATTAGCTAGAGACAAAGACTTGTATGGTTAATGATGTAAAGACATCTGGTGGTCATTGAAATCTTGTCAGTATCTCTTCTCCTCAGGTAGAATGAAGTGGCAGCTTTAAGCAGAAGGGCAGGGGCTGGAAGTGGGTGGACACATGGGTATCACATATTTGTTTCCTGGAGTAGTTGCTCTAACGTGGTGCCATCCTGTCCAACATGTTGCCACTCTAGAGCAATTGCCCTAGGAAGTGACAACATGCTGTTGGCCTGATGACCATTTAAAAAAATGTTTTCTCCCACCACTGCTCAAAGTGGCAGTGGGGCAAGCCTAGACCATTGTCATTTGAAAAGAAAGTTATAAAATGAATTAATACACACTTTCCTGAAAACTGGAAAATATAGAACTAACCCTTTGAAGAACCTCACTTTGGAATAATTTTGTGCTGTCATAAGGAATGGAAGCTTGCTTCAGAGAAATTAACTTGGGCTTCTCAACGTTTTAATCTTCTGACAGGGCCAGGTTAAGACATGTGGAGGCCCTAAATTATGTCAAGTTTAAAGGCCCCATACCATTACTAAAATGTGTATTATTTTAACTTTGCATGTTAGTTAACTTTTTATTTAGACCCCCCTCATAATTTTAGAATCTCAACTGTGATGTACTTAGTTTGTGTAAAACTGGCTCTGCCTCATTGACTCTCAAAAGTACCTTTTGAGAAGATACACATTATCTTCTCCTCTTGCACTTTATATGCACTGTGTTGATCTGAGGGAAACATAATATTCTGATAAGATCTAGAGTGTTGCAGCATAAGTTGTAGTAATGTAACACTGACTAAAAAGAAAATAAAAGCTTATGTCTTGAACAATTTCTGGCCACTGTGACAATCCTTCATATTATGCTGTAGTATAATATGTAAAGTAGTGTAACTCTATGGCATTGTGTATATCTGTGGATTTAATTGTGGAAGGCTTTTAGATATTTTTAATATCCCAAATAGCTTGGCTTCCTGTCTGTATTTTGCCCTTGCAGTCCAAAGGGCTTTCAGTGATCTCAGACTTAATGAATAAAAAATGGCAGCAGACGCTTCAAATGGATGAATATTCTGCCTCAGCAATTGCATTCTGCTCTGTGCTTTTACGTATTGATGTTATATAGCCCATTTTGTGAAACTCGTTTGCTTGTTTGTTTATAGAAAAGAGCAAGAGGTTGATTCAAAAGATGCTATCATACTGCATCAATTTTCAAGGCCGAACAATGGTATTCCCAGTTTATCCCCTTTCTGTTTGAAAATGGAGACTTATTTAAGGATGGCTGATTTACCCTACCAGGTAAAAATGCATGTTATATTCTGTTGTACTCTGGCTCCTTAGAGGCATGCTAATAGGCTTCCCATTTACCTAGGGCTGCCAGATTGAGCTAGAGAAATCCCTGGAAATTGTGGAAGGGGAGCCTAGAAGAGTGGAATTTGGGGAGGCAAGAAACCTCAGTTGTGTATAATGTTCCTGAGGATTGCCAGCTGAAGGCTGGAATCCCTAGTTGGGATTGGGAACCCTACAGACTGATGCCACCCACCACAGTGGAGCATAGGGTGGCCATTTGCTCACTTATGGTGGGCAGCCTTCCACCAGTGCTCCCAGTCCCCTGCACCACTCCCTCAATGGAGTTTCGGAGGGCTGGGGCCTCAGAAGTGATTTTGCTATATCACTTTAAACTCTAGGAATTCCCTAAGTCTGTATGGCAGTGTATTCCCAACCCCTGGGGTTCTGCAGGACATTGTCAGGGGTTCCAAGAGAAACTGTGCAATCAATAAATAATAAATTGTACAATAAATAAATAAAAAATTTGAAATACCATGAAAAATCCCAAATATCCCATGAAATATTGGAGTTATTAAAGCTATATGTAGTTGTACTATGCCCATGTTAATTTTGTATTGTTACAGAGCCACCTTGACAATGGTGAAAGAAAGGTAAGCTAGGATTAAAAGAGCAGCACAGCAATACAGATTTGATAATACAAAAAAGCTGACATACGCGCACACACATATATAGCAGCTGTTAATAAAACAGCTGCTGTGTTTTTTCTTGACAATAATTTATCAGTAATTGAATTGCACTCCGTGCCATCAACTTTTTATAGCCTGTAAATGCTTTCATAGGTAGAGGTCCCTTAGGATTTGAATTTTTTTTAAAAAATGAGAGAGTCTTCCATGGAAAAAGTGTTGGGGAACACTGCCATATGGTCTTTACCGTACAGATTGGGGAAATTCCTAGAGCATCGCTCCATGTGGTGTAGTTGGTCACTTCTGGATCTTCACCCAAAAGTGATGTCACTGCATCAAGCAATGCTCCCTCTCCTCAGTCTCCAAAAGCTCCCAGTATGACGCCTGCAGCTGGCAATCCTAGTGGAGCATAGACCTCACTTTATGGTGTCTAAAAACATTTTGTCTTTCGCCTTGTCCAAAAGCTAAAATCAGTTTTTTAATCCATGCATACATGGTTGATCACTGGAAAGCACTGCCATGTCAGACTAGCTCTCCTTTGAGAAAGGTTATCCATGGGAGTTGGTTGCCTTTCCTGTGACCTATAATGTCCAGTCTGCATGCAAGTGTCAAACTATGGCTTCTCCTAGCTGCTCCCCCCGCCCCCCGAGCTTTGATTGTTACAGCAGATAAAGAAGGGCTTTCTGAAAGGATCAAGAGAATAACTGAGCAGGAGAAATTATGCCTGCCTCCTCTCCTGATTCAGCTGCAGTTTTAAATCTGTTTGCTAACTGGGCAGCTAAGTTAGATGATTTGAGGAAATACACTAGCACATGTATATTTGTGTGTGTGGTGGGCATGTACAGAAGCATTTCTTATACACTTCATGATGTTAATTACTCCTTTGATCTTTGCGGCTTGAAATGTGTTTGACAGGCTTTGTGTCTTTCAATCTTTCAACAGTCTTGTGAGGTGGGATGTTATATTCTAATCTGAAATAGGTTCCTAGCCCAAGGCCACTCAGGGCCAAGCTACAAGTGACAAATGACACTTGAACGGCAAGTGGATTGAGCGCAAGTGAACAGGGAGAAATACACTTGCTATTCAAGTGTCATTCGTCACTTGTAGCTTCGCCCCTAGTCAACTCATTGCCAAACAGGAATTTGAACCCAAGATATACTCCAGGTTTTTGTTTGTGTGCGGTTCCCTTTTTCCTTCTTCCCTTCCATCCTTCCATCCTTCTTTTTTTTTTAGAACTATTTTGATGGAAAACTTTCTCCTCAAGGGAAAATGCCATGGATTGAATACAACCGTAAAAAAGTATCTGGCACAGAGTTCATTATTGACTTTTTGGAAGAGAAGCTTGGAGTGAATTTAAACAGACACCTTGGCCCACATGAAAGAGCGGTTTCTAGAGCAGTAACGAAGATGGTGGAGGAGCACTTCTACTGGTAAGTTGCCATGGAAACTTGAATGCCCTATCAAAGAAACTTGTTTTTGTACTTGTGTGCAGTATGCTTAGAAGCATATCTGTTAGTACTATCTTGCTACAAAGATGTTAATTCAGAATCACAGTTTGAATATTGTATAGGGTTGCCAGCCTTGGATACTGGGGGAGGCAGGACTTACCCAAACTGAATCCTATAACGCTGTGACACCAGTTCTGCCTGTGTAACTGGAAGTGATGTTACTGTGCTGTGGGATGCTCTAGGATTCATCCACAACTTTATGGTAGAAAACATAGAGTTTCTGATGAGTCATAGAAATTCTTATGAAGTGATGACATCAGTTCTGGCCATGCAGCTGGAAGTTATGTTAGTATCATAGGATATGATTTCACCCCTTCCATTGCCTTCCTGCTGCCCTATCAAGTGGTGAAGGGCAACAAAGATTGATGGCAGGAGGCTGCCCACCAAAGTAAGCAACCTGTTCAGCCTAATATTGTATTAGTGGCACACCTACTGAATTCATTGAGGTAGTATTGTAAATTGAACACATGACTGTTTTATACTGAGTCAGACCATTGCTTCATCAAGGTCAGTATTGTCTAGTCTGATTAGCAGCAGTTTTCCAGGTCTCAAGTAGAGTTCTTTCACCTATTACATGTTACTTTTAATTGGAGATGTCAGGGATCGAAGCTGGGACCTTTTGTATGCAAGCTGGTGCTTGATCATTGAACCAAGCTTCCTCTTCATATATTTGAGGTCTTGTCCAGAGGGCAAACAGAAGCACTGCCCATTGTAGACTTCCCATTCATGTCAATGTCATGGGCAGTTTTCTGCCAAAGTATGCATGTTCTGAATGGCTCCCTGATATTGAAATGAATGCCCTTGTATGGTGGGAGTTCTTGAGTGTGCAAGCAGCCCCTGATTTGTTGGTGGTTCTGCAAGTTAGGGGCCATTTATGCAATATAAGAACACAAAAAGAGCCTTGTTGAGGTTACCATTCTATTTCCAGCAGTGGTCAGCTAGATGCTTCTGGGAGCTAAGATGGTTTATTGAAAAGCTGAAATAATGAGACTATGGAGCTGAGCAGATTAATTTAGAATTCAGAATACATTAAAATGGTCATGTATTCCTCCCCCCGCCTTGCAGCATATTCAAGTGCATGTTGATCACCCTTGCTAGACTAGAGTAATAGACACATCTGGATCTCCCCCAGACCTGTAAACTTCAAGGTTTTGCGAAGATATATAGATCATAGGCAGTTTTGGGAGTCCTATAGGTCTGTTATTCACACTAGACATTTCTCATTTATAGTCACCCCTTGGCACCAAGTAAGAAACAGCTGTGAAAAAGTCTTGTAGAGCTACTAAAGCAGTAGCAGGAGCCGAAGAGTCTTAAAAAATAAAGGTCAAGCATCTTAGGTACTCTAGATAACAGGATCTAACCATCAAACACTGATTCATAGCTTAATTAACTAAACCCTCAACTGGGAGGCTGCTGCCATTAGATCAGTGCAGGAATGCAGCCGTTCACTCTTAATCTTCCAACAGAAATGGAATTGGAAAAGTAGCTGAAGAAAGGACAGGAGAGATGAGCAACGGGCTTGTGTGGTGCGGAGGAGCTGCAGCTATCTTGGAATGTGTGGACCACTTCCTGTTTCTCTTTCATTCTCAACTGTGAAAAAAATCTTGCAAATCTAGCATTTCCCCCTAGACTAACAAGGCATAAAACTCAAAAGTCTCTGATCATATTTATTTTTATCATGACTGAATGCCTGCTCAGACCCGAGGCAGCCATAGTTAGATTCAGAGCAGTGAGGGTCAAGCTACAAGTGACGAATGACACTTGCCTGACAAGTGAACAGACTCACGTGTATTCCTCCCTGTTCACTTGCCATTCACTTGCTCTCCACTTGATCAAGTGGAGAGCAAGTGAATGGCAAGTGAACAGGGAGGAAGTGGAGAGCAAGTGAATGGCAAGTGAACAGGGAGGAATACACGTGAGTCTGTTCACTTGTCAGGCAAGTGTCATTCGTCACTTGTAGCTTGGCCCTGAGTCCTGTTAGTCTGTTGTAGCCAAAACAACAGGAGTCTTGAAGCACCTTGAAGCACACTTATTGTAGCATAGCTTTTGTGGGCCAGAGCCCCTCAGATACATGAGGTGAGACTTCAGCCAGCATCTTGCTGAGGAGGAAAAACGATTATGAAAACTGGGTTTAAGCCATGAAAAGCAAGCAGTATGATCTGTAACATTTCTAGTAAAACTCAACAGTATACAATATAAGGAACACAACTATTCTCAACTGATGTAGTTGGTGATAATACAACCTTTCTAGTTATGTTGAAGCAATTTTCACCCCGGTAGTGGGTGAAAAAATATCATTTCAGTTTAGGTCATGCTCAATTGTATCAAACCTAATTTATTTAGTTATCTAAAATATTTATATGCCTGCCTTTCTTCTAAATATCTCTGGACTCACGATGGGTAAGAGCAATATGAAAATAATTTGACAAAACAAACATTCAGACAATAGATATAAAAATATTAAAAACCAATCTTAAAACATCTTATGTCTCCCACCAGCAGGATATTCCTTCTTTGCCCAGGCCCAGGCTTCCCCCCAAAGCTCTCTGCAATAACTGAAAAATAGCCTTCCTGGAAAGTCAGAGGGGTAGGAGCCCTCCTGACCTCTTCTGAGAGGCTGTTCCAGAGGTTTGTGAGAGCCCTTGGAAATGGTCAAAACTGGACTGTTGCCAAATGTACCTTAGCCAAGGGGGGTACTGACAATAGATTTTGCTGGGGAGACAAATTTGTGACATGGGGAATTTGTGACATGTCTATTTGTGACATGGGGAAATGGAAAAACAGGTGGTCTTCTAAGTATGTGGGCCCCAGGTCATGAAGGGTTTTAAAGGTGAGCCTCAACAAGTCCTCCACTAGCCTAGAAATCTCCTGGAATTACAATCTCCAGATGACCTCCAGGGACATCTGCTCAAGTCTCCCTGGAGAACATGGCTACTTTGAAGGGTGAACACTATAACATTATATCCTACTGAGCAGTCCTCCCTTTTCTCCAAATCCCATCCTTCCCAGGCTCAACACTCAAAATCTTCAGGAATTTCCTAACCTGGAGTTGGTAATCCTAACCTCAACAATTTTGTAAAATAAATGTATTTAAAAGTTGGGGGTTGGTGGATTTGTAAGCTGCTTTGGATCCCCTTCAGGGAGAAAAGTGGAATAAAACACACTACAAACAAACAAATAAGGAACTTACAGGTAGGGAGCCAGCTTCCTAATTAAAAGTAAGTAGTAGTTTTTGCTGTCATGGACACCTTGTTTCTCCAACAGGGCAACAGGATCCAGCAAAACTCCTGAACAGTCGTTCAGTGAAAGCTTCACAAAGCAATAGCCCTTCCAGCCAGCATCATTTCCATCTTATCTGGATTCAACTTCTCTTTGTTCTCCCTCAGCTATTTCACTACCACATTCAAACACTGGGCCAGGACAGAGAAAGAAGCCACTGGTGACTTATTCACAGTAATATGTAGTGGAGTATCATCAGTACATTGATAACTACCTACTCCAAAACTTCAGACAATCTCAGCAAGGGGCATTCTATAGATATTAAGCAACATGGGAGATAACATGGCCTTGTGGTACCCCAGTGTTGCCAGGTTATTCCAAGTCCAAAATGGAGTGGGAGTACTCACCTGTGCATGCGCACAAAACATGCATGTGCTTGCAGCCCCCAGTGATTACATCATTTCTGGCTCGACCTGGAAGCAAACGATCATGCTGGGGCAGATTCTTTAAAAATTAGCCCCAGCATGACCCATCACTTTCTGGTCAGGCATGACAATCTCCGGGGGCCGATTTGTCAGCCTGCCATCTCCTTTCTGGACACCTCCCCCTCCAACCAGTTGATCAACCAGGGAGGTGGCAGTGGGGCTGGGGGATCTGGCAATCCTGGGCTGTTCCCCACATCAGCTCCTAAGGAGATGATTCAGCATGTCCCACTGGAACCTTTTGTGATCAGCCTAATAGAAACTACCAGAACCATGTCAACATTACTCTGCCCAGACCCATCCCACCTTCCAGGCACCTCAGCTTGGTCCATGGTATCAAAGGCTGCTGAAAGATCTCAAAAAAAAAAGATGCATTCCCCTTGTCCATCTGGAGATAGATTGTTCTCAAGTTCCACCAAAGCTATCTCTGCCCCAAATTCAGTCATGGAGCCCATATTGAAAAGGATCAGGGATAGATTAATTATTTTATTCTAATACATCAGTTTCCTTCTCTCTCTCCAAAGATTGGAGACCTTGACAAGCCCAGCCACAAAACGTTCTGGAACTGGGGCTCTTTGGTTTCCCATGCTGGGTCTCCAAGGCTGCCTACATAGATTAGTGGCAGCAACAGTCTTTTGCTGATGAGGCCCTCAAACTGTATTTGTCTTGCTCTTTGTTGTTGTTACTACTACTACTACTAATACTACTACTACTACTACTACTACTACTACTACTACTACTACTACCACCACCACCACCACCACCACCACCACCACCACCACCACCACCACCACCACCACTGGTTGGGTGGTGGTTATTGGAGAAGTCTGCTGCTGTGTGTTTTAAACATTTATGTAGTTTTATTGGTTTTAAAGTTATATGTATTTTAAATTACTATACCAATTGTAATCTGCCCTGAGCCTGCTGATGCGGGGAGGGTGGAATATAAATTGAATTAAATAAATAAATACTACTACTACTACTACTACTACTACTACTACTACTACTACTACTACTACTACTACTACGAGCCATTTCCTGCCTGGTATTGAGTGACTTCTGTTTACTGAGTGCTTGGGGGCTACTGAGCACTTTCCTTTAGCATGTGTGTGTGTTCAGACCAGCTGCTGAGAGTGAGAGGATTGAACATTTGGTGCCATGTAAAGAGGCACTGAAAATACTTGTGAGAGAGGGTCCTCAGCTGCACCCTGTTAGGGGACTGGCAGTCTTCGTTTATCCCCGCTGTGCCCCCTGCCATTGGGGTAACATGAGGTTCTACTTGATTCAAAAACTTGATTCAGGAAGTGGAGAGAGAGAAAAGCATACAGAGATGCTCTGTGGGGTAAATGAACTGACTTGACCTCACTTAGAAAATGTCCTGAGATTGTAAATATTTTATTCCTAGTGTTTTTGGAAAACTACTGGGTCTAACTTCAAGACAGCAGACCATTTGAGTTATGATTCACTCTGCTTCCTTAAATAGCTCTGTGGAGGGGGGGGGCTGTTTTTTCCCCAGCTTCTTCGTGAATATTTTGTGTTGACGAGTATCGCTGATTTCATCTGCTTGCAACCCTCTTGGACTATTTAAGTGTAGCTGTGTGAGGTAAATAACAGTGCAATCCTATGCAGGGTTACACTAGTCTAAGCCTATTAAGAGGAAGGGGCATAGAATAGAGTAACTCTGCATAGGATTGTGCTGTAACAATCCTATTCAACAAGACTTTCACACTAAAGAAAGCTGTAAGAAGAGGAGGACGGTTATGTCCCTTTCTCAGGTTTCAGAGGAGTCAGAGAGATAGAGAAGTCAGGGGATCTATCCATCCTTGCTATCTGCTATCCTGATGCTTTCATTTGAAGTGCAGATTGTATTCTTAGGCACTTCATCTTTCTTGCACCACATCTTCCTCGTTGTCTTTCTCCATCTTGCCACTATGGATGCAGGACATGCCATCCATGGGAATCTTTAGATTAGATAGCTAGAAAGAAACCTGTCTCTATCCTTTCATAATCAGATTGGACTTCCAACAATAAATGGACTCATATTTCTTTTTTAAAGCTTAATCAAGGCTCTGAGTGTGTTTCTCTCCACGCATGCACTCTGTGATGCAGGCTGTCTCTGTCTCTGTCTCTCTCTCTGTCTCTGTCTCTCTCTCTCACACACACACACACAAACCTGCTTACTATGCAACTGTGCCAACACAAGCAGTGTTATATTATTAACCCACAAGGCAATCCTTGAGTTCAGAATTTCTCAAGTTGTTATCCTGAAGGTAACAGTGATGATCTTGTATGAAGTGGAAGAGATCAAAATGACATCTATTTATTTACTTCATTTATACCCTGCCTTTCTCCCCAAAGGGGATCCAAACCAGCTTACATCATTCTCCTCTCCATTTTATCCTAACAATGAACCTGTGAGGTAGTTTAGGCTGAGCATGTCTGATTGGCTCAAGGTCATCCAGCAAGCTTCCATGACAAAGTGGGGATTCAAACATGGGTCTCTAGTACACCACAGACCATCCCTTGCAAGACAGGACCATTCCAGTGTCAGTCCTCCAGTCAGGTTTTCTGAAACACAGCAAGCCATTATCAGAAACACTGCATAAGGTGTCTACGTAATAGGTAGCACCATGTGAATTCAGTAACTGATCATGTTGCATGTGGTGGTATAGACTCTCACATTCCCTCTCGCATCCACCCCTCTTGGATAATCACGAGCCAATCCAATCTTCTCAGCTTCCCTGAATGATAGTAACTCATAGCTCAGCTTGAGCAAAGACATCACTTTTCAAAGAAAACAGTATTGGAGTAGAACCAGACTTTTAATTAGAATTACTATAACTAAGCATCTTTTTTTGGACCTGTGTTCATGTCCTGGTAGTCCCATTCTGCAGTGGTAACTATGATTTCATATATGCATAAGTAAATAACATTTCTTCCCCAGAACAGTGGTAAGTACTGCTCTCATTTTTGTGCTCCATTTTTTAAAGTAGTGTAATATGTACCTGCTCTCATATGCCACACATTGACTGAACGTGCATAGGGCTCATGTGTTCAGGGCTGTAGCTTTCTTGTATGTGGGGAAAGTAGCCTATCAGGGAGATGTCTAAACAAAACCCTTCTTCCTGACATGTTAGTTTTCCATGTGCAGGGATTTCTAACAGGAGGGACTATATCATGTGATAATGGTGTCATTTTAAAATGTCTCTCAGACTAGTTGTTGGTTAGAACAAAGCAACCAGTACAGATGGGCCGTTTCCACACCGTTTACCTTGTTCCGGAAAACAGTGAAATCTCACGCGAATCGCACGAGAAGACGCTGTTATCACGCGAGAAGATGCGATAACAGCGTCTTCTCGTGTGATTTTGTGCGAGATTTCACTGTTTTCCAGAATAAGGTAAGCCATGTAGAAACGGCCACAGTGTAATGTGGCAGTGAAAATGTCAGGCTAGGACCCAGATTCCATGAAACTTGCTAATGCTAGGTGGCCTTAGGCTAGCCACTCTCTCTCAGCCTTACCTACCTCACAGGGCTGTTGTGAGGATAAAATGAGGACGGAAGACCCATGTATACCACTTTGCACTCCTTAGAGGGTTGGTAGGATAAAATGTGCCGGACAGATAGATAGATATTCCTCAAAAAGCTCCTTTGTCCAGATGAAAGTGGGTTGGGATATTGTTTGATTCTTAGACTAAGAGATGCTACAAACTAGCCAGTCCACAAAAGCAACTGCCACAGTTGTACACGCACCCAAGCTAAATGGTGCTTGTTTTCTTGAACCATCTTTCCTTTTGGATTTGCTTGTCAGTGTAAAATTAGCAATTGGGCAGGAAAAGGAAGTCAGTTATCTGAAGTCAGTTATCTGTCTGTGGTGTATTGCTCTGTACAGCTATTAACTGTTTCTAATAACATTCTAGGACCTTGGCATATTGCCAATGGGTGGACAATCTTCATGAGACTCAGAAGATGCTCTCTCTTAGTGGCCCCTTCAGCGACCTCCTGAAGTGGATTCTCTGCCACATAACG
Source organism: Eublepharis macularius (assembly GCF_028583425.1). Classification (NCBI taxonomy): domain Eukaryota; kingdom Metazoa; phylum Chordata; class Lepidosauria; order Squamata; family Eublepharidae; genus Eublepharis; species Eublepharis macularius. The sequence continues at coordinate 90,290,426 of NC_072790.1, read as the reverse complement.
AAAGGGATTGTGAAGCGAGAAATGTATGGCCATGGCATTGGCCGCTTCTCTGAGGAGGAGATATACAAGCTGATGGAGAAAGATATGCGCTCCCTAGCAGGTCTTCTGGGTAATGTACAGTGAATTTCATTACGTTATCTGTTATGCACAGTTACTTTTTGCTTCTGGTTTTGATAGACTGCTATTATTCTCTGCCAGACGGTTTCAAAACAATCTCTTCCCTTTCAATCCATTTATGTAGCCTACTGCTGGCTTGAGTTCACTCATTTAACACAGGCTTGTGTAATTTGCAGTGTCAAGTTAGCACTACAAAAGTGTAGCAAAATTTCATGTATTTATTAAGAGTGTACACAAAAACAACAATTAAAAATTTAAAAAGATAAAAAGTCTGACTATCATTCCACATAGTAAGTACATACACAGTTGTAATATTTCGTACACAAGGATAGATTGCTCAATGATGAATAACAATTACATCCAAATAATTAGTATCTCATAGACACTTGATGGAATACCTAAAAATAATGGACCATACGCATTTCAGCCCCTAAAACCCCTTTATGGTTTATAAATTCCATAAAAATCATGTCAACAAGTTTTGAATGTATAATAATTTGATTTTCTCTTCCTTTTTTTGACAGTTGCAGACAGCAACACCTGGCTTTTAATTTTTAATTTTAGTATAACTATTATTGGTTTTCTGATTGATTGATTGATTGATTGATTGATTGATTGATTGGATTTTTAGCCCACCCTCCCCGCAAGCAGGCTCAGGGCAGGTTACAATTATAGATAAATTACAACAAATAAAACCAGTAAAATACAACTCAGTACCAACATGGATTTCAACATTCCAGGTGGGGCACCCTTCCCCTTTTCCCTGCCCACCATACACAAGGGAAGAAAAGGTTGGAGGTGTGGGTTGGTGAACCTCTTAACTCCTCAAGCATGGGGAGGCAGATGGACCATTTGCTCCCCCCCACTGGCAGGAGACCGGCGGGGAGGCTAATTAGATGGATCCAGTGTTGGCCTCAACCATATGCCTGGTGGAACATCTCTGTCTTACAGGCTTGCTGAAAAGATACAAGATCTTGGCGGGCCTGAGTGTCTTCTGACAGAGAGTTCCACCAGGTTGGGGCCAGGACAGAAAATGCCCTGGCTCTGGTCAAGGTCAGCCGAGCCTCCCGGGGGGCCAGGGACCACCAGTAGGTGTTTACTTGCAGATCTAAGAGCTCTCCGAGGTACATATGGGGAGAGGCGGTCCCTCAGGTATGCTGGTCCCAATCCGTTTAGGGCTTTATAGGTCAGAACCAGAACCTTGAACCTGATCCAGAATTCCACGGGGAGCCAATGCAGCTGCTGCAGAGTTGGAGTCACATGTGCCCTGAATGAAATTCCTGTCAGGACATGAGCAGCAGCATTTTAGACCCACTGCAGTTTCTGGGTCAGGCCCAAGGGAAGCCCTGCGTTTACTCCTGGATGTGTGTGGCTTATCACAATAATATATTGACCACTGAGGAAGGCCTTTTAGGGGCCAAAACCCGTATGGTCCATTATTTTTAGGTAGTCCATCAAGTGTCTATGAGATACTAATTATTTGGATGTAATTGTTATTGGTCATTGGGCAATCTATCCTTGTGCACGAAATATTGCAACTGTGTATGTACTTACTATGCAGTCGTACATTCAGACTTATCTTTTTAAATACTTGTGTACACTCTTAATAAATACGTGAAATTTTGCTACACTTTTGTAGTGCTAGCTTGACCCTTCTATCCTACTCATTTGGGGGGGGGAGTCTCCCCCCCGCTTTTTTTGCTTCATTCTTTGTATAATTTGCAGTCCACCAAGCAGAACTCAACCCACTGGTTATATATGGTGGCCTGTCAGGTGCCTGACAATCCCTCTGCTTTTGCTGTCCCATGCAGGGCAGCAAAATTAGGATGGGTGCTAAGCCCTTGGTTAGGCTGTCATCCCCACCTGGAAGGTGTAGGTTGCTTCAGCATGGACGTGACGTGAGCCCTGGTTTCACTGTCATATCAGACAGCCAGTGCGGTGCAGTGGTTAGCCTGGGATCTGGGTGACCCAGGTTTGAATCCCACATTGCCATGAAAGATCACTGGATGACCCTGGGCCAGTCACTCTGTTTCAGCCTAACCTACCTCACAGGGTTTGTTGTGAGGATAATACGGAGGAGAGGAGACTAGTGTAAGCTGCTTTGGGTCCCCAGTGGGGAGAAAGGTGGAGTATAAGTGGAGTAAGTGAGTAAATAAATTCCCGATTCCGCCCTGGAAAAAGTGTTGCTGTGCTTTTTCTTCCCACCTACCATTGCCTCCCAACTCCAGTGGGCTTTTTGGCTTTTCAGAAAGCCAGTTGGTAGTAGGTTTATTGCCAATATAGCACTTTTTTAAAAAATGCAAAAAACTTGCCAGAGATATTGGGGGGAATTGCAGGTGGGAGGGGAAATGGTGCTAGGTGTCGCTCGGGATATGCGTGCATGCATTTTAAAATGTATATCCCACTTTTCCCCCCAGTTAGAACTCAAAGCATGGGCAAGGAGGTACAAAAATCTGCCCCTTCCCTTCCATACCACCCCACACTTTTGGTATAACGTTTCAGAGGCCAAATAAAATCTACTGTTACTTGTGTGTGTGTGGGATGGGGGGTGGGGGATAGCAGGGCAAGAACTTAAGTGGGTCAGAAATTGCTCTGGCTAATTTAGTACATTGTTCTTTAGCCTGGGAGTGACTCCATGGACCATTGTTTTCAATGGGGGAAATTAATTATTTTATTATTTCATAATTATTCACTATTATTCCTCATTTAATAACAAGTTTTATGCACTGTGTATCTTGGCTTGCTTGCACAAGTCATTTGAACACATGCTCTGTAAGCTTTTGATTGTTGTTGTTAGGTACTCTTTCTGGCTGTTTCTGGCATGGGCAGCAGGAACCCACCACAGTAAAGAGGGTATCTAGATGAAGTTATGCCCAACGTGAACACAACTTTTTTTATTCCCTTCTTCCCCGTTTATTCAGTCAAAAATATAAACTTCATTTTCTCTGAAGCAAAGGGAAAATGCCTGTGGATGAAGTGTCCAAGTGGACACTCCCCCCCTCCATAACCACCACTGGAGAGATACAGCTGCCTTCTCTGGCAGAGACCCCACAAGGGCATGCAATATGTGAAAATGTTGAAGCTATGAGGGACTTTTTCTAGTTTTCTGGGGAAAAGAGAGATTTGGAAAAAATATGTATAATACTTTCTTTTTTTATCAAACCTAAAGTTATTTTGCTTTTTTAAATAACATAAGCTTTATTGTTTATAGCTTAGTACTATGCCAGATGTACTATTTGGCATATTTATGGAATGTAAAAGTATAAATGATTTCATTTTCTGCATGTACAATTGTGAATATACCCACTATGAGAGAGAGAGTGCACATATTCCATACTGTTGAACCCTGTGCTCCTTACCATGTATATCTTAGTTTTTGCCATATCAGAGTTTTATATAAAAATCTTAATATTACCCATTTTGAGAAATACCTTGCCTTTAAAAGCATTTCAGTCATTTTAAAAGAGAAAATATTTGACAATGCTCCCCCCCCCCCACAAATCCTTGGGGGGATGCGGGACCCTCCCCCCAGTATTTTCCTTCAAAATTTTGTTTTATTTCTACTGGGTAGATGCATCTCTCAAGAGGGCTCAGAGAAACATTGCAGAAGTCCTTGCAACATACAAGTCCTCACTCCAGAAACCTCTCCCCCTCCTACAAACACATATGAGGCAGTTTGCACCTGTGCCACTTGGTCACAGTTAAGAGATGATGATGGAGTACATCAGTGGGTTGAGGACATACTGCAGCACTGCTGGGTCTATGCCAGGTTACCTGCAGGCAATTGTTAGCCACCTGAAGTGAAATGGACGCATGCTGAATTTTGTTTGAAGATAACCCTGGTACTGTTATGAGTCTGGTGAACATGTATACAAGGAACGTCTGAAAGGCTGGGGGTGCACTTGCCAAGCCCCTAAATGCCTCTGGCACCATTTTATTTTTAGGTGACAAAAAGTACATCATGGGACCGAAGCTTTCTACTTTAGATGCCACAGTCTTTGGTCATCTGGCACAGGCAATGTGGACGTTACCAGGAACCAGGCCAGAGAGACTGATTAAAGGTAACACCTTATTTCTCACCTTGGTGAATGGCACTTATGAGAATGGTTGGCAGGTTCTCTTTAGGGCTGCCAGGCCTCCTGCTATGGCAGGAAGTCTCCTGCTGGCAGATCTTTATTCCCATTGTCACTCAGAGCAACAGTGGGAGAGGGAAAAAAACCCAGCAACATCACTGATGTCCCTGTGTAACTTCTGGAGAAAACCTAGAAGTAATGTAGGGTAGCTCTAGGAATTGCTGGAAATTAAACCATAGAGTTTCCAATGACTCCTAGAGCTACATCACTTCTGAGTTTTCCCCAGATGTGTCATAGTGACATTGCATCCCCCCCCCCCCCCCTACGTGTCCCTGTCCCCAACTCTCCCACTGGTTGCTAGGCTTGGCCTGGCAACCCTAGTTGTGTTCCAGTCACATCCAGGCTGTTCATTCAGTTTGCAGTGGATCCACAGGTTACTGCTTAGCAGCCACCTGATGTACATCTAAGGCACTAGTTTGGGATGTTACAGGCAAAACTTGATTCTTGATCCATCTATACGTTTTGCAGTATAAAGTTGCATTCTGAACAATAGTGAAGTTGCAGTCAGCCTCCATGTAACTCAAGGGTCAGATCCAACACCTCCCTTCTGCTAACTGAGGCGCCTTCTTCCATTACATGAAGGCTTCCCTCAGCAGACTGTTCACTTAGAAAAAGTCTTAGTCTAAGAGATCCATTCCGTTGATTTATTCTGCTTTGTGATCAGCCAGATCCTGGTTTAAGAGACAGACTTCTTCTGTATTCTCTTCTGAGGTATTTTACCATTTTTGCCTAAATTTGCCCACAATGTGAGACAGAAAAGATCTCTCTTCAGAGTATTTTCCTGTAAAGTCTAGGAGGGAGTGATGAATTTTTTACAAACAATGCTGCCACCTGGTGGTACAAATTGAAACAATTTTATTATATATTATCTCTGAACAAAATATAGGGGATGTATGCATCAGATTCCCTTTATTGAAATTTTTACCTCATGTTGTCCTCCTTTTGCTCATGTGGTGAATATTTATTTTATTGCCTTTATTTCCAACCTTTCATCCATCACATAAACCAAGACATTTTCTGCAAGGTCTCTGTCTGACTTTTAACCTGATCCTACCATATTTGTTCTTCTCTTCTTCTAAGTTGTGTATTTGGTGTATTTAGCTGTTGGGTTTTTTAAAAAAATTGTGTAAGTATGCACATACATAAATGTGACCCATACTTGTACCAATACAATAAAAGGTGGTACTTTTTGATGTATCCAAGGAATTAAAAAAACAATAAAGTATCAACACTGTCCTGTTGAAAGAAATTAGCAAGGTATCTATTGGCGAATTGGTAGATACAAATTAAATCAGGATTTCAATAAAATTTCTTTTATTCTTTTGTAATGCTCAGGTGGAATAATGGCTGGGATGGTGAATGGTGGCAAATTCTGTGCAGTATCATCGCTCTTGGTTGTGGGCAGTTATGTAAAGGACATGCGGGATGGTTAGTACCAGCTTCACCAAGTCTTAGCTTCTGTGCTAAGAGACTCTGAAACAGACCAAAAATAGATGAAGAACGGAGCAGTGGGGCTCAGTAGCAGAGCATCTGTTTTGTTCAGAAGGTCCCAGGCTCAGCCCCAGCATCTCCAAAGGATTAAGCGGAAGGTGATGCCGAAGACCTCTCTGCTTGAGACCCTGCAGCCCCCTGCCAGTCAGAGCAGTGGCCCTGATAAGGCTGTTCTGACTTGGTAACCCAGTATGGGTGGCTGCCCTGCTTGCTGAGCCACCACCTGGGAAGGGAGAATGGGCGTGTGTGCGCGCGTGCCCGGCCATCTGCAGAGTGCGGCCAGGCAGAGGAAGGGGCTCCTCCACGTAATCAGCAACATTCTGAAAGGAACTTCACTGATCACAGGGAGGGAGGGAGTATAGGCAGAGCCACTTCCTACATGCAGTCACACTCGTGCAGTGGAGTCATCTGTGCCAGGCTACTATAAGGCAGATTCATACGTTCATGGTGAAATATGGGCTGCACAAATAGTTCGTATTATTTACAAGCAGGCAAAACATATGCTGGTTGGGAATATCCAGATTACAGTGCAATCACCTGCAAAGTTACTCCAGTAGAAATCCATTGATGTCAATTTGAATGCTGGAATAGTTTCAAGAAAGTTTTTTTCTCTCCCAGGAGCAAATTTTTATGATGGATTAGACCAGCAGTCCATCTGATTCGGCTTTCTATCCAGGCAGTTTCCAGACAGATGCCCCATGAAAGTTCTCTGGTAGGGCTGGGTGATGATAGGCATTCCATGTTGTTTCTCCCCGACATCTGGTTGTCAGAACTGTAGGTACATGAAGATTGCATTTAGTCCATGAAAAGCCTTCATGCTCTTCTTTTTCAGTTGGTATGGTTGGGTGACTGTACTGCCATTTTCCACTTCTGTGTTTCACAGGAGAATTGATTAACCTTGCTATGTACTGCGAGAGGATAAGGAGGAAATTCTGGCCAGAGTGGCATCATGACGATGACAACACTCTGTATGAGTCGGAAGAAAGTAGCGAGGCAAGCAAGACTCACCCTTTGCAGGACTTCAGTTTTTACTCAAGGACAGAAACATTTGATGATGAGGGAACCGAAAATAGTTTTTCCCGAACACCTGACACCGATTACACTGGACATTCCCTCTTTGATTCAGATGTGGACATGGATGACTGCACAGATCATGAACAATGCAAGTGACACGTGTAAGAAATAATTCTCCATCTTGGCTTGGAAACACCACCACCTCCTGGGAATCATGCCAATTGCCCCACACTCAAAAGAGGCCTGTATTGGTTGGGAAGAGACAGCTGTGCTTCAAGCAGTTTCCATTTGTTATCTGGACCCTTTCGACATCACTGCATTTTGTTAAGGCATTCCGATGGATCCTAGATAAACAGTTCTTAATTCTTCTCAGCAAGATGGTGAAAAGTTGACAAGGAAGGTAATGGGTGGGAGTGCAGATGGGATTCATGTCTAGAAAATGCATTCTGGAATAACAGGTATACTTGGAACGAAATGTTGAGGAGGGCTAATTTGGGCTGATGCTCTCTTCTTCCCAGAAACAGACTGAAGACAGTAGAGATAAAGGGAGTGTCTAGGATTTCTGTCTCCCTCGTACATCACAGGATTAGTTAAAATGGATTAATGCAGGACTAGAACACGGATCATAAAATTTCCCCCATGGCTTTCTGCATTTGGATGTGCTAGGCATGCTGGTGTTTTACACACATCCATGTGTGGAGCAGCTTCTAGAAATATCATCTTCAAGACAGTCAACAAAGAAAAAAAAAGAATGTTTCCCCAAAATCTAGGAGAGGTTGCTTCCTGTGATATGTTTACTTGATAGTTTTAATTCATTTTGACACTGTTTTAAAAAGGGGATGCTCCCCAAATTTCATTTTCAGTCTCTTTTTTTCCATATAAAATTCTCGTGCAATATTCCATCATAGTGTAACCAGAAAAACGAACCAAGGATAAGGTTATGCAGATGAAGCGAGAGTTTTATTCTCCATGGCTGTAGTTGCTGGGAGATTGAGGTACAGAGAGCAGATTTAAGCTCAAACCATACATTACAATTTGTGCATGGGGACTTGCTGCCATACAGCAGATGCAAGATCCCTGTGTCAAGTCAACATGCACTTTCAATACACTTTGCAACTGGATTTTACTGTGTGAAACAGGAAAATTCACTTCAAAATTGTCTCTAAATTGCATTGAAAGTGGATTGAAAGTGCATGATTCAGCATGTATGAAAGCAGAAATGCTACAGGGATTGGGACCATGGCATAGGGTGAGGGGGTCTTCTGCTACCCTTTCATGCCAGCTTCTTGACCCGAAACAGTGGGGCAGAGGCATTATTTGCCTGATCAGAGACAGCTGCCTTCCCGCTGCAATACCCCATAGGAACCACATATTAAACATAACCTGTAGCTTGGCTCTTAGACTCACCCCAATGGAATGCAATTATCTCATCACCCCTGAAAGGGAATGGTCTGACCCTCCCTAACAAGGCTGCTGCCATGATCCCACCCCCTCAGCAGCCCGGCATCCTTGCAACATACAAACTGTCCTTCCACATACACCCTACCTGTTCTAATAATGGGCTAATACAGTAATCAGCACAAGATGTTTGGGCCAGCTCTTAGGTATTAGTATTGTTGTCCATCAGAGTGTTTTGGATAAATGGTAGATAACAGTCTTTGTGTGATAGTTCCATTTCCCAGTCCACAACTCAGCTGGCTCCTGCAAATAGTTGCAATGTGTTTTTTTATGAATGAGCTGTGGGCTAATGCAGGGCTTTACACATAGAAGGAAAGCTCCCAGAGATCTCATTTTCCTGGACTAACACTTTCCGCTCTTCTGATCTTTAAATGGAACAACATTTGGGCCCAGTGAGAGATGAGGGAAAGCATGCTGTGCATGTTCAAGGGCTCGATCCTTTCGTTTATTTCACATCTTACAGAATACGCGCCATGATTCTGAAGACAAATTTTGGCATTGAGCCCTGTACAGGGTATAGGTGCTGCAATGCTGCACGTGTATAAGGTGGTAACTTTACTTGTTCTTTTTTAAATCTTTGCTTTTGTTTGTTTGTTTGCTTTCCATCAATCTTTCTTTTGGCTAAGACTTGCTTCTGATCACTTGTAAATGTCAGATATGCGCACAGGCAAACCAGTATGATTAGCCTGTGCCTCTCCCCCTCCAGATGCAACTCCTTGCTGATAGGGTTGTTATGAGGATAGAATTTTGTCGTTTACAGTTTAATTGGCAGAGTGCTTGGGGGTTCCCACTGAACCAGAAACCAAGCTAAACCTCTCAGTTCTAAAGGCATATCCAGATGGTCACTGTCCATGTTTCTGCTCAGGTGCACTGATGTCCAAGTTAGTGCACAGGAAGTGTCCCTTTCCCCAGGACATCCATGTGCTGATTACATAACCTGGGCTGTTCCCTGCCAGACCTTTGCAGATTGAAGCCCCCAAGGGATATGGGATAAAGCAACAGAGCATCTGATTTCCTAGTTAGATTCCTCTGAATGTGTCTTTAGTTGAAATTAACTTGTATTGGATGTCTTAAATGGGAGCCTGGCATTGCCTGCTTCTATCTTGTAGGTATTCAGTCTTCTCCAAGAAAATGTGTGGCTGGTTCCTCAGAGATCCTTTAAATCCCTTTGGACCACCCTGATCAGGACAAGTAAAGGCTTTCCCCCAGTTGTTCTATGAATGGCTAGTGATGCAAAATCTTTTACCAGTTTCTTTAGAGGAATGTGATAGTCCTCCATGGTTTTGGATGCTTCCCCTTTAGCCACCATGGGGGCGGTGGTGGTGGTGGTGGTGGCTGGGAGTGCTAATCACTTTCAAAATAGTGCTGGCCAGCTTGCAACTGCATGGCATTCCTCCTTTTTTATCCCTTTAGCATTATAGCATAGCTCAGCGGGGAAAAGGAAACCAAGTGGAAGAGGAGAGTTTCCAGGCCCTAGAGAGGCCCTGTGCAATCCCCATTGCGCCTGCCCTTTTATGCAGACTTGACTGGGTAGAACGGCAGGGAATGGGTATTGGGAAGTGGGGCTGCGAGTGGCATGGCAACGGGGAAGTGTAGACGCCATTTCTGCCCACTCCTATGTTGCTTGGTTCTGCTGCCGTGGAAACAACTTGTCATGATCTGTAACTATCTGTGGCTTCTGGAAGTCAATAGGATGATGCTGGAGTAAGGTAATTAGAGGATCCCAATGTGAAAACTTTTGTTTGTAGGTACCAGTTCAGTTTTGAGGCACAATATATTTCAGGGACTTGTTTACAAACAGGGTGAAGCTTGAATACATATTATTACCTTTGTGGGAAGGAATGTGAATGTTTTGAGAAGTGGAGGTGAGACCTTCAGAACTGGAGGGGGTAAATCCTATCCTATGTTCATTGTCTTCTTGATGGCTCAACAACATATTCTTCAAGAGTTTGGCATATACATCTAGTTCTGAAATTCTCTTCATATTTAGGTAAGAGTTTCCTCAAAAATAGCTAATGCTATTTAGAATCAGAAGATGAGTTATGATTTTTAACACACACACACACACACACACACACCTATTTTGTTGTATTATAGAAACCTTTCCAAATGCAGGCAGCTTTAAGGATGTGCAGTGCTTTGAAATTCTTTTTAAAGATACCATTAATTCACAAGAGTTTTTAGGACTAATACCCTGCCTTTGAGAGATCATGCTGGCAAACTCAGCCCAATAAATAGGAAACAGACTAAAATATATATATGGAAATGGTCATAAAGTTCCTTTGTACCAGCTAACAGAAGATGCAAATCACTTGAAGTGAATTTAGTATGCATTGGACCAAAACACCTTTTGTTTGGCAAATGTCAAATGCAACTTAAGCCTTTTTATATATCTTGAATGATTTCAACAACACTATGTCTGTGAAATGTTTTACAGTCTCAATATATGTTCCTTCACAATAAGCAGGAGAAAAATTGCAGTTGTTCCCATTGAACAGATGGGAAGCTGGATACTAACCATATCTCTAGCCTGTGGCGACTTTTGAAGCCAAATCTATCAACTGAGATGCATTTTAAATACCATGGCTCTTTTGTTTAAACTTCTATTGAAAGATTATTTGGATGTTACCATTGTCCTGGGTTGTTTAAGTTTACCTAATCTATCTATTGCCATGACTGTTGTCATATCTAGGATTTCAGATAATCCTGATTTATTTTGATTTAATTGGCCATCACACAGCATCATATTCCTGTCAAATTTAAAAGGACATCCATTTGTTTCGAAACTTTATAAGAGACTGCACATTTCAACACAGTGCAGCCTGAAAAGACTACGCTTCACCCTGGCTCTCCTGGTGTAGCCTGCCTTCTTTCTAAACATTTGATCTGGTTTAATGTCTCCTCCACGCTCATGTTGCAGACGGTGCAGAGATCAGTGCTGAAGAACTGCCACCTTGTGGTATTTTTCACTCCTGGAATTTCTTAATAACTGATTAACTCAAATCTTACTTGAAATGTAGCATGAGAAGTGGAGCCGACCTCTGAGACTGTAAAAAAACCAAACCTTAGGCTGTGCTTTCATGTCACAACACTCTGCTGATATTTTTAACAAGTAGAAATTAAAAACACTCTGAAATGTTGGCCAACGCCCTGCTTTTGTGTTTCAGGTTTCAAATAGGCCTAAAAAAAAGTTGGAGTAACAGGGACAAAACTAATAAAATCCCAAGGTCCTTATGGGCCATCTAGTCCTACCGCTGCTCAGTAAAGGAAATCCTCAGTTAGAACATCCCTGATTGATGATTGATTGATTAATGCTTGAGGACCTCTAGGGAAAGAGAGCCCCTCCACTCCAGTTAATTGGATCCATTGCTGAACTGCTTTCACCATTATGACGTTTCTCCTATGATCTGCCATCCTGTAACTTAAGCCTGTTAAATCTAGTCTCGCCCTCTCCTGTGCAACAAACCTCCATGTATTTGAAGAAGGACATTATGTCCCCCTCTGGTCTTCTCTTTTCTAGGCTAAGCCTACCCAGTTCCTTCCAGCTTTTCTCCCAGCACTTGTTTTCTAGATCCCTGCTAATCTTTGTTGCCATGATCTATTTCCAAACCAATTTGTGTCTTACAGAACTGGACTCAGTGCTCCAGACAAGATCTGGCTCACACAGAATAGAGTGGCACTGTGGCAATGATTTCTAGAGCATGCTAATATTTAGCATCCTAAAAATGCATTTTCTGCAGCTACAGCTTGTGACTGACTACTATCCCAGGTCCTTTTCACATGTATTACTGCTGAGCCAAGCAACCCCCGCCTTGTATCTGTGCATTTTATTCTTTTTGCCTAAATGCCAAACCTTGCATTTGACTGTTGAATTTCATTTTGTCAGTTTCAGCCCAGCTTTCCACCTGGTCAAGGACCCTGTGAATTTTATTTCTGTGTTTGAAGGGGGTTTGCTATCCCTCCCTCTTTGGTGATCTTCACATTACACAAGGATTCTCTCAAGCAGCTGGTGCCTGGTCTGCAATCCGGTCAGCTGGTGACTGGCAGCGATAGAGGCCTTGAGTATGAGTGAGCCAGGGAGAATTTGTTTCTCTCATCCTTTCCTCTGGGCTGCAAAGCTTTCCAAGGTCCAGGTAGCCAGCTGGAGATAGGGTGATTTATGTGAAGTGGTTCAGGCCGGCCTGGCCTTGTGCTGTTTCTGAGGGTTGTCTGGAGGGATGGTCTTTGGAAATACCTTTCAGCAAACCTTGTTGGACGCTGCATGGGATCGCTGTGCTTCAGAAGCAGGGATAGGGTCAACTCACTCAATGTGCTGCTTTCGTACGCCATGTGCTGGAGGAATGTGCTGCTCCCCTGAGTTAAAACACACTCAAGACTTCTTACAAGGCAGCTTCCTTTGTGCTTTTTTAGATACAGCCCTTTGAGTCCGCCTCCTCTTTGAAAAAGCCAGCTTGGAAACTTGACTCGAGTCTCTGAAGCACAGCTCCTTTCCCTTCTGTCGGTCTGCAAAGCAACCTTTGTCAAAACTAAGGATCCAAAGAGGCTGCAAATGCCACAGCATCATGTCTACAGCCCACTATATTTTTGAGCTGCATTGCTTTCTGCTTATTTGATAAGAGACATGTGAATGTATTTATTACATAATATGCCTTTTATTTCTTAGGAACAACTCAGGTTATTTGGGAAGAAGTTAGTTACAGTATTCTCTTTTCCTGTCAGATCCATTAAATCATTTTGAGTTTCAGCTGAAGAACAATGGTGTACCTGGGTACTGTTTACATTTATTCCCAGCCTTTGAAGAAATATGCTGTGGAAGTATATTTATTCACTTCCAGAAATCAGCACCACTTTTCTCTGACTATTTTAAGTCTTGAAATAAGAGAGTCATATCTTACTGTGGCCTGTGATAAGAACTGATCTGGTGGCTTTTAAATGCCTGTGCAGACATTTAAAAAAAAAGAAATGCAACCAGGATATGGAATCTGTCACAGAGAAGAATGAAGCCAAAACAAACCAACAGATGCAAGAAGATCAAGAGCCAAACTGGTTTCAGGTTTCCCTAGGCATCACAAACATTAGTGGTCTTCCTCAGGGGAAACTCTTCATCTTTTCTTCAGTTAGCTCATCATAACAGAGTTGCTGTCTTCAGAAGACAGGAATGGTGGTAATTTGGTAAACCCAGTCTGGAGGAGAGAGCTTTTTAAGTGAGCGACTAAAATACAGATGTAGTGCAATTTCCTTTTGAGGAAGAACATGGATGTATGAAACCTGTCAGAAAAATTTGATAACCTGTTTGTCAGTCAGTACGCTTGTCCATGCTAGCTCTCTCCCCTTTAAATGTTCTACTTTTTTGTCAGCCCAGAAGGAATGTTGAGGTGGTCAGATAGTGGCCTGATTCCACCCCCCTGCACAAGCCCCTGTTTTAAATGGGAGTGCCCGTAAATGCCAGTATAAGCATGACTTGTGGGTTCCCTGGGGCTTTCCCCCCTGAGCTGAGCCAGGATGGCGGCACACGTAGAGCATCCATGTGGCTGCTCAGCACATAGCCCCTATGGAGAGGAACTGAGCCCTACATCTCCCCTCCCCTTTTGACCCTTTCAAGGGTTTTTTCTTTTCCTGAGGGAAGGAGGAAGGCAAAAGGGGTCCCAGGCTGCTGTGCCATTGTTGTCACAACTGTGCTTCTGCTGCTGCTGCAGGGGGAGGGGCAGAAGCAGCAGGGAGTGGTGCAGGGACATACAGATGCTGTTCCTGCCTACTCGCTGCGGTGGCTGCCAAGTCAGGGGCGTGCGTTTTGCGCCCCTGTGCCGAAGCAACCTGCCTGGGTCATCACAAGCCACCACCTGTGCTGGTTTGGCATTCCACCATAAGCACAACCACCTCAACGTTCAATCTGAGCCCCTTTTGCCCTCTAAGTTCCCACAAATGGAAAAAAAGCAGTCATGTATTTGGGCTCTAAAGCAGGGCATATTGTCACTTTCACTGGAAGGTATTAATGTCAGTTAGCGATGACACATCTCTCATACGCAAAGATGTAGGGGAGAGGTAGGAATAATTGTCCCAGGCAACAAGGAAATCGGGCATCAAAGACATTTGTGACAAGCAGACAGCTGCCGCGAGGTAACTGTTAAGGCACCACTTTGATCCTGAGGCGATAGCCAGTTTAAAAGTTTGCTTATCCACCATGTACCAGCGATGAAAATATCACACTGAAGAGATAAGCCATTGCATGGCTTAGTGAGCAGCTGTCAAGTCTGGTGGATCACATGTAGTGGTGTCCTGGAGCAGATCTTTCATAGTTCAGTCCATGAGCCATGGACAGAATAATTAATTCCTAGTTTTAAATAGTAAATCTATGGGTGGGTGGGGGGTTTCTTGTTGCCTTCTGGAGGCCAGGTTTTCTTTTACTTTCCCAGGCCCTGAAATGTTAGCAAGAATGTTGTATTAATCATGGCTCCTGAGAGAGAGAGAGAGAGAGAGAGAGAGTAAAACGGGGGTAGGAAGATAGCAAGAATTGAAGGTGCTGGAAGTGGGGCTGCGTGTCTTAGTTTGGGAAGTGTGGTTTACCAGTTACGCTGGAGGTTTTCCCTTTGCTCTTTTGCTGCTGCTGCTGCTGCTGCTGCTGCCTTCAGTGAGATGCCTTTCTTGTTGCTCTTCACTTTGGTGTCCAGAAGCTGAGTGGAAAGTATGTCCAGAACATGAACTCTGCTACACAGAAGCCGTTTCCTGTGAGATATCCTTACCGCTCAACTGATCTAGTGCATCTCTGTGCATAGATCCCTTCAAGATTAGAGGGCCAAAGGCAGCAAATCTACATGTGGGGTGGTATGTAGTTTGTTTCTGATACCATTTGCTACTACAAATTTTCTTGCTGTCACACACAAACAAGGAGGCTGAGTTTTTTTAGGATCTCTAATAGAAAACGTCACCATGAAGTAATATTTTCATTGTGTGGCAGCAAAGTTTCCTTGACAATCTCACCCACCCCACATGCACACATGCTTCGACAAGGAGTAGAATCTAGAGAAAGTGCTCGCAACATTCCTCAGCACATGTTAAAAATAAAATTTAGCACATTGTGAATGTGCCACAATTGAATGACTGGAAAGTATTGCCTCGTGTTTTCTGAATGATAAATGGTTGTGTAAAGTCAACATGAAGCTGGTGTCTCCATCCCTAATGCCCTTTGTGTATGGTAACACTCACTGCAGGCATGGATTGAGAACGATGGTGAGGTAAGGGACTAGAAATGTATAGTATACAGTGAAGAGGTGTTGTGTTGTGGTGTATTCAGATACGTTCAGTACGGTTCTGATAGTCCCCTGAAGTAGCCTCAGCAGAATATGTGTATATGTCCACTTTATCAAACCAACACAGGACAGGAACTGTAACAATCCATTAATATTTGTTTCTATGGAAAAAGGATTAATAGGAGTCTTGTGGTACCTTAAAAATCAACATTTTATTCCAACATAATCTTTCCTGGAGTAGAACCCACATCTTCAGATGCAATGAGTGGATCCTCACTATGTTATCTTTCTCTGTAGCATGAAAAAACCCCAGGAGGGTCAAGGGGCCATGAAATGCAGGAAGTATAGGGTGAAATTATGTTAAATTCAGATCTAATCAAGAAACATGAAAGATCATTCATATATGATGTCATAGGATCTGCTCAGTGCAGCTAAAGAAGTGAGCTCTAATCCCAGAAATGTTATGTTGAAATAAAATTATACTTTAAGGTGTCACAAGATTTCTGTTTGATTTGACTATAACAGGCTAACATAGCAACCCCTTTAGAATCATGGAAGAAGGGTTTATTGAAAGGATGTATTTATCACCAGGTCAAAAGATGCCAAGTGCTTCATATCAAATTTAATGCTTTTTACAATGAGTGGATTAGAGACATACCATTTACTCACTGGTAAAACCAGCTGGAGTACCAGAACTGTATTTCAAGGAAGCAGAGTTTGGTGGCTGTTTAACGGCTATTGCTTGACAACTCAGAAAAAAGGATTCAAGTTTCACTGGCCTGCAGTCATCCTGCCAATCAGCGAGTTCTCCACCTCCACTTTCCAGAATCTGCTCTCAGGCCTCTGATGCTATCTATAGGACAAAACGAGGGGCTGATTTTTCTTAAGCCCTCAGAATTGCAAAGGACCCTGCACTCTAACAATATTAGGGGAAGAAAAGTGTTTAGTTGGTAATGAATGGAAGGCTACTGCCCAGCTATTTCCATTGCAATGTTTAGCTGAAACAGCACATTGCTAAATAAGGAAAACAATATTATTATGTTGGTTTTTAAAAAACTTTAATCTCTGAGCCTACATGGGACATCAGTTTCTTTTAGCACTGTTACTACTAGTTTATAAAGCCATATTTAAACTTGTGCACTCAAGTGTGACATACATTTAAATTGTGCACTATGTTGATCAATGATTATATATGTGTGTGTATGTGTGGAAAACTCTATATTTGATCTCAATGGCGTATGTAATTGATGTGTAAATGATAATGAACAGATACCAAATATTTGTGTGTAAATCCTTATTCTCTAACACACATCACTACAAAATTATTCAGTGCATCATAATGTGGATAAAAGAAAGATCTCCTATAATAACATATATAAGAGTCCCTGGAACTCACAACTGCTGAATATGGATGGGGACAGAGCTATAAAAGTTGACATGTATACAGGTCAAAAAGATTTATACTTCCTTGGGCAGGGGTCAAATGCTTGTTATGACTTCGAATAGATTCACATGTTGACTTCAGTTACCTTTAAATAGAGATGGGCATGAACAGGGAACCCCCCCGAACATTATGTTAGTTGTTTATTGCTATTCACGAACAGGGATTCACAAACTTGACCTGGTCACGAACATGTTCATGGTTGGATGTTCATGGGGGCCAAAATGGCCCCCTTGGGACTTAGAGAGCCCATATTCGCAGGGAGTGTTCAGCAGGCTCTCCTCCAGCCATCATCCAAGTTTGGTCAAGATTGCAATATAGATCTCGGAGTTATAAATTCCCAAAGCCGGTGCCCTACCCCACCACTCCCAGAAACCTGACCTGAGCAGGCAGCAGGACAGGTAATAATAATAATAAAGAGTAGCTTGGCTCCAGAGCCTGGCAGCAGCCCTGGAACCTGAGGGGGTAGAGCCCTACTCCACTACACACAGAAAAAAATCAAGCTCCAATGTACTCTCCCTCTCTCAAATGCCAGCAACAGCTCTCTCCCACGCCACTGTCTGTTTTCTGAAACTGAAAGCTAGAGCTGGGAGCATGGTGCCATTTATAACCAGAGGTCCCATAGAGCAATACAGGAGGTCTCTGGTTGGCGGTCAGAACTGCCTAACAGGGTTTGGAGGAATGAGATAAGTGTTCCCATGGCTACAGAAGACCCCCCTCCCCCTGCTCTTTGTTCCCATGTAACAAAATGGGAGCTCCACGCTTGGAAGGGAGACCTGCCTATCAAGGTAAGTTGGGCTTAGATTGGGGTTTCCATGGCAACAGAAGGCATTCAGACAGAGTTCAGTCCCTGCCTATGTTGCCAAGGGAATTGACTGAAGGTGCCAGACTGTCTGGCTTTACGAACGGCTGAGGAATGCCACGAGCAGTGCTTGGAACGAACACATGTTTGTGGGGCCTCACGAACATCTTGCTCGCGAACAGCTGATCGGGCTGTTTGTGGATTTTTTTTGTTCGTATTGCTGTTCGTGCCCATCTCTACCTTTAAACAGACTCCAACAACTGGGCCATGATCAAGTCACTACTGTATACTTTCCCAACACCTGAGATCCTTTCGACTGGGGTTGCAGGCAATTAAATATGCAAGGCAGGTGCTGTACCTGAGGCCTTTCTCCTAAAATTCCATCGGAGTTGCATACTTCTCTTGGTGTCTCTCAAGCTTTCTACTTCTGGTGACTCAGGGCTGGGGGGATGGGACAGGATACCTGGCAAACAGTGTCATTCCAAGCAGAATTACACCCTTCTAAGTCTATTGAAAGTAATAGTCTTAGAAGGGTGTAACTGTGCTTAGAATGGCATTGTTGATTTACTGTTCAATGGATCAATATGGAATTATTCTTCTATTCGTATTGCAAGAAATATATAGGATTGTTCTCAGAGACACAGAATTAGCAACTTCCAAGCTACTCTAGTGAGAGTAGACATAGTTAATGAAGTAAACAAACCATGTCTATCAAGGCATTACACAGGCTGACTCATGACTTCTCAAGGTGTGAGTACACAAGCAATCAGACTAATGTTTTAAAAAATATTTTATATGGTTTATTGAAATACAAACAAATCAGAACAGACTACAGCTAACTGATAACAAAAGTCACACAGAGATAAAGCAATAAAGCTAGCTTTATACTACCTAAGACTTTCCAAAAGCCTTCAGATGGTGCCAACTTACATCCAAGAGCAGGCCTCAGTGTAGTGTGGTCTATAGCTGCAAATCTTCCCAGCATAAATTTGGACCTAACCTGTGAGATCTCTGAAACCTCCCACTTCTAGGGCAGTACTACAATTACAGTTTCTGCCCCCCACCCCAAGTCAGATGATGGCCCCCTCCAATCCAAACAAGTCTTCCAAAGAATATTCCGGTACCTTAGTTAACACTCCAAGTGTTCCCCTTCCCAATGCCAACAAATCTCATGAGGAGCTAACAGGTTTGACTGTGAGCCGATAAGCCAGCCAAACTAGAACACTTAATGAATGATACATGCAAAAGAAACTGGGGCCATTACTTTATGCATTAATCTTTAAAAGGGAAGCAAAAGCTTGAGAGTGCTACACGGTAAGATGTGGACAAGTGCAGGGACTGGTTGCCACATCTATTCACCCATTTTATTTAAAAAGCAACTGATTCCCACCCCATATGAGGATCCCAAGAAAAAAGGAAACATCTTGCATATATATCAATTCATGCTGCCTCATGTCTATTGTTCCAGTAAGATTTCCTATAAAATGTGGGCACTTCTATCTGTCTGAAAACTGGCAAAATTTTGAAAAAGGAAAAAAAAAAGTATAAAACTTAAAAACCCCTCACAAATTATAGCCATCAATGTATTTCCTATCAAAATCAAAAGGAAACAAATTAAGAAAAAAAACCCAGCATAGTAACTGAAAACAAACAACAAACCAGCCCAAATGAAATTTCTGTGCACATTTGTGCACAGAGGTCCCAGGCATTTAGAAACATGTAGTGGTTTCTAGCCCAAGTTCCTGCACTCCAGTTTCAGCTAACCTTAACAAAGGGTGGTTTAAAAACCTTGAAAAACCCTAAGACACCACCAACTGTTCAACAATAGGCCTGAAGGCATCTACTATTTCACCTCTTTGGAGATTAAAGGCTTCTAAAGAAGCCTCTTAGAAAAATGGTTAAAGAACTGCGGTGTTGCTAGGACAGTCTTAACAGAAGTCAGTTCAGTGAATTCAGTACTATTATTAAAAAAACCCAGGCACAGGTTTACAGTCAAAACATTTAAAAGGATTTAATATGGAAAGAATTTAGAATTTACTTAGCATTTTTACAAAAGTAAGCAGAAAATTTCTAAAAATGGCAAAAAATAAAAACGGCAAACACACACATATTGGTGCCAGATATACATTCAGGCAGAGTTCTAAATTGTACGTGTTTTGTAGAGGTAGAGTTGCCAATTATTCGTTGGGAAATCCCTGGAGACTTTGGGGTGGAGCCTGAGGAGAGGGATCTCAGTGGGATATAATGCCACAGAGCCCACCCATTTTCTCCAGGGGAACCCATCTATGTAATCTGGAAATGTGTTGAAATTCCTGGAGATCTCCAGACCCCACCTGAAAGTTGGCAATCCTACTGTGAGGTGGGTATTGGGATTTTTCTATAGTTTGTGATACCTTTTTGGTAGCAGCAGAATGATTTAGGCAGAAGTGTTTTAACCTAAATGTGCATTAATTAGTCTTCATACAAATCATAGAAAGATATAACTTACAGTTTTATTGAGGTAGATTCCATTCATAGCAATATCTTGGAGAAGAGAGAAAAATCCTCATCTAAAGAGCCAGTTTGGTGTAGTGGTTAAGAACATGGGACTCTAATCTGGAGAACCTGGTTCGACTCCTTACTCCTCCACTTGAAGCCAGCTGGGTGACTTTGGGTCAGTCAGAGGTCTTCCAGAGCTCTTGCAGCCCCACCCACCTCACAGGGTGATTGTTGTTGTGGGAATAATAACACGGTAAACTGTTCTGAGTGGGTGTTAAGTCATCCTGAAGGGCGTTATATAAATAAAATGTTGTTGTTGTTATTATTTCTCTATAGTTAAACCATGGCCTGAAAATAGGCAGTGAAGCTGAAAGTTGCGGGTTTGTGGACAAGGCCTTCATGGCAGAGTACAGAGAGTCATATCTTTCCCCCTGGAGGACCATGAGGCAAGAGAGAGAGAGAGAGAGAGAGAGAGAGCTCCCAAGAGGCATAGACACAAGAGGAGAAGTCAAGAGGTGTTCCCACCTTAGACAAAAGAGAAGCAGCTTACTTGGCTAGAGTTACACATACATACAGAGAGACATGCAGTGCCCCCCAATGTCCAAGGCATGCTGAGTCACCTATTCCAAGAGTGGATTGGTCTGACAGTGAGTGGCCCTAGGTCACCCAGCAAACTTCCACGTCAGAGTGGGGATTTGAACCTGGATCTCCCAGGCTCCTGTCTGACATTCTAGCCACGACACCACATTGGCAGTCAGAAGAGTTAACAGAAGAACAGTATGCTAGAGGAGCTTGGCTTGGAGCCAGTGGTTAGCACTGTGAGCTCAGAAGAGGATGTCAGTCCCCTCCATTTCCACTGAGGGCTAGGAAAGAACCGAGCGCTCCTGGAGGACATTTTGCACCCTTTTCATTGAGCCAGCCCAAGCAGTCACTTGGCTGAAGAACCAGCTCTGGTCAGCACCAAAAAAAGTAATCATCTGAGCACGTGGATTGCCAGCCCCACTTCTGATCCCTGCTCAGTGGCAAAGACACTCCATTGCTCTCTGAAAATGAACCCAATAATCCTGATGAGTTTTTGTCAGTCTTGAACAGGGTGGTAGTATTTTTTAATTAGAATTTTTTTAATATGATGGAAACTGCAAAATCCAAAGTGTGAGAAAAACTGCATCACTGGCATTTTTTTTGGTAATGAATTTCACTGGCTCCGTGCCACAATTGTTACACCATCATTATGCCACAATGCCAGAGGAATATGTTCAGCCATAGGGCACAAATGAGACAGTATGTTTACTCATTTATTTAATTAATAACTTACTGCATTTATTGTCCATCTTTCTCATCTTTTCAGTCTCATCTTTTGAGAGAGAAAGAGAGAGAGAATTTAAAGAGAGTAGAAGGGAGTTTTCTGGCCACTTACAAACTGAATACAACTTAGAGTTCTGCTGTAGTATAGTGCTTAAGTGGTTGGGTTGCAAATCAGCACTCTGCTGGATTGAATCTCACTCCTGCCATGAGCTCAGCAGGTGGCCTTGGATAAGACAATCATCTCAGACCAGCTTCCCAGCTGCATTGTAGGGATAATAACACTGACTTTGTTTACCACTCTGAGTGGGGAACTAACCTGCCTAGAAGATAAGTATATAAGCACAATTATTATTATTCTCTCTTAGGCCTGTTATGGTGAACCACCACTGAATGGCCTCTTCCCTTGAGATTGTAAGGAAACGGTATGTCAGAAAAAAAATCAGCCAGTTAGCCTTGGAAACTCCATTCCCCCAACCAAAGAAATTTGAATTGAGAAAAAGTTTGTGAATGGGAAATGGTGGTACCGCACAGAGGGCTTTAAGGACATGTTTGCACTGATAATTTAACATGTAGTCCACCACTCTTATTATCACAGGGGATAGTGTGTAACGTTCATTTTGCATTGCTCACTCTCTCTCAGTTACTACCGGTCTGCTTCAAGTTGAGTTACTGTCTCTTCCAGCACCGCTGCCCCCATCTCTGTGCTTTTTTGATGCTCTTCTTAACAGAGCATCCTGTCTTGGGGGTCAGAAGGTCTTGCTTGGAAAAAAATTACAGTGAAATTCCAAGCAGAGTTAATCCGGTCTAAACCCATTGAGATTAGGATTTCACTGTTAGGCTGCTTAAAGCAGGCTGCTTGTCAGAACACTCCAGTCAGGACTAATGGGGTAGAACTTTGGTTCTATTTTGTTGGGTTTGGGAACTGGGGCCACTCAGTGTGTGGTAGTAGTGAAAAAAGGGAAATTCCATGAAAGATTATTTGGAAAGGGATTGAAAATAAACCTGCTGATATTGTAATGCCCTTGTATCGATCTACGATGTTCCCACATTGCATACTTCAGGTTGCTGTACATTAAAAAAGGTATTGCAGAGTAAGAAAATGTATAGAACATGGCGACCAAGATGATTATAAAATTATGTGTGTAGTAGCGCATGTGGATAAAATGAACTTTTAAACTCTCTCCCATACTATTAATACTTGGAAACCCCCAACAGTGTCTATGGACAACCAAATAAATATTGTTTGTCTTTAAGGTGCCAGTGGACTTTTAATTCAGGACAAATGGAATATTTCTTCACTCAATGGCTTATTAAATTATGGAATTTTCCTCCACTAGTATAGATGGCCTTAAAAGGAGATTAAGACAGATCCATGGGGGATGGGTCCATCAGTGGCTACTAGGCTAAAGGGAAGCTAAGTTTTCAGAGGCAGAGAACTTCTGAGTCCCAGTGCTAGGAGCCAACATCAGGGGAAGGCTTGACCTCTATGCCTAGTTTGTTGGCACTCCAGAGCAACTGATTGGCCTCTGTGTGAAATATGAGCTGGACTTGACAGATGACTGGTGAGATCCATCAGAAGTCCCCTTACATACTTAGGATGCTTGAGAGAAAATGCCACGGTTACTTCAGAGTACATTAGAAATGCCATCTTCACTAGGAAAAAATCTTAATGCATACTACTCCTTTGTTTGAAGTGTGGAGCTTTTCCATGACTAGATTCCATGACTAGGTTCAGATCCTGTGTGGTCCAAGAAACTATCTCTTCTGCTTGCCACCAATCCTCCCTCGCTCCCCCTACAAGTTCTGTTACATGTTGCCTCTGCCTGAACCCTTGGAGAACCTCTGCAAATAGCAGCAGCTTACATTGACTAATAATCTAATACAGTAAAAAGCAACCCATATGCTAAAAGCTATGTTTTTTAAAAAAAAGTGAAATAATTTTTCAAATAACTGAATTTGCTACAGAACTGCAGCTTGGTGCAGAGGTATGCCAGTGTCTATGGAAGCCTTTCCCTATATTTAGGTCAGTCTTGCTGTGAAGCACACAGAACCAGTATAAACTACTTCAGCTTAAGAACTGCTTGGATGACAGTTTATCACCCTGCTACAGCAGCCTTCCTCATTATCCACTTTTAAGCTCTGCAATGTCTGTAACTGGGAGGCTGTATTACAGCAACAGATTGGCTCAACGCTGTATGTGATCATGCAATTTAAAGCTTAAAGGAACCGAGAGACCAGGGCTATTGTACAGTTTCTGAGCTACTTGAGGACACTGACATCGACACTCAATGGGAACTGCTTCGAGTTGAAACAGAGCAGCTTAGAGCCCGTCCTCTATTCCCTGTGTTGTGGAAATATCACTACAACCAACAGAGACCAGTTCACCCACTGCAAACTATACAGGAGTTTCAGTTTCTGTGATATACTATATGTACAAGTACTTAAGATTTGCTTAAAAAAACCCTTTCCTCTGCTGTCAGATAATCCCTGCAGAGAGCCTGGAAGGGAATAGATTATTTATTTATTTGTATGTACTTATTTAGTTACATCACTTATACTCTGCCTTTCTCACTGAGACTCAAGGTGGATTACACAGTGTGAGTTAGTACAAGGATATTTCAATAAACAATGTAATGGATATAGAAATGAAAATTTGCAAAGATTCAAACCAGCAGAAATGCACAGCACTGAAGAAATACTGAGCAGATCATTAGCAGTTCTAAAACTGAAATGTTAAACAATATAGAACTACTCAGTAGGATCATACTTAAAGCAACAGATAGTCCATAGTAAATAGTCCAGTAGCACCTTTAAGACTAACCAATTTTATTGTAGCATAAGTTTTCGAGAACTACAGCTCTCTTCATCAGATGCATAACATGGCTAACTCCTTAAGATAGCACATCATAGTCAAGTCTATGGTCCCCATCTTGTTACTGATACATCTCTTTGAGAACACTACTTTATAGAACAGCCATCCTACCTGAGTAAAAATCCCTCTTGGATAATTCAGTTTTGCATTGTTTGTTGAAAGCCAGGAGAGTGGGAGTTTTCCTGACCTCTTCAGGGAGACTATTCTATAAGAGGGGGTGGGCCTACCACAGAGAATGTGTGCATATGGACAGCAGTTGATTTTGCTTTGCTGGGAGTGACACAATATCTTTGCTCATTCTCTTTTCTCCCAACTCTTCTACTTTTACTTAGACCTTCTACTTAGGTCTAGTTTTAAACCGTGTACACAACCACAGCATGCCCTACATACAGGGGTGGCACCAGGGATTTTGGAGTTTGCGGCCAGCCGGCCAGGCACCCCCCTGTGCGCGCACGCACATGCCGGTCTGCGTGATGACGTCACGTGTGATGTCATCACGTGAGTACGCGCGCCGCTGGCAGCCTGATTGCTGCGGCGGGCGGCTGTGACGGTGCGCGGGCGGCCTCTGAGCTCTCCCACTTGGTTGCCTGCACCACCACAGACGCCTGCCCACGGCTGCTGCGCCCGGCCAGGGGCGTGTGCTGGTGGCAGCAGCGGTGCGGGGTGGGAGGGATAGGAGGCTGCGGCTCTGTGGCACGTGCTCCTGCTCCCCGCGCCTCCTCCGGTGCTCCCTCCAGCACCCCGCGCCTGAGGCCACCGCCTACCTGGCCTCAATGGACATGCCGGCCCTGCCTACATAAGATAACATGGCACCGTTTGAGAGTGCAAATGAGCAGTTACTGAATTTATTATATTTCTACCAGGGTAGGGGCTTGCAATTTTCCTTTGTTTTCAGTTGTATTCATATTCAGTCCATGTGCTATAATTTCACTCAATGTTGTTAAACAAGACACTGTTAACCATTAAATTATAACGATTAATTGTATTTACTGTGTGGACTGCTTAGTTAAAACTTAGTGATCATGAGAAAATGAAGATCTCATATAATATCTGTAAATGTAGAATACTGCCTGAACATAGTGCATGATGTATAGCAATACGAGCGCCATTTTTTTCTCTTCTGAAAGTGCTCCTCAGAAAGAACCACAAGAGGGCAGTAGAGGATTTGGTTTAGGTATACAATTCCACTGGAACTGTGTATTTTAAGCAGTTGGCAATTCTCCCACTGAACTTTTATTATGTCAGGAACTTTAAAAAAATGACACTGATGAAGGAAGGGGATCTCATTTTCAGTTTGTATGTGATTTTTGTACATTTCCCCCATAGTTTTGTTGCTTTTGTTTATCACTATCACAGTCAGATCAAATGAAAGCTACCAATCACATCTTTGTTCTGTTCTCTGGCCAAAGCAGAAGTCTGTTCAGAGAAACAATTGTTTAAAAGTGATCAAGGTCAGGACTCACTCTCAAAGGAATACAAATGACTGAGAAGCATTTTAACTGTACTGTTTTAAATTTTTTTGTCTGTACCCCTCATGACATTTTCCTTATGTGAAAAGGTCCCAGGGGGTTGTATTTGGCCCATTAGGAAACCCTACATATTCCTTGGGAATTCATGTTCCCTCAATTGGCAGGGATTTTTCTTGAAAAATGTAAAAAAGAGATCAATAATGCAGCTTCATAGCTACAATAGAATAACAATTGATTTTGTCCTTTTCCATTTTCCCAGTGTAACACGGTATTCCATTCTTATGCATATCCACCTTGAAATCTCTTGTGATGCTCAGCGCTGGTCTTACTGAGCCACAGAGTTTGATGCTGGAATTCCATGATGAAACTCTGGACAGATGACTTGACCCTGAAAGGTGGCTTCAGTGTGTCTCTCTGTGTATACACACACTCATATGCAAATTGGGGAAATGCTTGGGGGGTGGGGGAGGGAGCCAGTATTACCTGTGTCCTTTTTGACTGCTTTGTAGGGACAAATGACACGTCTGGACCTCCTGACATGAAACTCCAATAGATAAGAGAACTACGCCCTCAGAATTCTGAGAACTTCCTAACTCTTTGGAACTTCCCAGTTTTTAGGTTCTGGATATAAGGAGCTATGCAGATAATTTATCCATTTAATCTGATTAGCAGCAGCTCTTCAAACTGTCAATGCTCATCCACTGAGCTCTAGTTTTTCTGCCTACTCTGCTCTAAGCATTTAAGAGTTACTTTAAGGACTGCTTCCATATTACAATTACTTTTAGGAGCCCTGCTGTGGGTGCCCCTTCATCTGAGACTAGATGGATGGGCTTCTAGGTTATGGCACCAAAATTATGAAATTCCTTCCTTAGGGAGAGTTGTCTATTCCTCTCGATCTTTGTTTTCCACTAGCAGGTGAAGAAGACTTTTGTGTTTTGTGTTTTGTTTGGAGTACCCTGCTTCTTGTTTATTTTTACTTGCTGCTTTTTAATTGTTCACTGCCTTGTGGACTCTAATTTGGTGAGAAGGCAACATATTAATGTTTTAAACAAACAAACAAGTACATCTGTATCTCATGGGAAAGCCATGGGATGCTGGAGTCAAGTGCTGCCTTCAGTCTTGCTCATGACAACCCTGGGCAAGTTTGCAATATTATACTAGTGTTAAAAAGTCCATTCACATCACAGAGACAATATTTCCTGTAAGGACATCTTAACTGAATTGTTGATCGGACCCCAGGTATTTCTAATCTAGCATTCTGTCTCCAACAAATGGCCCGACAAATGCTTCCTAGATGCTTACAAACAGGGGACGATGAAAATCGCCAGCTCCTAGTCTTATTGTTAGTTCTAGCTCAAGCTTATGAGAGGCTGAGTTGGCCACGGTTGCTACTTGGATGAGAGATCACCAAGGAAGAACAAGGCTGCTCTGCAGAGGAAGGAAACGGCAAACCACCTCTGCCCATCTCTTGTCTTGAAAGCCCCTTGATGGATCACCATGAGTCAGTTGTAACTTGATGGAATGTAATTATTATTAATTATTATTAACTGGTCATGAGAGACATGCTATATCAAAGTATAGTGCTTTCCATTTTAGTTACCCTGGTTAATAACAATTGACAGGCCTGTTTTACCACTCCTTCTTTGTGGCAAGAAAATTAAAATATGATCATAAAAAACCTTAGTGCCTAAATATGACTGTACTGATTTGGGCTTTAGTGAAACCATTACATATTGCACTGTACCTCAGGGACCAAGTCTGTGAAATGAATGTATATAATAAGTGTAACAAAAATCAGGAAGTATATATCCCTAATTTCTTCAGAGAAGGGGAAAAAACTACATTATTCTGTGAGAAACAAGTACTTTTCTAGGATTAAGAAAGTATCACACATATTGTTAAGTATAAAATGAGAGGGTACCCTCAAGCAAGAAAATTTTTCCTTGTCTTCTATATCATCCAGGGCTCATTTCGAGGGGGAATGCACAGGAACGCAGTTCCGGCAGTTCCCCAAAGAGGTCACATGTCAGGTGGCCCCGCCTATCTGACTCTCGACCATTTGGGCGGCCTGATCCTGACCATTTGGGCCCCAATTTCAGCCCTGAATGGCCAGGATTGGATCCAAAACAGCCAGGATAGGTGATGTCAGGGGGTGTGGCATATGCAAATCAGTTATGCTAATGACACTTCAGGCAATGTCAAGGGGCATAGCATATGCTAATGAGTTATGCTGATTAGTTATGCTAATGAGTTCCTCCAGCTCTTTTTTCTACGAAATGACCCCTGATATCATCTGTAAGGATGGAACTGCTGACGATGCTTCACACAGGGGCCGTCATCACACGGGCCCTTATTTCATCAGTTTTGCACTAGAAATAATTTCTTCTGTTATCATTATTAGAACGGATTCTCCCATCTTTTGACAACTGCTTGCGCTTCCAGTCAGTCACATTAAAAGGGAAAAGTGCAATTTGATGGTCAGTCAAAGTGCCTCCGGAAATGGGGCCCTAAAAATCCCACCCCCTTAAAAAAAAATTTCAGCATATTTGTGCTATATCACTCTTCTATTATACCAATGTTGTGCTGACCCAACCCAAAAGCCAATCGTGATAGGTAGCAGAGGTTTCCCACCCATGGCAGAATAGCGTTATAGCGCTATAAGGCTGCTGTTTTTTAAAAAAAAAATACTTTGAGGCTTAATTGCGGGTCGTGCTGGGGCTTGTGGGAGTGTAGGGCAGAAGAATCAGTGTTAGGTGAGACATGATTGGGGAGAGTGAGCGTTTTGGTGTTGCAAAGCGTTCATAGTCAATCCAGGGCATTCACATGGAAGTAGATAAAGACGACATAAAGAGTCACAAAGCGTGAATTGGGGAGAATGGTGAAATCGCAAGAGAGCCGGAATAAGGTGAGCATTCAGCAGGAGATGGCGCTAGTTTGGCGGGGGGCTGTGAGGCTGCCCATGCTGCCGCCTGCGCGCTCCGGCAGCTGGCAGCTGCTCCTGGTGCCCCCTCCCTGGCGGCGCCGGGGGCAGACTACCCCCCTGCCCCCCCTCAATCCGGTCCTGCTGTCTCCCCACTGTTCACACTCAATTCCTCTCAGCTAGGGCTGGAAACAGACCTTCCTCTTTCCAGCTCATGCTATCCAATCAGATTCCTTGGAGTAGCCTGTTACTCAAAGCTCTCTAATTCTGTGAGAGATTAACTCTTAACAGGCCTGCAGCTGTGTGTGTACAGCCCTTCCAGGCTTTTTGAAACTTGCAATCTGTCACATGGCCCTATGTGGATTCAGGATTCTGGGCTAGGAAAATCATCCCTGCTATTAATAGGCTTCAGGTTAAAATTCTGCAAAGTTATGAATAAACAAGGAATATTAATGCAACCAGTAATCCCTGCTGGCTGTGTGCCTGGCCATTACCTTTGCTTATTTTGTAACACCATCCCGTTGTGCTGATGCTGGAAGCAAATATTGGTAGCAAATGACCCTCTTAAGCAAGTGCAAGTGGCTGGAGGCAGTGCTTGGGGCTAAAACACCAAGTGGACTCCTACAAAAACAATTCCTCCTGTTTTCAATGCCATTGTTTCACCAGGGCATCGCTGAAAAGCATAAACAGAGGGGTCCCTTTTAGCTGACAGCATTTTAAAAAATCTTACCCATTTGAGGGTAAGGATCCAGCACTTTAGTGTCAAATAGCAATGGCTGGGAGAAGACAAAAGAGTTTAACATTTAAGGGTCAAAACTTGCCAAATGAGCCTAAGAAGGTCAAGTGGCACAATTCTGAAAGACAGAATTTCCCAACATTTTAAAGAGTTGGATGATGCTTCCTGTTTGAAACATGAGCAGGATCTGAGGGTGCTGTAGTGTTTAAAAGTCCATTATAATAGAATCTGGAGGGACCCAACAGGTTGAATCTGCTCAAGCAGCCAACCATGATTCTGGTAGACCCAACTCTATTTTTCTGTTCAGTGCCAGTTTACTGAAAACAGCCTTACTTGTGCTATTTAACTCTGCAGGATTTACTTCTAAATAGCCATGCTTTGGTTTGCACTGTCAATGTACATGAAGCATCATACATGTACTTTTGCAAAATACAGTAGGTTATTCCAGCAGAAACCAGTGGTAAAGTACTTCACTTCAGGATTATCTGCACTGCCAAATCAGCTTACTCCCCTCTCAATAGGGGAGTATACTATTCACACCTGGAAAAGACCAAATCATATTTTTATTTAGAGTTTTAGAGTTTATCTCATAATTAAATGGAAGCTCTACATATAAGAAAGGACATATTCATGTCAATAAAATCCAGATCTAGATAAAGCATTACAAGATCTTCTCGGTTATTTTATTGTGCTGCTGTTTTTACCTTTATACAAATTAAAAATAGAGTTTCACCACAATTAATATCTACCCCCTCATACCATTAACCTCTTACTATAAACACTTCCCGAAATTAAAAGACCTTAGTCATGCCAGAGTATTTACAGAACAGATGTTGCAAAGCCAGCTGCTAGTTAAATAACCAGAGTGCAAATTTGCAGTCCATTTGTCATACATCTTGAGGACACCAGAATGGTGGACAACAGATTTGATTCTCACAACTTTCCTTGT
The DNA here is from genome assembly GCF_028583425.1 of Eublepharis macularius. NCBI lineage: Eukaryota > Metazoa > Chordata > Lepidosauria > Squamata > Eublepharidae > Eublepharis > Eublepharis macularius. The sequence goes on along the minus strand of NC_072790.1, from coordinate 90,259,994 downwards.
GCTCTTTCTGTTAGAAGAAATGTTTGTGGAAATGGTTTAAAAGCAGCAGATTTCACTAGTGGAGGATTCAAAGGCTATGGGCATGGGTGCTAAATTACTTGGCAGCACTACTGCTGAGGAGCTGAGAGCCAAGCGTTTGGCACACCTGTCATAGCCCTGGCTTTCATAGCACAGCACGACTCATGCCCTGCATCCTTTCAACGATAGACAGACACCACTCAGCTTCACAATTCCTGCCGAGAGAGGCAGCCAGGCATCTGCCCCTGTAGCTGAAGCCAGTTGGAATCCTGGCAGGGTGTCCGGGAAGCCCAGGGGACGGCGCCCGGCATCTTCCATGCGTGTGTCCCTCAGAGTTCCAGCAAAGGAAAGGTGAAAAGAGGGGAGCGTGTTTGGATCAGGTGGGTATGGTGGATTCTTTTTTTAATTATTATTTCTACTGGAGGTAGATGTTGAATACTCTGAGGCTCCAAGGAGATTAATCATTTTGTTACCAAAAGGTCATCATTCGGCAATTGAGCAAAACATGAGCCTTTCTCCAAAGTAACAAGAAAACACCACAAGACTGCTGGTGGCATGAATGCCTGGTCATGGGGGGGGGCAAAAGAACTGGTACATGGGATGGTGCCATTTTCCCTGGGTAACTGTTAAAGTCAGAAGAGAAAAATTCCTCAGCGTATGAGAGGATAAAGCCAGCTCCTCTGCTTCTCTGTGCCTTGAGGGCAAAGCCAAAGTTAAGCACTTTTAAGCCCCATTTATTCCAATGGGAGAAAATGAAGCATGTGCTTCATTCCCTTATTGGAATCGACAGGACTTTAAAGGTGCTTAAATTCAGCTGGGCTATGTGGCCAATTTGTTTGAAAAATAAAGTATTTACATACATAGTTATCTAAGCAATTTTATTTCTTTTCGTCTGTAATTATTTTCTCCTTTAAAAAGAACTTAAAAATGGCTTGTTCATAGGCATGAACCCTTTCCCACACGGACTAGGGGTCTACGGTTGTGGATGAAAGTGTAGCTGTAGTCATGGCATGGGACGCATCCAGATGGTTTTTTAAATCATACATGGATTCACATATGTGGCATGTAGTGCATAATTTCCTACTTTCTTCATTTTCATTGTGCTTTTGTTATTAGTTTGCAAATTCCCAAACTTAGCTAGGAAAAGATGGGTAAGATTTAAAAAGAAGATGAGAGACAGTACCAAGAAATCGAATAACAATACATTCCATCTGTCTGGTAAAAAGGGCAAAAATTATGAATTTTAAACAATGTTGAAAGGAAATTGGGGGGGAAAGATGAGAGAGAAGATTCTCCAAATAATATAGCCTGCTGTGGTAATTCTTACTGATCCGTCAGGTATTTTTAATACAGCAAGAAAGAAATCTGCATTTAATGGGATCGGGGAAAAGGTGAGAGAGGGGAAGTCTAGATAGGAAATAGAAGGCAACATATTCAGGGATTTGGGAGATAAATGGGCAGAAAAGGGAGAAAACATTTCCTCAACAGCCATGTAAAGGAGGATATTCTTCCTGGAGGCAGAAAAAACCTTTCTGCTTTAGGCAAAGATGTCTGCTGAATTTCTGTTAGAGAGACAGTTGGAGAAATCAGTTTTTCATGTCTTTCTATACTTTTCTGTGCATTTTTTGTCAGGTGCTGCATTTCATCATGTGCTATTTATTTATTACAAATTGATAAAGGCCTAGCTAGCCATTATTGTGTGCAACAGTGGGTTGTACACACACCGTTGTCCGTACATACGTTCTGCTACCAGTGGAATTGGAAGGGGGGGGGGGCTCAAGGCTCATCGGTAGAGTATCTGCTTTGCATGGAAAAGGTCCCAGATCCAATCTCCAGCATCTTCAGTTAAAAGGACCAAGTGGCAGATGGCGTAAAAAGCCTCCAAGTGACAAACAATTTCTCTAAGTCAGATCTGGGTTGGGGCTCCAGCCTTGCCTTCACCCCATGCTGTTTTTTCAAGCCAAAACTGGCAGGATTTATTTGCTCCATTTTGCATGGACTGCAAAAGGTATATGTGGAGGGGGGAGGCAGAATCCCCCCCTCACCTAAGTCCCAAGTCAAATCAGGCTTCTGAAAACTTTAAAAATTCCATTTCCCATAGATGCGGCATGGATGCAGGGAAAGAGGATTGGATTTGGGGAACCTGGACCCAATTCATTAAAATCATATTGTATAGCTTAGTCCTGAGAGCTAATGCCAATTAGGGTGGTACTACTGACACTGGTAGACTCAGCTTCATATGTTTATAATCCAGGAATGTGCAGGGATTTGCAAGGAGCATCTCATATTCTCCTGTATCTTCTGCCTCCCCTGGTTCCTCTTTCTCTTCCTGGCACCCCCATACCTTTCCCCCTTTCCCTGCTTCCTTGCCACCCACCAGTCAGCTTATTTACCCTCCTTTTCAGTCTTCTTTTCTTTCCTCCCCCAGCAGCTACTCCACAGGAATAGTCTGGCCAAATTGTGCAGTGGCCACCAGTGCTGGGCAGGGCTGAGGCAATGTTGGCTGTCACCACTACAGAGGGCCAAGCCAGGCCTAGTTGTCTGGTAGCTGCTGCCAGGCCAGGCCAGGCCAGGCCAGGCCAGGCCAGGCCAGTTGTGTGGATAGTGAGTCTCACGTGGTCTCTCCAGGCCTGCTCCAGGTGCTATACTTATACACACTACAAAGTTAAGTTGGTTTAAACATGCTTAATGGCCAAGCATGGCATTCTGGGAATTCCTCTGAAGGAACTAGAACTTCCACAACACCGCATTTTTGAGTCCTTTGAAAAAGAGTTTCCAAACTGTCTTCAGTTTGTTGTATATGGAATAGTGAGTGACTAGGGTTACCAGGTCCTTATACCCTCTCGTTGGAAAAAGAGGTGAGCCGGTACCACAAGGATTCTTTTCGCATATGCACAAAGCAAGCACATGCTCCCAGTGATGACATGATGATGTAACTTCTAGAAATGATGTCATCATGCTGGCAGTGGGCATGCTTCCGTGCTTTGTGCAGGACCAATTCAGCCGGTTTGGGGCCAAAATTGGCCTCTGTGAAGTGTGGGAGCATGCCCACCGCTGGCACTTGAGGAAGTGACACTGTCACATCCCGCTGGGAATGCACCTGCTGCGCACTTGCCCAGGTTGCCAGGGGCAACAGGGTAAACCCCTGGGAGATTGCCCATCACTGGCGGGCAACTGGGAACCCTAACAGTGACAGCTTAATTTTATTATGATGTTAATGGATTGGAATGCTATGCTTTTTTAACACATATATAGACATCAGGGATTGTTGGGTTTTTATATTCTGCATACAAAATGAGACTTCCAAGGAAGCCAATACATGTATAAGATTTTTGTTGAAACAGCATTGATTATTTATTTATAACCAAACGAATAACATGCCCTTGTTTCCTTCAAGACTTGTTTATATAACTTGAGCAAACTTAGGGATCCAGCAAAATGATGGTAAGTGATCCTGTAATTTTCTCCTTGCTTTAAAAGGGAGTGCCCAACTATGCTTGAAGCATAAGGCTTCCCCTGCAACTTCCCTCTGCTGATAGAGGCATTAAATATTAAAAGCAAAATAAAAACAATTTAGAGAAACATACATTGAACATACTAAAAATATAACTTTCCCTTCTCATATGTAATATATGGAGTGCTACTGCACAGTAGACATGGGCACAAACAGCATTACAAATGCAAAAAAGCCCACAAACAGCCTGTTCGGCTGTTTGCTAACAGGCTGTTCGTGAGGCCCCATTCCAAACAAACAGGTGGTCATTGCAAGCCTCGTTCATTACTGTTCGTTGCTGTTCATCAAGCCAGACAGTCTGGCACCTGCAATCAATTCCCATGGCAACTCAGGCAGGGATTGTCTGAACTCCTGCTGTTGACCTGGAAACTTGGAATCAAAGTTTCCTGAATCTATTTGTCTATCTTCAGGAAGCTTTGGAGTTTAAATGCCCATTTAAATGTCCGTAAAGGGGCATTTAAACCCCAGAATCAGATGCTCATCGGGGGCTTCCCCGACAAGCGGCTGAGTGCTGGCTACCCCTCTCCTGGTGCAAGAAGGATGGGGAGAATCTCCCCGAAGGCTCTCGCACCAGGTCGCAGCGGCCCAGAGGCACCGTCTCTCCCAGTGCTGAGAGGGATGGGAAGATTCTCGCCCCTTCCACCGGGAGAGCCACTGCCGGCGGGCTTCTTCTGCCCAGTGTCATAGGGACTAGGAGATTCTCCTCAACCCTCTGACACCAGGAAGAAGCAGCTCAGCGCACTCGCTCTCCCGGTGGGAGGGGGGGAGAATCTCTCTGTCCCTCTCAGCACTGGGAGAGCCGGTGCTGCTGGGCTGCTTCTGCCCGCAGTCAGAGGGACAGGGAGAATCTCTCCTCACAGCTCGCACAGGGCAGAAACAGCCCCGGGGTGCCAGCTCTGCTGGGTGTGAGTGGGGCAGGGAGAATCTTCCTGTCCCTATTAGCACTGGGAGAGCCGGTGCCATGTGGCTTCTTCTGCCCGGTGCAAGAGGGACAGGGAGAATCTCCCCATCCCACTCGCACAGGGCAGAAGCAGCCCCATGGCGCTGGCTCTGCTGGGTGCGAGTGGGACAGGGAGAATCTCCCCGCACTGCTTGCACGAGGCAGAAGCAGCCCCGGGGCACCGGCTCTGCTGGGTGTGAGCGGGATGGGGAGAATCTCCCTGCACCGCTTGCACGGGGCAGAAGCAGCCCTGGGGCGCCAGCTCTGCCAGGTGCAAGTGGGATGGGGAGAATCTTACTGTCCCTCTTAGCACTGGGAGAGCCGGTGCCGCATGGCTTCTTCTGCCTGGTGCAAGAGGGACAGGGAGAATCTCCCCGCCCTGCTTGCATCGGGCAGAAGAAGCCTGGCATCACTGGGGTGGAGCAGGGGGGGTGGGGGCTAGGGGTGTTTAAAGGGCTCTGCCGCTTGCAAGTGGCAGGACAGGGCCCTTTAAACTATCAGCTGGCAAGAATCCCCCCTGCCACCTGCCAGCTGATAGTTTAAAGGGCCAGGTAAGTGGATTAGAGGGGGGGCTAAGTGGGGGGGTTGAGGTGGGTGGGGGCTGCAGGCCCCAACGAACAATGAACATGTTCATGACAGCATCATGTTCGTCAATGTTGGTTGTTCGTTGTTCGTGGATGGCAACAAACCACGAACAGCATGTTCAGTTTTTTTCGTGTTCCTGTCCATGTCTACTGCACAGTACTCCAAAGCAACTCATCAGACGAACAATACAAAGTGGAGGGGAGATCACCACTATTTGACTTGTAAATAATAGGACTGAGATGGGTAGAATCAGATGGCAATGGAAGAGTGAGTAGAGTTGGATTTTGATAAAGAATCAAGTTTTGAGAAGGTAGGTTTAGGAGAAAAAGAAACTGGCTAGCTAACAGAGGGCAGCTTTACCCATGCATATGAAAGTCAACTGAACATGGGAACTAAATTTAATGGAAAGTATTGGAGACGACATAAGGAGGTGATATGAACATTCGAGATGTTGTGTTAAATCTACAATGGATCATTATACATATAAATTATCAGCTGATGTTACAGCTATAGAACTGTATAGCTGTATAGAGCTCTTGGTCTCTATGAAGGCTGCTTGCTGGAAAAGTAGAAACTTGGTTCTTTAAGGCAATATAATCGTATCTTCCATGATACAGTTGATTCCTTCATTCATTGAGTAAATAGGGAATTAATAGGATATTTTAAGAATCCTATATTTTGAGTTTATTGGGATCTATATCTTGTTTCCCAGACCTAGATGCATTTGCTCGGTAGTGAGTTTCCTTGATTTCAGTGGGAAATCTTTGCGTTGATGTGGCCTTCAGATCACAATGTAAACCTGAATTCTTTGATTTAGACCGTTTCCACATGTACCAGCATAGCGCTAATCTCTCGCAATGAAGGCGTCTTCCTGGTGCGCTTTCTGACATCATCACACCACAATTCCGTTTTCGTGGCGCGATGACATCAGAAATCGTGCCAGGAAGACGCCCTCGTTGCAAGAGATTAGCATCATGTTGGTATGTGTGGAAATGGCCTCAGAGACTCTGACGTCTTAATGTTCACAAAGTTTAGGAAGTTCTTGCTTACCATTCAAAGATGAATCCCAAGTTTTCTGGCACTGGCCTTTTTATGGCTGCTCTAAGAGAGTGCGGGCCTTTCTGAGCACAAACAGCTATTATTGCTTTTTGAGATAATATAGCAGAATAGTGTGCAATTGAAAAGACTTGCGATAAAAATCTAAATGCGAGGGCAGGATGAGAACATGCCCTTTCTTCCAGCTCTGTCTATTCTGTTGTGTGTGTTGTCTAGCTCTGTAATTAGGATGGCATTCAGAAAATGTGAACAAAGTTGGTATTCTTTTCATAACCCCCCCTCCCAAATCTTTGCATTGCTGCATGAAACTTTTGGCTTCGGCTTTTCCCTGTTCATTAACCATGCCAAAATTTTTAATCTAACACCACTGTTAAAGAGTGGCAGGCTTCCAGGGAAATATATCAGCCAGGCTTATTAATTTCATGCCAAGTGCTGGAGGCGTGAATGTAGAGAACGCTGTTTGACTTTGGATAATAGGAATCAGGCAGCTTAAAGGCAGGGGATAAAGATCAGGAGCCCTGGGTCTCTGGAGGAGGAGCAGGTGCAGGCTTCAAGCAAGGCCTTTAGGCCCAAAGGGGCAGCCTATGCTTAAAACAATCTGCAATGCCTTTTTTTTTTAATTTGGCATGTGCCTCTCACAGCTTAACAGACCGCTGCTCCACAAAGAGTGGTAAACAGAGAAAGGGAAATTAAAAAGGGAAGTCCCTTGACAGACAAAAACAAATTAGGGCAAACAAATTACACAGAGTCAACAAATAAACAAGGGAACATCTGTGAATATATTTCTTGGATTTTCAGATTCTGAAAGCAACCTGAGCAATAGCATCGGGATGCATGAAACCTGCATTGAGAAAGACACTTTGGAAGGCAAGCGGCCTCTCACAAAGAGCATGGCACAATCCAGCCCCCCGCCCCCACAATTTAGGCTTTGTTTCCATATGCAGCAGAATTGTATCCTGAGGTGATAGGCTGGGCTATACCATATCAGACTACAGAAATGGGGGGAGGCAGTCACTGTTTTAATGCTCCCCCGTGCCTAAAACTCCTTGCAAATAATTAAAAAACTATATACCTCAGGAAGGCAGGTTCTAGCCTGGTCCTTAGCATATGATAACAATTCCCCTCTTTGAGGCATAATTAAAGTAGAGGAATCTTGAAAAATGTAACCCTTTCCCTGCAGTCTGAAGTGGTACAGACCTTTCTACCGTCTCAGCACTCTACTCATGTTCATATGTTATATAAAACACATGTAAATCCAGTTTGTACATTTGTTTGTTAGAGAGCTAATGTATTAACTTTGCAAATGAAACTGGGAACCAGTATCTGGATATCCGTGAAGTTTAAATCACACGCTTGAGATGTATGTGTGTTGAACGTAACATGATAAAAAAATCAAGTGTATGTTATACACTGAAGCCCTGTTCATAAGTCACAGTAAACGTCCACGCTGTCTATGAACAGTGCATACTTGATCGTTGTTTGTATATGTTTTGAGTAGTTCTTATGTTACAATCAGCCACTGCGATGTAGTAGTTAGCAGGGGTTTTTTTTCTGGGAAAAGAGGTGGTGGAACTCAGTGGGTTGCCCTTGGAGAAAATGGTCACATGGCTGGTGGCCCCGCCCCCTGATCTCCAGACAGAGGGGAGTTTAGATTGCCCTCTGCGCTGCTCAGCGCTCTGCTGCGTGGAGGGCAATCTAAACTCCCCTCTGCCTGGAGATCAGGGGGCGGGGCCACCAGCCATGTGACCATTTTCAAGAGGTGCCGGAACTCCGTTCCACCGCGTTCCAGCTGAAAAAAAGCCCTGATAGTTAGACTGTTGGACTCAGGTCCAAATTCCTGCTCTGCCCTGAAAGCTCACTGGGTGACCTTCAGCCAGTCACACTTTTTAAACTTAACCTACTACACAGGATTGTTGTGAGGATAAAACAGAGAACAGGATAATGATGTAAACTGCTTTGGGTCCCCATTGGGAGAAAGGTGGGGTCTAAATGAAGCAAGCAAGGGAGTAGGTAAATAAACGCACATACAGTTGAACATGTGATGTAAACTCCACATTTATCCAGGTACTGGTCCGGTTTTATTTGTAAAGTGAAGAAAAATGCCTTTTTCTTACAAACAAGTGTATGCATGTACAGGCAGGATGTACATACATTCAGTGTAACATGTGAACAGGGCTAAATCATACCTGCATTTATTGTAACTTGTGAGTATGGCTTCCACCACTTAATGACCTAATGACATTCAGCTGTGTGTGTAGACGAGGCTTGGTTCCACTGAAAACAATGGAATAGGAGTTGGTCACAACAAACTTAAGCTCCATTGATGCCAGTGAGAATAACTAACTTCTGTGGCATTGCACAGGATAGTTACCAGACTACCTCTCAGCTACTTTCATGAAAGATAATTCTGGTAGGCTTACTTTTACTGCAAGCAAAATGGTATTACAGTGCAGTCCTAAGCAGAATCATACCCTTCTACACCTGCTGCAGTCATCCTAATGTAGAAATTCCAATCCTAATCCTTCTGACAGTCGAACTTCAACAGAGTCAGGTCTGCAGTGTAACTGGTTGTATAATTCAGATCCAACTAGTATAGACGCAAATGTATAGAAACTTGAGCAAATGTATGGCTTTTTCCGCGCAGGTGATTTTAGCTGATTCTGGCTTCATAATGCTTCGGGTTTTCTTCTGAATGCTACACAACTCCACCTTCAGGTTTTGATGAGGCATTTTCAAGGGTTCTCTTTGAATGTTCTGCATGCTCTTATTCCCTGATGTTTTTCTCGGTGCAGTTTTTTGTCATGCAGAATTTTCCTTTCATTTTTTCCCTCTCTCCACTCTTTGTACTGCCCTCCTCTCTCTTTTGCAGGTCACTTCTCACTTACTGACCTCTTCATCCTCCTCTCAGCACCTCCCTCCCCTTTTCTCCTCCTCCTTCTCCTCCTCCTCCCCCTCCTTTCCAAGATGCACTTTTTTTGGAGGAAAACTTAATGACATTGGACTAATGCAACTCGCTCTATGCTGGGTTGCCCTTGTCCCTACTCTGGAAGTTGCAACTGGTCCAGAACATGGCAGTGCGCATTCTGACCGGGACTCCATTCTGGTCACATATAATACCAGTTTTGCAACAGCTGCACTAGCTCCTAGTGGAATTCCGGATTAGGTTCAAGGTCTTGGTACTGACCTTTAAAGCCCTTAGCAGACTGGGACCAACATACCTACGGGACCACCTCTCACCATATGTTCCTCAGAGAGCCCTTTGTTCGGCAGATCTACGTCTGCTGGTTGTCACCAGCTCCAGGGAGGCACGTCTTGCCTCGACCTGGTGGAACTCTTTGTCTGTAGAGACTTGGGACCAGCAGGATTCACTATCTTTCTGCCAGGCCTACAAGATGTTCTGCCAGGCATACGGTGGTTGAGGCGAGCATCCTCCCCCCTCAACTGGCCTCCCACCAGGGGTATATGATCCCCCTTGGTCTGTGGAACATCAAACAGCGTGCCACCTACCCCCATGTTTTTTTGTATATAGAGGGGTGTGTGCAATAAGGGACTGTGCAATAAGAATTCTGCAATGTTCTTACTGAATGTGTTTTAATTATTATGCTGCCTGTTTTATATTTTTTCTGTGATCTGCTCTGAGCCTGGTTCCCAGGGAGAGCGGAATACAAATGTAATAAAATAAAATAAATTATAAAGTCGCAATGTTAATGTGTCAGTTTGCTTTGCCAGTGACAGCCTCTGCTTCCCTGCCTGGGTCAGCCTGGGCAGGAGATCTCTGGTTTGGACCTTGGGGGAAGGGGATCTAAAGTCATAAACAAAAATGTCTACTTGGGAGCATGGCTGTTATGTATTGGGGATTTTTAAAAAAAACTGAGCATAAGGACGTTATAACGTCATAGCAATATAATGACAAGGTTACTTTGTGTTGTGGTTACATGGATCTCTTTTAGGTTTTCAAAGATTCGCGATCTATGCTTTTTGGGTAAAAAGTTCTGTATTTGGGGTTCCTCTGCACCCACACTGCACACACGCCATGTTGGGTTTCCTTTCACTTTTTCTTTTCTTTCCTTTCTCTTTTTTATTTTTTCCCACGGCTAACACCTTTGTGCTGGGTGCCTCTGGTCATCATAACATCATAATGTAAATAACAGAATTGGGCCTGTACAAAAGTATTTTTTAAAAGTGTGATGGTGATGTGATGAAAAATCAAAAAGAGTCCAGTAGCACCTTTAAGACTAACCAATTTTATTTTATTGTAGCATAAGCTTTCGAGAATCAAGTTCTCTTCATCAGATGCCTGATCCGAATGTGATGTGATGGCGTTCCCTATTACATTCCTTGCCGGGAATGGCATTTCACTACAAGCACGTAACATATATAGGATTCTAAGCACAGCCTGATCTCCAGAGTCCCCACCCCCTTCAGGAAACAGCTAGTTAAGTTCAACAGATGAGCAGTAGGACAAAGCAGAGATGATGTGTTAGAATCCCCAAGGCCATGAGGCTCAGCTTCCCAGGCGAAAGGGAAACCACACAGATAACAGCAGGCTCTCACATTTCAGACAGACAACGGCCGTTTTCACGCTGTCTATAAATCGCGCGAGACTCATGGAAGGCTTTCTCCCACGATTTTTGATGCCATCTGTTTACAAAACACCACAAACAGTGATTTACGGCGTTTTGTAATTGGATGGTGTTAAAAATTGTGCGAGGAAGCTGGCAGCCTTCCATGAGTCTCGTGCGATTTATAGACAGTGTGAAAATGGCCAACAGCAGGCACATTCCAGGCAGCTTCAAATTCTAACATCAGAATCAAACAGTACACAGGCATTGCAGAGTATTGACAGGAGACATCCTCCTGACACTGATTTGATTCTGCAATGTGGTTTTCCTGGAGCTGCCTACAAAAAGCATTTGGCAATGTCACCTGCTCCAGAAGATGGAAGCCAATATGTTATCTTCAGTGGTAGCATATACAAATATTCACTGTATTTAACAAAACCCCACAAGCTTCCAGTTTATTTCTCTACAAATAAATAGTTTTAACTTTAAAATCTAGCTATCTAAAGGACTTCCCCCCTCCCATATGAACCTGTCCATCTCTTTCTGAAGTCTTTCTCTGGGTGGAAGTCAGACAGATATAGGGTTGCCAACTCTGGGTTGCACAATTCCTGGAGATTTTGTAGATGGATCCTGGGGAGAGACCTCAGCAGGGTATAATGCCATACAGTCCTCCTTTCAAAGCAGCCATTGTCTCCAGGAGAACTGATTTCTGTAGTCTGGTGATTGGTTGTAATTCTTAGAGATCCCCAGGCCCTACCTGGAGTTTGGCATCCCTAAGCAGATAGCAACTGGCCTTTTCTGTGGAGGGTCCTCTGCTGTGGAATTCACTTTCCAGACAAATTCACCTGGCACCTTCATTATTATCTTTCATACATACCGCTAAGTCCTTCCTCTTTGAGTTTCTATTGGCAATCAGGTTCTATTGTCTTTGACTACTCTTTTATGTATTTTTTATTTCTGTACCTCTAGGACATTTCTATCCCACCCTTATTGCCAGGAACTCTAGCGGAAGTACTTTGTTCACCCCTCTGCCATTTTATCCTTACAACTCAGAGCTAAACTACAGATGACACCAGACGTGTTTTTTACCGTGTTGGGGATGCACTTTTACTTGGGAACTGTAATTTTCAAAGACAGAGCCATGTGGGATCGCTGGGGGAGAGAAACTTTGCAATTGTTTTCTTGCAGTCTCAATGGAGAGATGAACTACCAACCTGGGAAATTTTGTTTTCAAAGATAGTTTTCAAAGATAGAGCCATGCAGGATTGCTGGGGGAGAGGAACTTTGCTGGGGATTTCTTCTACTTTAACTTGTTTATTTACTGTTGTTGTTGAGTAGTTTGTGATATTGTGCTTGTAAAGCTGCCTTTAGGATTTTTATAGCGGAAAAAATCGAGATGCCAGGCACCTGCCAATGGTGGGCAATCTCCCAGCAATCCTTGCCTCTGCCTGCTGATCACCAGCTGATCAGCAGGAGGAAGCAGTCCCAGGGAATGGGGTGTGGCACATGCCCCTGTGATGATGTCAATTCTGGTCAGAAGCAGTGTTGCACTGATTATTTAGGAATCAGCTTCTGGGTCGCACCGGAAGTGACGTTATTACAGGACACAATGGGGCATGAGTGTGCACCACACATATGCAAAAAGATAATTCACCAATGCCACCCTACCCTAAACCCCTGCTAATTGCCAGGGGGTGGTCTGGCAATGCTAAAGACATTAATGTGCAATTCATACAATGCAACCTGGTTAGCTGGAATTATGTCCAAACTCAACCATATAGTAGAGGATTTATTCCTGTTTGATGAACTATATAATTTTAGATTTATTAAACAGAGACTCTTAGATCTGGAACTTCCTAAACTTTGTCCTGCACAGACTTATATATGTTCTCACACTTCATTAGGTCTCGACTCTCAGCTGGGGAAGATGTCTCATTATTTATATGATCTTGAGATCCCTCTCCAACGTAGGGCTTTTATGTTGGCTAGATTGAATGCATTTCCTTCTAACCTTCGTTGTGGAAGATTCCAGCAAGTCCCTTTCCACGAGAGGCTTTGTCCCTGTGGAGTGAATCTTCCTGAATCATTCCAGCATATAATGCTCGACTGCCAGTTTTATGCAAACCTACATAGGCATTTGTTTGATAGTCTTCCCCGAATAATGGTTCTTCAGAATATTGTGATCAATTGTCGGTTCTTATTGAATGATTTGGTAGCGAAAATTACTAGAGAAGTTGCAAGATTTTTGGAGGAAATACTTAAGATCAAATCCAAACATGCTGTAAAATGAGGTCCTATATTAATTTTATGTTTTTATGTTATATATATGATCTTAACCTCTTATTGATTGTAAATGCCATTCTATGTTTCTATTATGCCAATAAAAGTATGATGATGAATTTTCAATTTATCTTTAGTTTTCAGTGCTAAAATTCAGCCATGGAATATAAATAATATGACTGTAGTATGGTGGATATTATGCTGCTCTTGGGAACCTGCAGTCAAATTCCTGCCCCATCATTACACTATGTCGGAGCATTGTGCATCACTGTTCTCTTGGTCTTACTGAATAAAATACTATAATCCAGGTACTCCTCTTTGCATTCCTTTGAGGGTGCAAATGAGATCAACAAGGAACACAAGTAGAACCCTTGAGCATGTGCAGAGGGTATAGCCACAATCAGTCTATTCCTGGGAGCTAGTACATGACTTCAAGACAAGCTTCAGCAGTAAAACCTCTCAATTTAGAAATGGTGCTGATTTTGCTTTCATTTTACCATTTCAGGGAGGGTAAGATGCTGACAGCCTCCAGTGCTACCTGATTTTGAAAATTATCGATTATGACAGTTTGCATAGTAAACGTGCTTCAGAAATGGCAAATTGCGTTATAATCCTTATCTCATTCATTTTCTTGGAAGGTTTACTTGTCATTGCGTTAAGAGAGCCAGTGCTGTACCAATCTTTTTACTGCTCTTATCTTTCGGCCGCTTGAGTGGAAGTGAATAATTTGCCCATACTTACAGACATGTCTCTTTCAGAGCAGTCATTATTAGAGGCTAAAGGGTGACTAAATGAAAAATGGGACAATGTTTGGAGGCCTTTCAAGTGCCTCATCAATGCGACTCATTATTATGATATCTTTAGATGCATCGCTGCTCAAGAGTTTGGTGCTGAGCACCAAATCTTTCCCCATGCAGGATGCTGGATTGTTACCCACCGCTGTAAGGAACATGCAATATCAAAATGATGATTTCTTCTTTTTGCTCAAATCCCCCCCTCACACATACACTTCTGATTGCTTCAGGGGAACTTCACAGTTCAAAAATTAAACTCTGGAATTTCCCCTTGCATTATGCAAGCAGATCTGTGAATTCTTTCAAGGCATTTCTCACATCATATTTGCATTTGTTGTCCTTTAAGCCAGCATTCAGTTACTTGAAATTTAGTTTGTAGGCCCCCACTGAACTCTTCTTAATTTCTCATACAATATAGCAGCCTTTCCTTTCTTTATAGTAATAGTGTCTGTGCTAGTTCTCAGAAAACACAAGATCAGGGTAAGGCAACATAACCAGGTTATATCCAGTCTTCCAGCTCCATCATCTCCAGGTACAATGGATCAAGGAAGAAAAGCATAACTGTAAGGTCAATAGTGCATAGCAGTGTCCTTGCACTACCAAGTTTACAAAGTGCAACGCCAGTCACAATCAGCCACAGTCACCATGGTGGGCCATTTTTTTCTTTGCTCCTAGGATCAGACTCATACCCAGCATGCACATCAAGAAAACCAAACTGGTATCCAAACGGTCCTGTGTTACTCTATGCTAATTCTCACACTCTGCGTCTGAATGAGGGTTGTCAATTGCAGTGCAAATACTAAGTGTCCCTAAGTGCAAATACTTCTTACACAGGATGTGTCTTTGTATGAACATGGGTTGGGGGAGGGGGGGAGATGGTAGAAAAAGTTGTAAACATTACCAAACAATGCAGTGATATAAGTGCAAAACCCAGGATGCATGTTGTCAGTTTCAAAGAGTCTGTGGCAGTAGAACCTTGCAACTGTAAGCATACCTCTGAATAATTCAGAAAAAGCCCACCTCTGCCCAGGGCAGCTAGATTTTGCATTCCCCCCACAGCTACAAAAGGCAAGCTGGATGATTGCAAGGGCAGTGCTTCAAGGGCTATCTTTATTTGCATGAATGAGCAACTGGAAAGCACAAAAATATCTTTAAGTATATTCTGTCTGTCACTGACAGCAATCTAAATAGAATTACAGTTGTGTGAATCTCTTTGGTTATACACACAAACACTTTTCAAATTACTTTGGAGTATATACACTGTGAAAAAAGGGGAAAGTTTGTCAGCCTCATTTTAAAGTAATGGAACAACAAAGGGTGCTACTACATCTGGAACTCCAAATGCTACCATTACCCTAAATTCCTGTGACAGTCCCTTGTAAATTCCATCTACATTTGAGAGTGACAGTGCCACTGCATCCTTGAAAGTGGCTTGAAAGGGAAGCAGAGCTAGCGGTTCTCCCTCCAAGGCCAACCTTCTCTGTACTCCTCTCTTTCAGCTGAAAGTGAGAGGGGTTTGTACTAGGCTGTTTCTAGTTCCTAGCCTTCTACATGTACACATCTGAAAGGAGTAGTTAGCAGTTCCACTGCATGCTGCAAGTGATTAACGGTGCAACCCTAAGCAGAGGCTTTGGTAGACTTAAAAGAATGTAACTCTGTTTAGGACTGCGGGATGTAATGCCATAGACACCACCCTCCAAAGCAGTCATTTTTTTGTTAGGGGAACTTATCTCAGTTGTCTGCAGATCAGTTGTAATTCCAGGAGATCACTAGAGCCTACCTGGAGATTGGCATTACTAGCACAAAGAAGCCCTTCCTTGGCTCTGGAAAATGCCATGGAAGCCAGAATAGTTGGTTTCAGGGTTCAGGGCCCTCTCTGAACTTCCCTTTTTAAAAAAAAAATGGAAAGGGTAAGCTTTACTGAGACATAACAGAATAAGGGGTTGAGTAACAGTTGGGGAAAGATGTCACATGGCCCTGGAGCTCCCTCTTGTCCTGCACTTGGCTGAGCTCCATAATAAGCTCTGTTCCATATCTGACATTTTATCTTTTACCTTTTCCGTTCTTTCATGGTTGCTTCATCTGCCCCTTGATGTTAGCAGGGGGTGACAGACTATACTTTTTAAAAGCTTAGAAGTGCTGTACAAACAGCTGAAGGACTGTTAAGGGTTAATTATTCACAGAACAGAGAGCCTTGAGTCACAGGCTATGCCAAGGAACCTGATTGGGTAGTAGGAGCTGAACAGAAAAAGAATTCTGAACTGGATACTGGAGAGAAGGAAGTCTGATTTCAGCCCTAGCTGAGAAGAGTCGAGTACTGAAAGTGTCTATGTTTAACATAGACAGGAGAACTGGGGGAAAGTTAGCAAGGAAGTTTGGGAAGTAGGCACAGACTCCCATGCAGGCCAAAGAAAGGGGATCTTCTAGTGAGAAAAGCATTTCCCTACCTAGTCAAACAGGGAGATTCCTGGTGTGATATGGTTGAAACTGCCTTTGGAGACCTTAAGTTAAAAACTCAAGAAGATGAGTAGTTGTGTTTCAAAAGAAGGGATTTGGATACAGAAAGAGGGTACCAGCCTTCTGGAAAACAAAACGAGTAAAAGAATACACAGAGAAAGTGTACTAGAGTGTTTGGGAAAACATTGAAACAAAAGCTTCTCAACATAAAGCTTTAAGTAACTGTGAACAGCTTAAGAAACTCTCATTAGTCTGAAACATTAGACCTTAAGTCTGTGCATGTACTGATTTTACCTCAGAGTTATCTATATTGATTTACCTCAGAAATTTTCATCCTGGATTTCACCTGACCTTTCCTATCTATGTTAAATAAAATATTTTATTTTTGAATTTTAAAAATGTCTCTAATGCCATTTAAGGTAAAGGTAGTCCCCTGTGCAAGCACTGAGTCATTACTGACCCATGGGAGGACGTCGCATCATGATGTTTTCTTGGCAGATTTTTTATGGGGTGGTTTGCCATTGCCTTCCCCAGTTTACCCTCAGGAAACTGGGTACTCATTTTACCAACCTCGGAAGGATGGAAGGCTGAGTCAAACTTGAGCTGGCTACCTGAACCCAGCTTCCACTGGTATCGAACTCAGGTCGTGAGCAGAGCTTGGACTGCAGTGCTGCAGCTTACCACTCTGCGCCACGGGGCTCCTGGAATGCCATTTAAGTTGTTTAAATAAAACAAAGAAGGGACATGTGCAAAAAACAAGTTATATTGGAATACAAGCACTCATAATAACTTTGTCTGCTAATAGGTTTCATTGCAAATAACCTTACTGCTTGTATGAAGCCATGGACATTTGAGTATGTGCAGAATCCTTTTTGCTCACAAAGTCCTTGTAAAGTCTACTTCCCCGAACATCATCCACCTCTTCCAGCATCTGGTTATAGGGCTAAGGTACTGAAGATGGCATAATGCTCAGATAAGCCTAAGAATATTTTGCTACAGAAAAACATACTGTACTGTACATAGCCAAAGGACTGAGGCATAACTTCCAGGAAGTTCAAGCTCTATTGCATATAGAAAAAGAAGGATTCTGAGAGTGGAGGGAGATAAATCAATCTGAGTCGAGCATAAACCCTTTTCTCAATACCAAGAATATAAACAGGTGAAGAACATGCTTCTGTGTCTGTATGGAATGCTGTTCCCTTTTTAAAGAACCGAATCATTACTGACCCATGGGGGATGTCGCATCATGACATTTTCTTGGCAGACTTTTTACAGGGTGGTTTGCCATTGCCTTCCCCAGTCATCTACACTTCACCCCCAGGAAACTGGGTACTCATTTTACCGACCTTGGAAGGATGGAAGGCTGAGTCAACCTTGTGCTGGCTATTTGAACCTGGCTTCCGCCAGGATCGAACTCAGAGCTTGGGCTGCAATACTGCAGCTTACCACTCTGCACCACAGGGTTCTTTTTATTTAGCCACTTTTTAATGTATTGGTGCTTTTAAATATGTTTTTGATATATTTTTATGTTTGTTTCTGTTTTATATTTTGAGTTGTCTTGAGGTCTTCTAAGGTGGAAAGGCAGCCAATGTAACAAATGTACAAAGTAACTACTCCACTCATTACTAGACAAGTTTCTAGGTTGGCGTTTTAGGTGGGAAGTCATGTTGGTCTGTAGTAGAAGAGCAAAATTTGGGTCCAGTAGCAACTTACAGACCAACTATATCTGATGAAGGGATCTTCAACTCTTGAAACCTTGTACCCAGTTTCCAGGGTATGAGCTTTTGAGAATCAGAAATCTAGTTGGTCTTTCAGGTTTTACTGGACCCAAATCTTAGGGCCAAGCTACACATGACGAATGACACTTGAACGGCAAGTGTATTTCTCCCTGTTCACTTGCTGTCCACTCAATCCACTTGCCGTTCAAGTGTCATTCGTCATGTGTAGCTTGGCCCTTACTCTTCTAAGGTTGGAGGGAGTGATTTGCAGACAAGTGGAACTCTGGCAATCTTCTGTTTAATAAAATTGAAGCACTGATTAACAGGAATATGTTCCATCACTACCTTTCCTAACACAATTTTGCTGTTTTAGGATTACTTGTGATAGTGCCTCCCCCCCCCCCCGCTCCTGTACCTTTAGGCTCCTGCTCTATAATATTTCTGGCTACAGGCTTGATAATGTGGATCATACGTTTATGCAGGGGTCATTTTGTAGAAAAAGAGCTGGAGGAACTCATTAGCATAACTCATTAGCATATGCCACACCCTTAAGTGTGTCATTGGCATAACTGATTTGCATATGCCACAGCCCCTGACATCACCTATCCTGACTGTTTTGGACCCAATCCTGGCCATTCAGGGCTGAAATTGGGCCCAAAATGGCAAAAAGGGGCTGAGAATGGCCAAAAAGGGGCCCAAAATGGTCAGGATCAGGCCACTGCTGAGTGGGAGAGCAATCCACCACCCGTCAGAGGCCCGATCTGGGCCGTTTCAGCCCCAAAATGGCCGAGAGTCAGGTGGGTGGGGCCACCTGACATGTGACCTCTTTGGGGAACTGCCGGAACTGCTTTCCTGCACGTTCCCCTTCGAAATGAGCCCTGCGTTTATGTATTTATGTTATAAATACATATGGACAGTAGCTTATTTTGCATTTAATGACCAGAAATTCTTTCCTTGTCCTTTGCTGGTGCCTAACAGTGAATCCTATGCCAAGTTAGTCCACTCTGCCCACTGCCCTGGCCTCCCTGGTCCTGTGTGTTAACCAGTACAACACCACACAGATTCTCAAATGCGGTTATGGTGATCTTCATCTTTTGGACTTCACTAGAGATACACTAACTAGAGAAGCTGATATCAGTATTTGTGTTTTGAAAAAAGCGGTGTGCATAAAAGTGGGCATCCAGGTTTGGGTTATTTTTTCAAATGCACACATGTGTGATAAAAACATAAGAATTGCTTTGTTATACACATGCAGGGGATTTTGTTTAGCAGTGCCATCTTAAGCAGAGTTACACCTTCTGAGTCCACTGAAGTCAATGGGCTTAGAAGGGTACAACTCTGTTTAGGATGGCACCGTAATTCATTTTAATGTATTGGTTACATTTTGGAGTTGCTGTTTTGTCTATTATATGAGGTATCAGATTTCACTCAGACCTCTCTAACTTGGAAAGCTGCTTTGTTCTGCACATGTCATATGTGCATCTCCAGAATGTATTTAAATGCTTTGCATTCACTACTTGTCTGAACACACTTTCATTACACAACTGATAAATCTAGATAAAAAGGCATCTTTCTGTGTATAATTTCTTGAAATCACCTGCCTGAAGCTACGGTGTTATCTAACTGTTCTGAGGAATTGACTGGGGAAGTATAACAAGGCCTGTGCCAAATAAAATTGTAGCAAATAGGATTTCAGCCAGTTTCCAAATATCCTTGGCTCTAAATAAGAGGTGGGCAGTGGAAGAAGTTGAAGAGGTTTTAAGTTGTAGCATTCAAACTATCAACCCTATGCAGTCTCTGGTCTGTTTTAATGGCACAGGATCATGCCCAAGAGAGGAGGTAGAAAAACCCAGGTTCCCACACTACAGTTCATCAGGATGGACCTTGAGGTGTCATTGAAGATTTTATCCTATATCTTTACTTTTTCGTAGTGATGTTGTGTGTTTTAGAGCTAGTGTCAATATTAAACAGGATAACAAGTTTTGTGCAAGCTAATTCTGCGAGATAATAATTCTGCCATTCCTGGAAAACTGCAGTGGTTTTTGTTATTCAGGCATCAGCTGCCTTTGGAAATACAACAGAGGATTCACACATTGGTAGATATTGTGCCACTGAAATAATTCATCTCCTGGATTGTCCAGGTGATTCTCTTCTGATTATGATTTGGGCCCAGTAGCATCTTAAAGATCAACTATATTTCCAGGGTATGAGCTTTGTCAGATAACAGTTGGTCTTTAAGGTGCTACTGGACCCAAATCTTGCTCTTCTACAATGGACCAACACAGCTACCCACCTGAAACTATGTTTTGTTTATGACTGTGTTGCCTTCCACCATTTACGAACATTAGCAGAGGAGGTATGACTGTGAACTTTAAAAAAAATTTCTTCAGGATAAAATAGCAACACTCCCCCCTCCATTCCCATACTGATATGAAGCAGGAGAAGGGAATCTTGGGAACATCTCTGCTAGCTGAATAATTTCTGGGCTCAGTTTTTGTTTTTCTTTCTGTTACATGGATTTAAGTTTTGGAGTTGCTGAGGTGGGAGCATTTTGTCAGGAGCCAAGGGGCAAGAATTAAAGCCTATGTCTCATAACCTGTGCCCTGAGTAAGCCAGCCCAGTGGATCTAAGACCAGACTGGGAGTGGAGGTGTATAAAGCAGCCAATTACTAATTCTGCATCTAATTCCAAGGGAGTCACTTGTCTGACCCTGACCTAGATAGCCTAGGCTAGCCTGATATTGTCAGATCTTGGAAACTAAGAAGTGTTGGCTCTGATTAGTACTTGGATGAGAGACCACCAAGGAAGTCCAGGGTTGCTACATGGAGGCAAGCAATAGCAAACCTCCTCTGAACATCTCTTGCCTTGAGAATTCTATGGGGTTGCCTTAAGTTGGCTGCAATTTGAGAGTACTTTCCATCATCACCAACTTGTCAGAACCTATTTCAGTTAACGCTATCTAGAAACGCCAAGCTTCTTTTTGGAAACCACATGCTGAAAAATGTTTCTAGTTCTTAACAATAGTATAATGTGTGTTATTTTTTTAAAAAAATATTATTGTGACAGGTAAGGTATGCTGAAGGTTGTGGGCAACATATGCTGATTATAAAATAGCAGTGTGAAGATGATTCACATGCTACAGAGACTGGGCTGCTATTCCACATAAACACCATAAGAAATCTGGAGGGTAACAAGGAAATGGAAATGGAATGGAAGAACTGTAGATTGTTACAGATGTCATATAGAACTACTGTTATAACCACAGGTCTGATTGATGGAGATTGGATGACTTACAGCCAATTGTTGTGGGACCCCACTTGTTGAAAGCATTTTAAGCTTTCTGTAGGATAGTTTTTGGTTTACCTGAAAAGCTGGCATATACACCAATGAGCAAATGGAAGACCATCACTTTCAGATCTTAGAAGTCAAAGGGCTTGAGAACGCTTATTTTATACAAGCAACAGAGACACTGCTGTTTGTGTGTTAGTTTTTTGTAGCTGAACTTCTTCCACCATGAAACTATGATATCATTCTTATTGAAGCCCAACAACTTTTCTATTTAAAAATCTCATACAGAGTTGTACTAAAATCCTGCCTGCCTGATGCTGCTTCCAATGCATTGCCATTTCTTTAAGCTAGTGAACTGCCTGTTCTGTCATCTTTGCTTCTCCAAAGCCTTTCCGAACAACTTCTTCCAGCTTTATAGTCCTTAAAGTTCTTTCGAGACACCCTCAGGATACACCTCTTGCTCTGTTTCAATCGTTGGCTCAAAAACAACAGCCCCTTCATAATGGAGTGGATGAATTGAACAGATTGTTCAAAAATGAATGGCTTCATGAGTGTTAGGTTCAGGGGAGAGATTGTGGGATCACTGAGCAGCTGTCTTCACTGACTGGGGCCAAAACATTTAATTAGCAGCTACATAAATTGAGATGAGCATAAAAACTAATCCCATAGTACATTCATATATTTTCTTTGGAATTTTGTTCTTTCTATTCTTCAGGCAGTGCAATCCTAAACAGATTTCCTTTCTAGTTGGTTGAAATCAATTGGTTTAGAAGAGTCTAACTCTGTTTAGGATTACTCTTGTGATAGAAGGAAGGGGAAAGGTGCCTTGCCTTGTTGGGAAACTCCCTTAGATGATGGGTTCCCTGAAAAGAACCTGGTAAACACTGCCACCATGCAGGTACTTCTCAAGACTATCTAGACTGACCCACTAAGAAGGTTTCCTTCTAGCGCAGTACTAGAACAAAAAAGATATAACAGGGTATAAACCCTGAAGAGTACCTTATAGAAAACTGTGCAGTCTGGCACATATGGAAGAGATTAAGAGAAATATCCCAGAGAATTATACTGTACTACACATAGCCAAAAATGTCCTTATAAAAATAAGGTTTACTATAACAGAGATGAGGGGAAAAGGAAAAGGGTGGTTGGATTCAAAAACAGGTAGAAAAAGGGGACAAAATAAAACACAGGGAAAGGCACACAATATCATAGTATATAGATTTTCAAATAAAAGTCATAAACACAGTCTAATTTATTTAGTTACTCTACCTAGACTATAGTATATTGCTTAAAGCATATGCAGAGTTCCGTAAGAACTCCTTGCTTTCTTCTCCATCTTGCAGCCATGAGGGCAGGACATCCATCCTGCCTCTCTTGTCATCCTAGCTTATACAGATCAGAATGCTGTCTCTACTCCTTTCCTGTCCTCAGCGGAGTTCCTTAAATAAAGGACTCACAGTTCTTTTCTGAGACTTAAATTAGGCTCCATGGAGAAGTTTGTTCCTCTGCACACGCTCTGTACTTGGACACACACAGTTTGCTGCAACTATTAGGTAACTCTGCAACAAGGTCCTTGCAGTAACAAGATGTCGGAAGGGTCTTCAACCACTCCCCACCAACCTGCAGTCACCAGATTCACCCAGTTCTAATGGAGACAAAGAGCAGATCTAACCCCCCCACCTTCCCCAGATATTTATGGATAATGGAATCACCTAAGTCAGTTTTCTCTCTAAGATTGCTTAGCTGATGTAGTCAGTTCAATGTAAAGTCTCATCTCTGATGTCAAAGGCTAACTTTATCAGTCAGAGAACTACCAAAATGATAGCCCCACCCTTCAAGTAGCTGTTAATGACTATGAACCATCATGGCAAACTGGTTTTCTTTTATCTAAAAAGGATTAAGTTTGGCAAAGTAGTCCATTCTGGAATGAGAATGAATGGGCTATTCCAAGTTAAACACCAGGGGTTCAAAAGCCCAGATGTTCTAAAGGGCAATATTGAGCCATGGGTTTTGTCACATCAGTGCTAGCATTAGCTGTTCTAATCTTGGCTTTCTAGCACTGCTTGTTCTTATTATAGATAATAAATCTTAACTGGTAAGTAAATTTCTATCAGGACTCCGGTCCTCAATAGACCCCAAACCTAAAGAATTTTAAGCAAGGATTTACTCTGTGCACCATCACACAGATCTGGCCAAAGGATGCAACTGCAAAGAAACCAGACCACCATGCAATGTCTTGGGTCAGAGTTTATCATGAGGTAACTTTATCATGAGGTAACTTATGAAGGGATGAATCCAGGTTATGGTCAGTATGCACACACCTGGGACACAGACCTTTCCCGCCTAAGAATTTTGTTTGAAGTGTGGTTTTTTAAAAATATGTGACATTAAAGCTTTTATTTAAATGATGAAATCTAGATTTTAGAAAAGGAACAATTCTGGTTTTAAAACAATCAATTTATTATTTATTTTATTTACATCATACTCTACCTTTCTCATTGAGACTATAGGTGGATTACACAGTGTTGAGTCAGTTCAATCAATATCAAAAATTTCAATAAACATGTAATGGGTATATACATGTATAAGTTAACCTTTGTGGTGACAATCTGCACTCTGGACATCCTCAGGAGGATGCTGGGACAAGGGGATAAACACCTGTAGCTATCCTGGTAACAGCGTCCGCCCTTAAAAGGAACGCATCACAAAAGTCCCAACATAGCCTGTAGAGGCAAAGCAGCTCCTTCACACAGGAGCTGCTTTGCTAGGAGAAGAAGTTTGCAAAGAGAGCTCAAGTTTGCAGAGGCAAAATCCTGTCAGAAACTGAGTGCCTTCAGATTGATTCTGACCAGTCAGCTGACCTGTCACTCAAGCTCTCAACTCTAGGGAATAAGTAACCCTTCCCCTCCCAGCTGTCTGATTTTGCTGCCCTTCATAAACCTGCTGTTAAGTGCAGTCCATCACAACTGGTTTAAATCGTTTCTCATAGAATGGACTCAAAGGGGTCTTTTCCTATTTATACCAGGGTCCCAGAGGCTGCACATTATGAAGGGCAGCAAGAGCTAGGTTCCCCTATAGTGCACAAATTTTAACCTAATCTATATAGGAGCAGCAGTCCTCTCACACTTCTTCCCTCCTCCTCTTTAGCAGGAAGATGTCATGTTATTTGCTGTTTCCTGAAGCTCCTGCTACCTTTTGTGTGTGTGCTGTATGCTATTAAGTCACTTCTGAATTATGGTGACTATGAATGAATGACCTCCAAAGCTTCCTATCTTTAACAGCCTTGCTTAGATCTTGCCAAATGAAAGCTGTGGCTTCAGCCTTCTCATTCTGCATTTTTAATTGTCTTCTCATGATGTGACCAAAGTAAGACAGCCTCAGTTTTGCTTCTAGGGAGAATTTGTCTTTGTCTTATTTGTCTCTTTGGCCATCCATGATATCTGCAAAACTATTCTCCAGCACCACAATTAAAATGAATCAACATTCTTCTTGTCAGCTTTCTTCACTGTCCAACTTTCACATCAATACATAGTAATGGAGGATACCATAGTATGGATTATCTTGGTTCCCAGGGAGACATCCTTATCCTTAAGGATCTTTTCTAGCTCCTTCAAGGCTGCCCTTCCAAGTCCCTATCTCTTTCAGATTTCTTGGTTGCAGTCTCCCTTTTGGTTGAAGTGTGCAATGTGTTGGCTGGAAGCCTTTGGCATACGGCAGAATAATGGGATGTTTCTGTATCTGAGCCCTATCTGATTGTAGGATATGATCCCAAAGCTGCTGTTTAATTGTTTTTTTTTTTTTTTTGCTTTTTGGTACCCAAGATGTAATAAAAGTTGGCAGGAAAGGCCATACTCCTGGAGTTTCCCCTTTATTGCTCTTTGCCGTGTTGAACGGTGGCTATCAGCTATCAAGGGTACTAAAGCCACTGTATTGAAGACGAGATTTAACGAACAGATGGATATGTGTAACCACATATGAGTCTCCAAGGGGATCAGCCCAGTCTCTAGTGTAAGAAGGGCATTTGGGATGCATCACAGGACTGCAAGGATCTTTTGCGAGAACTTGGATTGTACCTCTTCCAATGAGCACCCTTCTTTGCAGATACAGTGCTGAGAACCATATGAGAGCTGAGATAAAACCTTACCTTGGAAGATGTTGATTGCTGCAGGGATAACAGAGGCTCCTTTGGTGAAGTAGAATCTTAAAATGGCAGTGAATACTCTATGGGCAATCTCTGTGGCATGCAATGCCTGAACTCGACAATATCCAGATGACTGGGAGACTGTTTCAAGATATCTAAAGGTTTTTGTTTGTTTAATGTTGTAGCCCTCTATCTGCCATCTATGAATTTGATGTTTTTGTAAAGATAAGGACTTTTTAAAGTAGTTTATCACAAGCTGCTCCTCTTTATAGTATATGGTGAAGGCGCGGAGTGCTCTCCTGAGGCCCACCAGTGAATAAGATCAGATGACAGTATCATCTCCGTATAGTAGGCATTACTTTCTTGATGTTTGGCTGCAATCCTGCTTTGGCACTTTCGCCCTTAACCTTCATCAGTAGTCACTTCAAGTCTTAACTATTGCCTGCCAGTAATGTGGTGTCATTTGCATATCTCAAATTGTTAATGTCCCTTCCACCAATTGCTCCACCTTCACCTAAATTTAATCCAGCTTTCCTTATGATATATTCTGAATGTAGTTTGAACATATAGGGAGATAACATATATCCTTGTCTGATACCTTTGCCAATTAGAAACAATTCTATTTCCCCATATTCTGTCCTAACAAGTTTGTTATAGTGATTAAGAGCAGTAGAACTCTAATCTGGAGAATTGGGTCCCCACTCTTCCACTTGAAGTCAGCTGGGTGAAGGGTGGGATATAAAAC
Source organism: Eublepharis macularius (assembly GCF_028583425.1). NCBI lineage: Eukaryota > Metazoa > Chordata > Lepidosauria > Squamata > Eublepharidae > Eublepharis > Eublepharis macularius. The sequence goes on along the minus strand of NC_072790.1, from coordinate 90,233,896 downwards.
CAACTCTTCTTCTCCTTTTCCTTCTCCTTCTTTTAGTAGCCTCTTATCTGGAGTATAGAAATATCAACACAATCAGATGTGACACACTCATTTCATGCAACACCATCTGTAGCTTTTCATAAAACACACTGTTGAAAGCTTTGCTGTAATTTATAAAATACAGATTGATTTTCTTCTGAAATTCTCTGGTGTATTCCATTAACTATTATAAATGTGCAATATGATCTATAGTGCCTTTCCTTTTCTGAATCCAGCTTGAACATCTGCCATTTCCCATTCCATATATGGAGTCTTTGTTATAGAATATTGAGCATCACTTTGCTTGCATGGGAGATAATGTAATGGTTGCTACAATCTTTGGCATCTCCTTTTTTCAGAACTGGAATGTAGATTGAGTATTTCCAGTCTGTGGGCCATTGTTTTGTTTTATACATTTGCTGACATATTCTTGTTAATATTTTGATGGACTCTGTTTCTGTAGCCTGAAATAGCTCTATTGATATCCCATTCCCATCTACTCCATGTGATTTGTTTCTCCCAGTTGTTTTGAGTGCAGTATTCACTTCACTTTCTAAAATGTAGGCTGTTCATCAAAAGATTCTTCTTTTATTTCTTCTGTATAGTTCTTTGGTGTATTGTTTTCTGTATTTTGTCCCGATTGGATACTGTATTTCCCTGTTGATCTTTCAGCAGCTCTAGCTGTGGTTTGAATCTTCTTTTGATTTCTGGATCTTGTGGGGCAGTCCTGTTGGTCTTCCTTTTTGCTGTTATCTTCTGTTCTGGTTATTATAATAGTTCATCTTTGTATGCAAGTCTCTAAAAAGTTCTTTTTTGAGTTCTATCTCTATCACTTCTTGCTTCTTACCTATCTGTAGAAATTTTAAGAGTTTCATCAGTTGTCTATTTTTGATATTGATGGAAATGGACTATTTGTGATCTGTACAACAAACAGCTCCTGGTCTTGTTTTAGCTTCTCCATCTTCTGCTTCTGATTATGTAATCTGATTCCTGTATTGGCCATTTGGTGATTTCCACATCTACAGTTATCTATTTTGTTGCCTGAAACATGTATTTGCAATGAACAATTGCTGGCTTCATAATTCTCTGAGTTGCAATCCTGCTTCATTTTGTAATCCTAGTCCAAATTTTCTGCTTCGGGTTTTTCCTCTTTGGCATTAGGAAAAGATGCTGGGAGGGAGGGAAAAGCAGCCATTTAATACTGTCCTGGCTTTTAAAGCAGTAACGTTACAACCCACTTCTAGCTTTGAAAAAAAAATTGAGAGTATGCTCATACCACCGCGGAAGGAAGGGGAAAACAGCCATTTAATGTTTTCCTGGCTTTTAAAGCCAGCAGGGAATAAACAGCAATGATAGGACTGGTTCCTGGCTTTGAGGGAAAAAAAAGAGAAAGTGCGTGCATACCCAGGAGGAAGGAAGTGAATGGAGAAGCAGCCTTATGACCTTTACTTTGCTTTACTGATAAAAATGGTGGAAAAGGAGTTCAAGAGCTAAGGAGGGTGGGAGTGGTTACTGGCGGACAGACCAATCAGCTCCTGGTGAAAGGAGGGGCGGGGGAAGAGAAGCAGAATGGGAGTTTTTGATTCTGCACAGACATAACATGCGCCAACAGTGACTGGGCAATGGCTTCAAAAAAACATTGGGGAATGTGTGCAGGGGAAAAAAACGGGGAAAAGACAGACAAAAACCATTTCTGCATCCCATGACTCCCTTGCATGTGTGGAACTCTGGAGAACACAGGAAACAGAATAGATTCTGAAACTCTGTAAAGTGACCGTGCGGAAAACACCAATGTTTGATTCTGCTTTGTCTTTTACTATTGCATTCTAGTCAACTATGATTATCAGTAGATGTTCAGATGTAAGATTAATTTCTTCCTGGACAGTTGCACAAAAGTTTTCAGTTTTTTCCTCTTCAGCGTCTGTAGCCAGGGCATAAACCTGAATTGTGGTTATGTTGATAGGCCTTCCATGAAGTATGATTGATATTATTCAGTCAGACTTTGCATTATTGCTCCTGATCGTTTGTGTTATATTTCACCTATTACACTATAAAATCAACACTGTTTCTCCTAAATCTGTAACTTCCAGAGTAAAACACTGAGTAATTTTCTGACTGAAAATGTCTAGTCCACTTTAGTTCACTCACACCCCGGATTACAATGTTTAAAGTTTCCATTTCTCATTTTATGATTTCAAGCTTACCTGAGTTCATAATTTTCACATTCCATTTCCTATTATATGTGTCACAGAGCTTTCCTTTTGCATATATTCACATCCACACCTGGATGTTCTTTTCACTTTAATCCAGCCCCATTATTAAGAACAGCATTAGTCGTACTTGTCCTCTGCTCTTCCCCGGTAGCCAACTAAGTGCCTTTTGACCTGTGGGGGGTGGGGAGGAGAGGGAGGTCCTTTCTTCCAGCATTATAGCTTATATTATTAGAGGTTGTTTCATCATAGAGATTTTAATGTAAGAAATTATCAGAAATGGTTTACCATTGCCTTCTTCTGTGCAGTACTAACCAGGGTTAGTTGATGTGTTCCTACTGTTGTCTGTAGAAAATCCTCCACCAGTGTCACCTTTCACTGGTGCTGCTGCACAGCAGCTATCCTTCAAGAATTCCTCAGCTCCATCACCATTGGAACTATCAATTCTGTTGGTGTGACTGTTGATTCCTGAGTGGGGTGGATGTATCTTAGTCTGGTGTCTCAGTGAGGACCATTTCACCCGGATAACTCTGCTAGGAGTTTAGACTCTTGATTGAGTCTAAACTCCTGCTGGTACGGCTCTCAGCTTCACTGAAAATTCAACCCCCCTCACCACATCAAGGTGTGTATCTAAAATGGGGTGACCTTTATGTACTACAAACAGGAGTCTTGTGGTACCTTAAAGACCATTAGAATTTTAATCTCAGTATATGTTATTGTGGATGAGTTATTGTGCCCTTTTTCAGATGCAATGAGTGGATTCTTACTATGCAAACATTTTATTTATTTTATTAAATTTATATTCTGCTCTCCCCACAAGTGGGCTCAGAACAGATCACAAATGCAGCAAATGCAATAAAAACGTGGTAGCATAAATTAAAACATTAGTCAATAAAATCTATTTAAAATAGTTGTACACATATTGCACATCCACCAGACATTAAAAAGATTCATGGGGCTAGGTGGCCAGTTACCAGATGAAAACAGTCTGGGGGAACTGTTTCCCCCCCTGGCAGGAGGCTGGTTTGGTGGCCTGCCCGCCTCAACCACCATATGCCTGGCAGAACATCTTTGTCTTGCAGGCCCAGTGGAAAGATAATAAGACTGACTGGGTCGAGGTATCCACATACAGAGAATTCCACCAGGTTGATATCAGGGCCGAAAAAGCCCTGGCACTGGTTGAGGCAAGGTGAACTTCCCTAGGGCCAGTCAGGGCGGGGGGCAGACTAGATTTGAATTCTACATGGTTGCATTTCATTTAGGGTTGCCAGTTCAGTCTTGTTAAATTCCTGGAGATTTGAGGGCAGTTCCTGGGAAGAATGGAATTTGAGGAGGGAAGGGAAATCAACAGGAATATGATTAGAGTTCTCAGGTGGCAAACTGGTGGGCAAACTCCTGGAGGTTTGTCTCCTTGCCTGCCGACCTGCCAGTGGTCAGCAGGAGGTAGCAAGTTCCTGGAGCAGGCACCACCAGCAGGCACCCCAGGAACATGTGCTGTACGTGCGCTCCCAAGGGGCACGACAACATCACTCGTGGAAGTGATGTCATTGCGCTGGCTGTGGGAGTGTTCCTGTGCTTCGTTTGGGGCCAATTTGGGCCCCAAATAGGCTGAATAAGCTCCACACAGAGCGCAGGAGCACTTCCGTGGCTGGCACAACAGTGTCACTTCTGGGGGTGATGTCATTATGCAGGCGCCAGTGCGTGCATGTGCGAAGAAGTCCTCGCTGCCTGCATGAGGTAATTGCCAGGTCCCCCCCCCTCCAGGTAGGAGGGTATAGGGACCTGGCAACCCTAAATATGATGCCATAGAATCCATAAGAGGGAGGGGGAAATGTAATAGATTAAAAAACTCAGTTTGTCTTGTTTTGTCTTTTAAAACTTTTTTTTCATGTAACAAGGAAAAAAATCAAATATTACTACATCCCACTGTCAGCCACACTGAGTGCTCCTTTCTATGCCTTTAAATAAATAATGGCATTAAATGTTAATATCTCTGGTTGTTTCCTTGAAAGATCTGGAGTCCTGAATATACAGGTCCTGGCAGGTAGAAAATGTTGAAGTTTAATTTTGTATGTGGTACTTTGGAAGCTCTTTTTTCTTCTTTTTCTTTTTGGCGGGGAGAGTTGTGCTGTAGTCAGAGGCTTTTGCTGTAAGCAGCTTCAAAAGACTGTTGCAGTTTGCAGGAAAATAAAATCACCACCTCTGCTGTTTCTTTGAGTCTATCACTTTTCGCAGAACACAGCAGTCCACTCTCTCCTACATGTAGCCATAGTTTTTTTTATAAATCAATGTAGCATTGACTGTGCCACATAAAGGACTTAACATTTAGACCCTCCTCCTCCTTAGTATCAGACTTTGGAAAATCTGCTGTAGTGTATGTGTGCACACTATAACTTCCATCCTACCTGCCATTCTGAATGTAAATCTGGCATGAAGCTGCCCCCGCCATGTGGTGTTCATTTGTAAGCAGCCATCTACAGTTAGCAGGGATAGTACAAAGTACCATCCACCTGTTATTGGTATCACAGTAACCTCTTCCTAAGGTCTATATGACATAGTTAGATGAGACACAGAAACTAAATTCTCTGTACTCTCTTGCTAAGGTTGCCATTCCTCTGCCTGGGGCGGGGGATCCCCTGATCCCACAATTTCCCCCCACACCCACTTACCTGGCTGGCTGGGGGGCATGCTTCCCAGGGAGCCCCCTTCCCAGATGGTGCAGCGCACCCCTGGACAGGAGGTGCACTCCTGTGCAGCGTTAGTGGGTGGCGGGGGTGGCGAGAGCAGGCAGAAGTTGCAAGAGCAGGCCATTCTCATCACCACCACTGTACACTCTTGCTGCTGCCACCCACTCTCACTGCCACCGCCACCCACGTGGCATGTTACAATGTGCTATCACTAATTGATGGTCTTCCCAAATGTGATGTACAAATTGTGTTGCTGAACTAAACTGGATCTGTCAGTTTTGCCTGCCCTCTCCCAGATGCCAGTTACTAGCTTGCCTTAGACTTCAGGAATAAAAAAATGCACATCAGTGATAAACCTCACATTCTTGTCAGCTGCAGCTAGATCATGATGCCTTTATGTGCCTAGGATTTATTACAGCTCGTGTTCTACCTATAAAATAATCTGTGCTGATTGTGCAGTTTGTCAGAATCTGGGTACTACCCCAAAATGGCAGCATCGCTATGTCTTGCACACTGCATGGTGCTGTCAAGGAATTAAATCTACCATCCTTGGTGAGTGCAGTGGGGTGTGCAGAGTACACCTGTATGAAAAAAACAGGTCATCTTGAAGTGACAAGGCAATGCTAACTCAAGTTCTGAGCTTTCAGCAATCACTTGCATTTGATACAAAATTAAAATTCTGAAGGCCAGGTTTTATTTTTATTTTTTTAAGTATGTCCTTTCTGCTTTGTAAGTAGTGCTTATCACTAAGTGCACAGAAAAAAAATAAGCACAAGTTTCTGTTGGACCTTTGCATGAACCAAAGGGAGCATATTTTCTCTGTCTCCTAAAGCATCATGCTCCACTTTGGGGAACTTCATTTATATGCACATCATATGCAATCTGACTGACTCCTACTGTACCTTTGAAGAGATCCAATCAGATGCCCATATGCATGTAAATGAGGCTCCTGGAGCCGTATTCTCAGCAGTGAGGAAGAAGAGTTAAAGAGCAGCTTCTTCAGAGACTTGCTACTGTAACAATCTTGCAGGCATACAAATTTTTTTTAAAACCCACAAAAACACAATAACCTCCCCTTCCAGGTTCCTTTTAATTTTTATTTTTAACTTTCCATTATAAATGCCAGGAGAAAGGCTTGTAAGTCTCTTTTCCAGACAGAAGCAATTTATTTGAACAAGGATTCTTTATAAAATGGGAAGGGATACAGGACTTGGTTTTTAATCTTTTCTCACATAAAAGAGACGACATTCTCCCCCTGCCTTTAAAAAATGCTTGTGCCACTCACAACTCAGTGAGTGTAAAAATTTAAAAAGTCTGTGACTATTGTCTGAAAACAGGCAAAATAATTAAAATTATTATGGAATAATCACACATCACGCAACAACCTCCCACTCTTATAAGCAACAATCCAAACCAGCTCCTTCAAAGCAGGCCCAAGGGCAGAGGTTCTGTATATCATTCAAAGACCATCTGTCATTCAGTGGCTGGAACCCCTTTCCAGGATTCAGAGGGCAGGCTTGAAATAGAGTCCTGGCATTTCTTTTTCCATTTGCTAACAAACAGCAGTGATGGCAGATAAATAGGGCAGACAATAGATGCTCCTAATGAACTGGAAAGGGATATGGATTTTTTGGAACCAGCACCAAGATGATCTTGGTCCTGTGTTAGACTCTAGGGATTCCAAAAGCCTGGTTCTGCCATGTGGCAGAACATCTGCAAGCTGGGCTAGGCTTTCAAAAACTCAGCCAACCTGCTAAGGGGTTCATTTAAATAAGATCAAATTTAAACACACATGCACAAGCATGCGCGCACACACACACACACACACACAATTCATTTTGGTTCAGAAAAGGATAACAGCCACATGAAAAAGCAAATATACAGCTGTAAAAAAGTTTGTAACAATTTTAGGGATAGACTCAGTTTTTGATTCGCATTATGTTTAGCCCATTTTTCTGTAGATCTTCAATGGCTGTAGATTTGGCATTGATGCCACACAGTACATTTAATAAAATCTGTTTATTAAAACAGAGTTTTTAATACTTTGTCTTGGATAAATTTTGTGGTCTAAGTCCAGGGAGGGCAAAGTATTCTTTGTATGTCAAGCTGGAATAAATATAGAATCAATTAACACGCTAAGAAAAAGCTAACATATTACACAGCCATCACTACTTGTTAGTGATCTAAAATCTTGTGATATCTTTCCACAATGGGAAAAAATAGTCAGACATAAAAATAAACATAGCAGACTCTTTCTCTTCCATCTGTTCTATTTCTCATGGGACCATGGAATCTTGGGAAGTTACCCCTTTCCTTCCTTTAGACTTCAGACTGTGGGTTTGATAAATTACTTATAAAAGGGCAGGAATAAGTAAATCGAGGCTGTCCTAGACCTCAGTGGAGCTGCCATCATTTTCCTATTAAATTGGCAAGGAAGTCTAGCCTATGTTAAAGTGAGAAAAATTTGCTGAATTACAGTACAGCTCAGTCCTTGAGAATTACAGCTCCCAAAACCAAACTCTTCAAACTGCTTAAAGCACATTGGCCATATGAGATAGGGTTGCCTGGAAGAATGTAAAATATGGAGAAATGGGAGAATGTAAAATATACTTTGCCTATCTGATGAGAAAAGAAGGGGAGGTCCTTATATATCTTGGAGGAGAAACAGTTCTTGGGAAACGATCCATTCTACATTTCCAAGGGTACCTGAATCCAAATTGCTGGATGTAGGAATCCTTTTTACATCACTGATTCTGTAGACTGTTGTGATTTGAATTTGAGGTTGGAAAAGTCCAGTTTGAGGTGGAGCTAAAAGGAGGATGCTGAGAGGCTGGCTGGGCGGGGAAGCTTGATTGAGTTTAAACAGAGAAGGACTTGTTTGGAAGGGAGTGAGACTGGCAATGTCTTGCTTCCCTAGGATACCTGCTTTCATTTTGGGTGAAATTGATTAGTTTAACTCTCTAAGAAAGAAGTGCAGAATTCATAGGCATCAATCAGGAGGAGTTAATTACTAGGCGTACAAGACAGGTCCTCAACCATTGTGATCTCAGACTTCCCAGGGCTTGGTTGGCAATGGCATATTATTTCCCCTGTAGGTATGGATCATCTTGAATTTTTAATAGTACTCCCAAATTTTAAATGTTCTCCCAAATGGACATTTTCCCTAGGGTATAGGACTCCGAAGGTGGGGCCTTCTTGGTAACAAATCCTCTTGGAGGGTAGTGCCTCCTATGCAACAGAAGGCTGAACCCAGAAAGAGAGCTCAGATTCATGGTAGACAGCAAAGCAAGAACACCTCAAAATCTTATTATTGAGTACAAACTGGGGAAGCTATTTCAGCTTCTGATATAGGAGCAGGAGAATAACAGTAGAGAAAACATATGATTTCCCCAAGGCTTAGAAAGAGGTCTGGAATTCTGGTGAGCTCAGCAATCTGATCAGCTAAGGGTGTGACTTGATGTGGGATTACTTCCCTAGAAGGGAAAGAAAGGAGGCTGGGGGCAAGGATGATGTGCATTGCTTTTCCCGGCCCCTTGGATTGTCTCCAAATAGAAGAAGGCTTGGGTAGAAAGAAGACGTGTTATAGACAGACTTATGTGAGTTGTGTGAAAGAAAAACTCATCATTAATTACAGTCCAATGTCACCAGGATTTATTTTGTTAGAAAGGCATGCAGCAAGACAACACAGCATGGTTTCTAAGACTACCTTGATTGAGCTAAAATCCTTGTACAATAGTCAAAGAGCCTTCAATGCACGATTGAGTCCGTTTTCTCTTTGGGGTTCTACTTTGCCAGGGAACATCTATGTGAGCTTATCACGTACCTTGCAGACTGTCCTTTGTGCTTGTGTGGCTACGATGTAATTAGGCTGGGTGTCTTGCACACCTTGCATTCTTCTACCAACTTGACTCCCATGATAGAGCAAATAGCTTGAAATCAGGCTGACAGGATTCTGAATCTGGCACATCATTGGCTGGTTATGAGCCAAAAGATGGAGGATAGAGAGAGTGACAAATGACAGCAAAATGGAGGCATTTATTTATTCAAAACATTTCTATGCTGCCTTTCCCAAGGCAGTGAACGTCAAGGCATTTCAACATGAAAATATCATTTAAAATAAAACAATTCAATAAAAACATAGAAACACATTACATCAAAACTCAGGAGGAAGGCTAATAACAATCACTGAGAATATGCCAAACAAAACCAAAAAGTCTTTACCCACTGGCAGAAGACAATGACAGAGGGAGACAGACAAATCTCCCTGAGGCAGGAGCTCCAAAGTTTTGGCGCCATGACTGAGAAGGCCCCTTCTTGGGTTCCCACCCAGCTAGTCTCAGCAGGGGCTTCTGAAGCAGGGCCTCTGAAGATGGCCAGAGTGGATGGGTAGGTTCATATGAGTGAAGGTGGTTCGTAAGCAACAAGTATTGCGTAGGGTTAGGAAATTCTTGGAGATTTGGGAGTGGAGTCTGGGGAAGGCAGGGTTTGGGGAGGGCAAGGACACCAGTGAGATATAATGCCATATTGTCCTCCCTCGAAAACAGCCATTTTCTCTAGGGAGCTGATCTTTGTATTCTGGAGATCAGTTGCAATTTCAGGAGATCTTCAGGCACCATCTGGAGGCTGACAAATCTATTACTGATGCTTAGGTCTTCCTGTCATTTTAACCTGTAATATCGGTTTGATAAGATATATACACGATACAGAGATACTGGGTTGTCTCTAACAAAGGACTCAGAGAGCTTTGCTTGTGGAACAGGACATTCCTCTTCTACCTTCCCACCACAGCCCACAACATCCCTCCCCATATTCCCCTTAGATTTCAGGGGACCCCAGGAACAGCTGTGAGCACAATGTGGGGGGTCTGGAGAGGAAGAATTAGTAAAAATTGCCCCCAGTCCACTAGCAGGAGAGTCTTTGCACAGGTTGAAAACAACCACTTGTGACTTTGGTGATAATATCAAATGATATTCCTTGAGAAATATTTACACAATTGATTTATAGCATAAGATATATTAAAAACACTGAAATTTTAAATTAAAACTGCAAGAAGTAACCTCCCTTTAATTTCTTACCTATTAAATATCTTTTTTTTAAAATTTCGTATTATAAAATATTCTAGGAAGATAATTCCATAATAAGCCAAAATGGAAGGTTTCCCTGTTCCCAGAAGAGCTAAGAGAGGATTAAGGATTAAGGGATGGCGTCTGGTCACTTCACCACAGATTGTTAATATGGAAACATTCCATAAAGAGAGAACATGAAATATGATTATACAAGAATTTGCTATTAGTTTTAAAAATATCTTTTTTTGAAATGAAAAAGGATGAATTAACAAGGAGAGAATCTGTCATAGCCACCTAAAAATGGTATAGTCAGATTCACATCAGTCACATATTACAATCACATGCTGTCATTTAAAATTCATTGTTGTTACTTTGTGTGAGGCTGGGAGGTGGGGTGCTCTGCTGAAAGCAAACATGGGCAGGCTGTAAGTGGAATCTGGTGGGCAGGACATGCCCCTATGGCTCGCACACTCAAAAAGAAGGTGTATGCCCAACCAGAAGGGGGAAAGAGATATGGACGCTGACTGTATGAGAGAAGTGTATGACAGAGAAAAGCTGTCCGCGGAGAGAAAGACAGGCAACAGGAAAGTGGCAATACTTCCTGGGGGTGTAGGAATGATGGAGGTAGGATGCACTCCTGTCTGAAGCTGCAACTCCTCAGGGAAGCCCATGGCAAGCAGGAGTATAATGGAACTATTGGAAAATCCATGGGAGGAAGGACCTGGGTGAAGATTATGGGGGTGCCCACAAGTCTAGTATGGACGTGGACCCTGGGAGGCACAGATATGCCACTTTGAATCTTGCCTCATCTATTGGGAATAAAGCAAAAAGTGGGAAACCACAACTGGAGGGAAAATATAAGTAACCATTCTCAGGCTGTAGTTTCAGAACCATCCTGGGAGTTGTGGCTGTGGGGAGCTTGAGTCTTCAAGAGATTTGAGAAAACAGCCTAGGAAGAGCTGGGCTGCATGGCACAGCAGCATGGGGCTATTGCCAGGTGAGAGGAGACAACCACGGGGTGGAGCAGTAGAAACGGGGAAGAAGGCCAAAGCAGGAAGTAGGAAGCTTAACCTTACCCAATGCAACAGTGTACAACCTCCCCACCATGCTGCAGCTCCTGTTTGCTCAGTGGAGTAGCGGTAAGGGAGAATGAGGGGAAGGGAAATAGGCACATTTCCAATTGAGCAGGTAGACCCACTCCTTGGGTCAGTAGCCTAGTGATCACACTTGAAAAAATGGCTCACTACAGGATTTACGGGATCTCAATAAAGCTGTGTTGAGGCAAGATTTCTCTCTTCCCATTGTTGAAGGTGTCAGGAAAAACTTGGCTGGGAAGAAACTGTTTACCATCCTAGATGAAAGGGATGGCTATTGGCAGGTAAAACTGGACCAAAAAAAGCAGAGGTGTGTACCTTTAACATCCCATGGTAAAGATACCATTTTAACAGACTCTCTTTTGGTATATGGTCAGCAAGTGAAGAATGTCAGCAAAAAAATTATGAATGCTTTGGTGACATCCCAGGTGTCCATATAATTGAAGATGACATGATGATTCCAGCAGCAAAGAGAAACATGAAACCGTTTTGAAGCATGTTCTTCAGAGAGCACCACAAAAGGGTGTAAAATTCAACCTACTCTAGGATTGTTTGACAGAGGGCAAAATATACTTAAGTGGATCTTTTGCACTTTTGCTTGATTTGTATATATCACATAGGAATGACAGCAGCAACTGTGATTTCAAGATATCTGGAAATCATGTATTTCCACATAAAAAAACCTTCACAAGTTGTAAAGGAATTTCTTAAAATAGGTTTGCATCTGACGGAATATATAAGCTACAGATATTAGTGTGCATTTACAAATCTGAAGAGCCCCGTGGTACAAAGTGGTAAGCTGCAGTACTGCAGCCCAAGCTCTGCTCACAACCTGAGTTCGATCCTGACAGAAGCCAGGTTCAGGTAGCTGGCTCAAGGTTGACTCAGCCTTCCATCCTTCCAAAGTCGGTAAAATGAGTACCCAGTTTCCTGGGGGTAAAGTGTAGATGACTGGGGAAGGCAATGGCAATCCACCCTGTAACAAAAAGTCTGCCAAGAAAACATTGTGATACGTCCCCCCATGGGTCAGTAATGTCTCAGTGCTTGCACAACTTTATCTTTACCTTTACAAATCCAACAAAGATACTGGCTGTCACAACCCTCATCTAACTCAGGCTTGGGCTGACTTTCCTCTACTCTGAGGTAAAACTTCTCCTCACCAAGCACATGAAGCTGAATACTGGGCTGGGAAGCCTTTAGTAGCATGGCTGAGGTTTAGCTTCAACTTTCTTTCTTGTCCCACCCTTAAGTAACATATAAATGGTATGGTTACCCAGCCAAGTCTAAGTAGGGGAAAGATCAGGGGTTTGCGCCACTTCCCTTAGAAAGAATCAGGCACAGGAGGCTTGTGGAGATTCAAAATGAAACAGAAAGTATCTACAAGTAGGTAGAATAACAAGGCATGTAGGCAGAGTAAAGGAGAGGTTTTTGTACAGAGCTGTCACCTCAACATTCCATCACCAACTGCCATTGCAGGCTAGCCACAAAGGGGGGGGGGCATGTCAATCACCCTCCCCTCTTTACTTCCCAGCAAACCCAGCATTTGAAGCTGAGTCCTTCACACTGGCATATCTAAGGCAAGATCTACATGTTGTTGAATAATCCGCTATTGTCATCTTCCACTTCCTGGATTTTCCTGAGAGGACAAGAAAATCAAAGAGGTGAATGGTTGAAATAACACAATATCCATAACTGTGTGGATCCAATACTATATAAATATAAACCAGTCTAACAGTGCAATCCTAAGAAGAGTTACTCCAGTCTAAGCCCATTGAAACTTAGACTGGAGTGCCTCTGTTTAGGATTACACTATAAAACTGTTAACTGGCATGGCTTCTTTTGGAAATTGTATGAGACTGTTGATAGTTCTTGGGTGCCCAATGAGGTAGGAAGGTGAAGTAAATTTTTTTTTTAAATTCTTGGTCAGAGAACCCAAGCTTTTTTGTAGGGCTGCAATTCTCAGATGGAAGAAACTACTTTTAAAGGACCATACTGGAAGATCTGTGAGCTGATGGATTTCCAGGACATTTCTTCTTGCTAGTAACAGTCATGGAGCACTCAGTTCAGATCAGGCTTGTAGTAAGGGGGACAGGGAGTTTAATTCTTCCCCCCTCCATTTTTTCCAGCCTCAAAAAGCCTGCCAGTGCTTATTTACCCTTTACCCAGGTAGGCAGTATTCAAGCAACATGAATGTGGAACAATAAGCAGTTCTCGTAGACATTTCAGGTCAAGAAAATGGCATGGGAGAGTTAACCCTGCTTCCCCTGTGCTCTCACCTCAGCATGAATCAGAGCTGTGTATGGATCTATTTAGTAACAAAATATCTTCTGCTACTTTCAGATGTGCACCAGAAAGTTGAGCTAGGAAATGTGAGGTGAACCCTTCTGATATGTCTAGACTAGCAACAGAGCCCATTTTTTAAAAAAATGGCTCTAGAAAATGGAGCGCAGGAATGCTGCCAGGGCGGCACGATGGGCCCTGGAGGTCTCCTGAGCTCCACAGCAGGGCTCATTGTGCCACTCAAGCAGTGCTCCAGTATTCCACAGTGGTCAGATTGAGACCGAATCGGGCCAGTTTGGTTCCAGAGGGATGCACCACCACGCCTGGACTTCCTACTGTGGTGCCCTCTAGAGGGAAGGGCCACCTCACCTAGGTCTTCCTGCAGCTGCGCTAGGCCTTCTCATTGCTGGGCCAGGGCTTCGTGGGCCTCTGGAAGCCCTGAGCGGCACCAAATCTTCTCACAGCTGCGCTGAGCCTTTCCGGGCCTCTGGAGGCCCCAAGGAGGCGGTAGGGAGGCAAACAGTTTTGCCCCTGACTCGCTTCTTATCCCTGCGTACTGTGCTTGTGGAGGGATAAGAAGTGAGTCATCGGCAACACAGCTTGCCTTTTATGTCTTAAGATTATATCATTCAATAGCTTTAGGCTAAACTGAATGCGATACTGGAGGAATCATGATTCCATCTGCAGCACCTCATTCTGCTAACACCATCATGTGTAGATCCTGCTTCAGCTGAAAGTTTCCCTCGGTCTATGGCCAGTGGCTATCACCAAGGCCACCAGAGAAAGGGAGGGAAGCAGCCAGGCATCTGTCCACTATGCATGGGCCCAGCTCCAGCAGAGGACTCTTTCCTCCAGCTTTTATTGCTTTACTTTAAAAAAAAAGAAATATAAACTATTGTTGAAAAGCAATCCAAAATATAATAATCAAAAGGATGTATTTCCCAGACAATGTAGGCCTCCTTGTTAAGAGTCCAGGTTTGTTGCTCTGTAATGTTGTGAATTGATCTTTCAGTTTTGGCTTCTAATGGAGCAATAGCCATTGTAAGAGATGCATGATCTTGTCCTTGTTGAACACAGAACTGTGTGTTCCATTTCGAATGTGGCATCGATAATTCTGTCACCTGGAAAAATAAAAAGAACCAAAGATCCAGGCAGGATGCTGAGGCAACATCAAGGGATGCCTGTTGTGATGAGAACACTGAATACATTGGTTTGGCCCCATCCTCTCTTTATGGAATACCACCTGCAGGCTAAGTATAGTGGAATCAAACTTGTTTTATGTTACTGAGGTGGTTAAATAAATTGTCTAACCTGTCATTATTATTCTATGTAACATGAAAATATTGTTAGCAACAGAATCAAAACACAAAGGGAAGAATTCTAAAGATTTTTCATTGTTTAGTGCTCTATAGATTTTCACAAGGTTATTTTGTACCCTATTTCCTGCCTTGAAGGATCAAAAGGTGTTTTTAATTGGGTTTGTTTGTGTGCTTGTGTGTGCACATGCACAATTTTGCTTTGCAGGGCTGTCAAGTTCTGAAGACCATCCCTTCCACAAACCACCACTGCAGCTCTTAAATATTTTACCTGCCGGTGTAACTTTGCTTTCAACAGTTTCTTTTTGACTGTCTGGACTGGAATGATTCAGGATGCTGAAGCAGCTCATTCCCATATAAATATTCACAGACTTGGCAAGATCTCGTCTGTACCTCAGAATCCACAGCTGCCCTGCCCTGCAGCCATTGATATAGGGCTCTTGGCCCTTTATTTAAAATATTGATATGCTGCTTTCCTCCTGGATCACAGCACTCAAAGTGGCTTACAAAGTTCAAAGTCATAAACAATCTAAAATCACTCATCACCTCAAATCCAAATACATCAATACAGCCATTACTCACACCCCTATTATCCGAAAACGCAAACAGGCAGCAGTTCCTTCTTGACACCTTCTAGGGTTGTCAACAACCTTGAGAAAAAAACTTCCTACTGCTTTAACAGAAGCTGAATGGGATATTGTTTACCAGATGATGCTATTTACTTATGTGGCATGAAAAGCTGCTGTGGCCCATTTCCACACATTAAGCTTCTGTTAAAGGGATAAGGCATTTTTTCCTCCAGATTGATGGCAATCCTACAACACTCACACCTCAGAAGCTTCTCCCCATAATTGCAAAAAAAATCTTTATGGCAGTAATTGAAGGGGGGGCAGGGATACTACCCCACCAAAAACACAAAGGAAAAATAAGTAGAAAAGCAAGCTGTCTGCAGGCCAAGGTGGTAACTAGCCTTTCCCTTCCCAGGCTCAGGGAGATGGTCTGTCTTTCTACCATCTTTAAGCTGTGGGTGAACTTGGAAGAGCTGGAGATCTATAGGGTAGAATTAGGAGCTGGCTGGAACTCTGCAGGTGAAGCTGATAAGTGGCCTTGACAGATCTGAGAAAGCCAAGAAGGCCTTAACTTGAGGGAATCCGAATGGTGACACCAGACTGAGTGTCTGATTGCTCAAAAGGTATGTTGTATTTTGAGGCTTTTGGAATTTGCTGATGTTACTTTGATGAAATGTATTGGCCTTCTGAGTCTTTTAGGAATTATTCTGGAGTAGCTGATGCCTCTGATAGACTATAATGCATGGAAGTGTTTGCTAAAATCAAAATATTGTTAGTCTTTAAGGCGATATGGAAACTTTTGCTTGTTTTTGCTGCAACAGACTATAAGGCTTCCACTCTGGGATTTATCCAGTTTCATTTTCCCTTTTTGTTGATACTTTAATATTATCCATGCGGGTGCTGGGTAGAGATGGGCATGAACCAAAATACGAACCAAAATTAAGCATGAACCAGGCTGGTTCGTTGTTCGCAAACCACGGTTCGTCAGATCCCATTTCTGACGAACCGCCATGAACTTTAGGCTGGTTCATTTGGTTCTTTTTTTTTGGTTCGTCACTGCAGACAGCCTGGTGCCAATCAATCAGTTTCCTAGGCAACAGGGGATGGACTTCCTGCATACCTTCTTCTGACCTGGAAGTGACCTTCTGCTGGCCCAGAAGTGACCTTCTGCTGACCCGGAAGTGATGATTTTCTGACCTGGATGTGGTGTTTTCACAAACCAAATGAACTGGTTCGCGAACCAGGGGCAGGTTCGTGAAAGTTCGTGGTTCATGGTTCGTGAAATTTGATGAACCACAAATCACATGGTTCGGTTTTTTTCCAGTTCGTGCCCATCTCTAGTGCTGGGAGCAAGACAGCATTTGGTTCCAAAAACATTCCCCCCCCCCTTTTTATTGGGTGTCTGTGGAATTATTTCATAAATAACGTTTCCATCCATTTAGTTTTTCAGTGAAAGGTGTTTGACGGTCAGAGAGGAACTTGTTTTCTCAGTCCTGTTTGCCCAAAGTTGTGTGATCACCATCCCAAATGCTATCCAATCTCCTTAGTGTTGTTGAGCCCCTGCACATTGTAGCCTGCAAAAATAAGAGATACCAAAACTTGATGCTCAAAGAAACACTAGACAATTTTAACGTCTCCAGTCCCATGCAGCATATTGTGGATCTCCCTGCCTCCAGTGTCTTCTGGCCTACTAGTCCAATAACAGATCTGGGATGGACTAGCCTGAAAATATAACAGTAAGGACCAAAAACAAATGTCATGTGAACCATGGATAAATTACTCATCCATGTAAGTGCAAGTCCCATCATAATTAAATTCACTTCTTGTGAGGGTTATTTCATTTCTCATGTAGCATTTAGAAAGCCAACAATTGTTAGCCCCAGAGGAAGTGTTGTTGGTATGCTAATGGTATATATATTACTGAGCATGGTAAGTGCATTTAAACAGCATGGGATCATGTATAGAATAACTGCATAAGTACATCTGTTTTGAACCTAGACTGTGCTTTAAAAAGGCACATTTGTGATCATGATGAAGCTTCAATATTTTGAGCATATAGGCAAATGACATTTGTATGTAATTCAGAGTATGTCAGGGATGGTGGAGAGACCAAGTGGATAGAACAGAGTTGGTGGACAATATTCAAGGGTTTGGCTCACAGCTGTGGATTAGGGAAGATTCTTTGTTTATTCCTAACATTCGACTCTTACTATTATAGAACGGAAGGGAAAATACTGTTCCCACCCTGAGGTCAAACTCCATCACAATCAGGAGGTAAAGCTTTTTCTGGACTGTATCTTGTCAAGTTGCAACAGGGTGCTGGGAGCAAGGTATGCTGTACTGAATGTAGGTGCGCTATACTGAATGCTTCCTTTTAAAATAACAGTAAACAAATTTATTTATTTAACTGTGCAATAATATGCAGAGTTACTCCTGTCTAAGTCCTCTGAAATCAAGTCCTCTGAAAATTACTCGAGTAATTCTGTATAGGATTACATTGTAAGTAATTTTTATTCTGCCTTCCCTCCATCAAGAGCTCAAAGTGGATTACAGTAGAAGTCTGTCTACAATATAACATATAGAAAATGATAGTATAAAATCCAGCAAACAGCTGACATACTAAACTTCAACTACTCTGAACAACAAGACTTAATATTCAGTTAAAACATTGCCCAATTAACCGGGCCTTGCACAACTTGCAGAAGCACAACAGAGTGGATCCCTCCCCAATAGTTATGGAGGCTGTTCCACAAAAATGTTGCTGCCACCAAAAACACTGGTGCACCAGTTATTAGGAATGTATGAGGAAACAGAGAGCCAGGGTTGCCAACCTCCAGGTAGGGCTGGAGCTCTCCCAGAATTACAGCATAATTGTAATGATTCCCAGATGACAGAGAGCAGTTTCCCTGAAGAAAATGGTTGTTTGGGAGGGTTGACTCTATGGTGTTATAACTCACTAAGGTCCCTTCTTTCCCCAAACCCTGTCCTCCCAGGCTCTGCCTTAGGCTCAGTCGTTGCCCACTGGTGGCAAGCAATCTCCCAGGGGTTTGCCTGGTTGCCTGCCAATCACTGACAATTGACAGGGGGTGGCAAACACCCGGTAATCGCTGACTACCAGCAGGCAACTCAGGAAAGCACACACCATCTGACCCAAATGGGCCAGAATTAGCTCTGTGTAAAATGAGGGCACACGCCTGTGGCCGGTGTGATGATGTACGAAGACACTTCAACAGGTAAGTCCCTGGTCTACTATCTCCCACTGGGAGGGTATAATTTCCAGGAATTTCCCAACCCGGAGCTGGCAAGCCTACTAAGGGAAGGCTCAATTTTGTGTGGCCCCCAGATATTTTCAGCATAGGGAGGATGCTTTTCCCCCTCCGAGCAGCATTCAGATTTGATGCACCCTCTAATGTCTTCTGTATGAAATAACACATTCTAGGGAAGCTTTCCCACTTGATTTTTCTGATTGCAAGTATACACAGCATTATTTTCATCATGTCTCTTTGGTAAAGCACCAGGCCAGCAATGTACATATGTTACTGTCTGCTGGGCTCCCTAACTTCATTGGTTTTATTTTACTTGCACTAAAGCACTGGCAAGATTTACGCTTACCAATTACATAAAGCTCAAATAATCTTTGAGAAAATAAAACTGCTGGCACCACAGGTGAGCGGCTCCATGCTGAAGTTTGACAATTCGCATATTAGAAGTTGATAAGCAGTAAGATATTGTTTGGTGCACCTCTGTCTTGGGGTAGGGGGCGGGGGAGGCTCTTTTGTTCTGTGGCTGAGACTATCTGTGCTCCACAGTAAGTCAAGGAACAATCTCCCCTTATTATGCCAACTTGAAACCTCAAACTATTTATGGCCATACACCTCCCTGACACCAAAACTGCATTTATTACAAGAAGCTGTAGGGATTTATTTGCACCAAGCTCACCTCCTATGTGGGCTCTGTTCTCATTCAGTACAATCACATGTTGTTAACTCAATATATACCCTGAAAACAGCATGAATAGGGAGAACCTTTAATCCTTGTTTTTCAAAATTATATTATGCTTTCCCCTTTATTTGTTTTTTGATATAAAAAACCCTTCCCAATAGCAAGGAGCATTGATGCTGCCCACACCCTCCTAATCTTATTCAATGGCTTTTCACATCTTAGCTGGGTAGAAGAGGGCATCTATGTAAATCTTCTTCCTAGGAGATTATGTGGGTCACCTTCAATCACCTTTCTGGTATCCTTTGAAGAATTCGCTTAATCATAACCGATAAAATAAATGCCACACAACCCAAAATTAAATTAAAATCTCTTTGCAACAAGGAAGATAACATTAAGACATATCCATCATGGTTCTCTGTCTCTGTGCACACAGATAAACAAAGAGATTTATAAAGCTGGAATTATTGCCATGCTAAAACAGAAAACCAGCAATATTGAATTAAACTTTATATATTTGTCAAAGGCTTTGCAGAATGTAGTTAGAGACCATGCTGGGTAGACTTTACAAAGGCTCAACATGCATTACAGATAAAACATAAAATGTTGTTCTAAGCTTTAAGTAACAGAGCAACAAAATCTGTGTATTCTGTGGCTACTCAATTGGCTCCTGTTGTGACACGGTAGGTAATGAATTTCTAAGGATCCTGCAGTGAAATTAAGGCTGGTTTGTCTTGCATGAGCAAAAGGCCTCTGCTTGAGTCTTCCCAACCATCCCAGGGTACAGGAATTGTGTGGGAAAGTGCACTGTATGAACCACAATCTATGAACGCTCTCCAGCTGTAGCTGCTGTGATCGTGGTAGTTCCCTGCATTACCTGTAAGTGGAAAAAAGACATTGGGCATTCTTAAAAATGCTATTGATTTTGGTTTTTTAAATGCTAGAGAACTTTCAGAAAACAGCTCTGATAGCCTGTAAGTACTTCTTTTCTATTGTATTATTGTAGCAAGAATGTATCAGATGCATGGCATTTGTACCTCTGTCACATTTTATCCTACCCCTCCACCAAAGAGCTCAGGGTAGTAAACACAGTTATTTCCTTCAACATCTTATCTTCATAGCAACCATGTGAAGTAAGTTAGGCTAAAAGAGACAGTGCCTAGCTCAAGGTCTCCCAGTGAGCTCTATGGCTGACTGAGGACTTGAACCAAAGTCTCTGCAACCCTACTCTAAGACCATAACCATTGCACTCCACCACACTGATTACAGCACAAGTTGGCATTTTCATCTTTTGTGAATCATTATGCTAAAGGATTTCTGGATTCTATAAGAGAGAAGAATAAACGGGATCTGTTTGCTTGCTGGACCGCTTTGACTGTAAGGCAAACATTTTGGTCGTACCCCCCTCCACACACACACACAACAGGCAGGGAAGAGAGACGTATTTTGCTTGTGTCTTCTAGAGCACAGGGACTGGGAGGTGGAGTTAGAGGATGAGGCTAAGCTACATGACTCCCTACCACCACTATATACTGAATGCCTGTAGAAAGAAACAGGAAGTCAATGTATTGCTTGTACCCTCTGGAAGGCAGGCAGCAAAGTAGGGGGAAGTGGGGACAACAGGGAGAAATATTCCTCTCCCTAATGAAAGGCAGGGTCAAATCACATGAGATGCAAGAGGCCTGTAGTGAGGAAAAAAAATTAAGATTTCCCCCCTCTATGTGAGAAATCAGTAAAGATTAAATTTTTGAAATCTTTAATTTCATGAAAAAACAGCCATGCCATTTCCCCTTGTACAAACTGCCCCCCCCACTCCAGATACTACTACCCCTGTTATGGAAAAGACAGGTAAACTTCCATTCATATGTAAAGGGGGAGGGAGGGGTTGAGAGTCCATTTTTAAACAAAACCAGATCACTCAGGTATGTGCCTCCTCTTACGTATTACTGTCAGCATTTTTTACAGCTTCTAGTGATAGATCTCAGCTGACTGGAAAGAAAACAGCTGAAATCAGCTGAGCACAGTGTGGTAAAACACAGGGAAAGGTAACTCCATCACCCATGTCATCTGTTTTGGTTTAAAGGTAGACCCCCCCCCCCCACTGTCAGCGGAGGACCTCAGAAAAGGAGGGAAACTTAAGGTGTCACTACTTGATGTGCCCTGTGAGTGTTGGGTTGTGCATGCATGACTGAAGTCGCAGACAGATGTACATTGGGGGAACTCACCTTAAAAAGCACTTGTTGGCTCAGTGGTGCACTGCAAGGGAGGAGAAAGAGCTTCCAGTTTCCCTCCTGCCCTGCTCTCGCTAACGGAGCATGGAGCCAGAAAAGGGGCAAAAAGCAGGACAGGAGGGAAACAGACGCTGCTTTTCCTCCCTTGCAGTGCTCCCTTTCTGCACTGAGTCAACAAGCACTTTTTGAGTTCCCCCAAAGTACCTCTGACTGCAAGTTCAGTGACACACGCATGACCCGACACATATTGGAAGTAATGTCCCAGTATTTTGGAAGTAATATCCCAGTATTATCACATCTCCTTGTGCTTATTTTGGAAATAAGAATGTGAATTGCCTGCAGAACAAGGGCCCTTTCTCTTCTCTTTATAAAGTGTAGCAGGAAGTATCTCTTGGGTGGGGAGTACAATTCCTGTGAATTTTATCCCAGTGGGATGGGGGAAGGATTCATATTTGGATTGCCACTGAAAAGCGAAATAAACAGGTGTAACAACTATAATAAAGATAAACCATACAAGATTTCAAAATGAAAACAAATACAAAACAAACCCAATACAATCCCTGTATCTCTTTCTCTCCCTCTGCATGTGTGTTTGTATGTTGGGAAATATTCATGCTTCTGGGTGAATTTCAAACTTGTCTTTTTTTCTTGGATGCTTGGGGATGCACCGCAGCTGCCTGAAACGCATGTTTGAAATGAATGAAAATGGAGGAGGAGAACAAAAGGTGAGAATTACTGAGCAGCAGGTCCCTGGTTACTTCATAATTGTGAACAGTAGGAAGGCCAAAAGACCACCAGGCTTGTAAAAGGAGCAACCTACTAGTACCTTCTTTGTCATGGGGTGTAGAAAGAAGATGCACGCTACTGTGATACAACAATGCAACCTTGAACACTTTGGCATGGCATGCCACAGGAGGACTGCTCTGGCAACATGAGGAAAAGGTCTGACCATGTAGAAATATATACATCAGGTACAGACGTTGCTTACATGTCAGCAAGGAAGATTTGCTTTTTCAAAACCAGCATACAATTTAAGAAGCATTTCCCTTCAAATGTTGAAGAATCAGTTCAGCCTCTATTACCTAAGAAATGAAAGGCTCAGTTGTTTCAAAATTCTACTGTTAACTTTCCTAACTGCTCCCACACAGCTGATTTTCCTTGAAAAATGGGACCCTTGGTCTGAATTAAACATCATGTTGGGCAGGTGAAAATAACTTACCTAGGAACAGAGCTGTATTTAAACTGGGCCCCCTCACTTCCACACTCAGAATGCTTGGGCAGTAAACCAGCCAGTCTACAGATTCTTTGTGCACTTATAGTGCATGCTCAGGTAAGGGAACCCTTTTGCATCAGTGTAGCATGGACAACTTCTAGCTTATCAGGAGTTATGTTTCAGTGAGGGTTTTGTGTAAGATTTAAACCCCAGCTACTGAGACATCACTAATACAGATGGTTTTCAAAATCTCTACAGTTTCAGGCACCTGTTAGGAATGGCTGTCTTCCACATATTCTTGTTGCACAGGGATGACATTATTAAGAAGGTCTTTGGGGATCATTGTTAGTTATTATGATGGGCCAGAAGGTTGTCCATTGACAATGGTTTAGTAAACTAAGGTTCCATGTTGCTTTTGATAATTCTTAAAGTGTGTGTATTGATTGATAGTCTGCCCTCCCAAGGGTCAGAACAGCATTTTTCCTTTTATGTAAAGGAGAAATGTACCCAAAGCAATCACAAATATATGACTATACAGTTATCTGTCTCCTGGAAAACAGATGAACGTCCTTTCAAATGAGTGTGTTCCCTGTTGGGGAGCTAAGTGAGTATACAAGGCTTGGAATGAATGACCGAGAAATGACAGGAAGCAAGTCCTCAAGTTTTACCAGGTGCTCGACTCACATTTCTTTTTTTATTTGCATGATACCATCCAGTCCA
Organism: Eublepharis macularius; assembly: GCF_028583425.1. NCBI lineage: Eukaryota > Metazoa > Chordata > Lepidosauria > Squamata > Eublepharidae > Eublepharis > Eublepharis macularius. The sequence goes on along the minus strand of NC_072790.1, from coordinate 90,210,553 downwards.
ATTTGAAAAGCTTTAGAATGTTATACAAAAGCATGGTCTGTCTTCATTACAAAGTGGTCAGAGCAATTGTGTGTGTGTATGTGTATGTGGGAGTGTGAAAGAGAGAGAGAGTCTTGTTATGGGTCAGCATCCGTATTGGTTTCTGTTAAACCAGTAGTGGAGACACACACTATAGGCCATGTTGAAACACAGAAGAAGCAAGGTCAAAGTGGAAAAATATGATGCTGCTCTCGTACCTAATGGAGGAGGAGCAAATTTCCTAGCTCTCACACCTCTCAAAAGAGCTGCCCCATTTTGCAGAAGAGCAACTCCAGCAGTTTCTAGAAGTAGGTGCAAATGCAGTTATCACCAGGACCAGGTAATGTTGCGAGAGTACCGTTGCAAGCAGTTTTCTATCATCTTTATAAAGAAGAGTGAAGTGGATTCACAATTGCACAATTCTCTCCTTCATTGTTCAAAATGGCAGGGGGGAAGAGATAGAAACTGCAACCCTATCCCGTTGCCTCCAGACTCTGGCCGGTTTCATAGCAGACACCAGTAAAATCTGAATATTTGAGATTCCTGCCAATGTGAATCAACACAGCCCTGGCAGAAGTATAACTACAGGCATGCAGGCACAGCCCCAGTCACCTTGACGTTTCTCTGGCTTAGATTCCCAAACCTCTGCTATTCATGCTTAAATGGTGTGTTTGATGCTAAAATAAAACCATCTAAATGTTCTTTACCTGGTGTTATAGCAGCTGTGTTGCTCACAGCCATGGTTGCAAGTATATAATCTCACAATCTTGATACTGTCTTAACTAACCCTCTTTTTTGCATTTAAAATGCTAGCTCTGGGTATCACATAAATTCATTCCTACTTACAGTTGGATCAGTTTCAACTGAATCTATGAATCTTGGAGGCAATGCACAGAACATTTTGAGGGCTGTGCACAAAGGCATCCTGATACTGCTTAGTATCATATTATTCAGAGTGAGGTATGATTGTGCCTTTTCTAAAGGAAAATAAATCTTGTAGGAACCTAAAGTTTTGTAAGATTTTTGCAAAGGTATCTTCTGAATTTTAAGTGGAAAAATAGGGTGCAGAATTACGCACGTGTCTCATATGCTGTTTGGGGCTATTTCCTATATTTTGCAGCCAGTAGGGGGAGTTCTGACATAGGCTTTCTTTTTTTCCCCAGGCAAGGACTCTTAATCTCCAGTCACTTTTCTGTCTTCCACATGAAGAAGAGCCGTCTGAAGCAGGACAGATCTTGCTACCTTGATGAATCAGAGCTGCCACTCAAACCAGAGTGCTAAATTATATTAGCACAAAGGTAACCACTCAGCTATTTTAAATGGTGTCTTTTTAGCTGAAGATAAATGAAATGAAAAAATAGCATTATATCTTTGTCACAGGTATCCTTATTCCTTGGCACTTTCACAGGGCTTCCTCCTTTTTTGGTTCTTTCAGTCACTTCAGTAAATTATAGTTTTAAATGTTCCTATATTTCAGTCTAGTGGCAGCTCTGGAGGAAATGCTTATTGGTAGAAATCTACAGGATTTGGAGCAATGATTTTATTTTATTTTTAGTAAGGCAATTCATATTTACTTCCTAATAATAGTTCAGCAATAATTTAGATAGAAACAAAAATACCAGTTATCGTCATCCAATGCTACTTCATCACTTATTAGATTCCAAGTCCATCTTATTCAGTTTTCAACTTCTACTGCCTCTGTTTCTCCATCAAACTCAATTATTTCGGCTTTTCAAAATTATGATTTATTTTTCTTCTAACCCCTCATGGAGTCTCAGTACATATTATAATGTATATGTTTATACATGTATTTCAAATGTATGTTGTATCACCACCACAACAAAAAACTTATAAATGCCAATAAGATTAAAACATCAGGCATATTCTCGAATGTGGCCACAAAAAGCCAACCCAGATAGAAAGACTCAGTTGCATGATTGTTTTGTGGCTTTTCAGGGATCTCTCTGGGCATTTAGTGCCTAAGAGACCCCTATAGTCAACATATCCTGATAACTTTAGAGGGTGTTGATCCTTCACCTTCCATATGGCAGGTGGAGAAGATGGCAGAAACTGGGGATGGAGGCTACAGGACCATGAGTCACATTTTCAGCTCACAGAACAGGGCATCTGTTTTTTGAGGCACTGGATGTGTTCCGCTTCCTGACCTTCTCAGATCCAGCACAAAGCCAAATGTTTAGAAGGCTACAGTGTAGATACAACCTCACAACTCTCAGCAAGCAACTTTGTCATGAAGTTCTCTGTGTGACCTTGGCCAGACACATGCTCTCACAGGTTCTTTTGAGGATCAAACATAGGAGTAAAGAGCTTTGTATATTGTCTTGAGCTCTGTGGAGAAAGATAAAGATAAAATGCAATAGACAACAAAAGCAGTTTGCACTGTACACTGGCTGTATCAAATGAGGAGACACAAGTGTCTTTTGGATTCTCTGCTGGTGCTTCTTGGGTGTCTAAACCTCATGTGACTGGGCAGCATGCAGTGCTAAAAGGTCTCAAGTGGTAGGGAAACCTTCTGGTAATCCAGTAGGATTGCCAGCTCCAAGTTGAGAAATTCCTGGAGATCTAGGGGGTAAGACCTGGAGAAAGAGGGGTTTGGGGAGGGAAAGGACCTTGGCATGGCATAATTCCATAGAGTTCACCCCCCAAAGTAGCCATTTTCTCCAGGTGAACTGATCTCTCTGGCCTGGAGATGAGTTGTAATTCCGGGGGATCTCCAGCTACTACCTGGAGGCTGGTAACCCTATAATCCAGTCAGAATAGTCTGTAGTGAGCTAGATGGAACAAAGGTCTGACTGTGGGCTTGATTTTTAAAGGATGTAAGTATGAAATTTGGAGTCTAGTAAGACAGTGTTGAAATGGATGTAGATGTTTTGTGAAATGTACAAACTGGCTCTTTAATTTTACAACAAAATGAAACCAGCTGTGAAAGAGACTTAAAACTTGGTGTAAAATTCAAGTTGCCACCATCAGATAATAAAAAGATTTGAGGCTATAGTCCTATGGACATTCAGTTGAACTCTATAGAATCTTTTGGATAAACATGCATTGGAGCACCTAGTGTAAACACAACACAGTGATAGGCGTCTGGGACAGTTGGATTCAAATTTGAATTGACTAAGTAGCATTTGATGGCCTCAGAAAAATGGAAGCTAAAATGACCTCTGTGGGGATGAACAAGCTAAATATCTTGCACTAGAACCAATGAGATTTCTGCATATAGTAAGAATTTTTGGTGTAAAATTGCTCTTAAATGTATAAACAATAATTATCCACCAACTATTTTGCCTGTTTAATAGATTTATTAACCAACTGTACTTAAATACATCAACACATTACCAATACTTTCATATTAGCACTTTTTGAGACTAGAGAAGGATACATGAGATAACTAATAACTAGAGGCCACTACTTATTGTTACAGAAGACCTTTGTATTTTGTTTCATTCCCAAAGCTAAAATAGTTTTTTAAAAAATCAAGTGTGATCTTTAATCTGCTTGATTAAAAACCTTAAGTTGATTAACACAACTAAAGTTGATCAAACTTCAAATGAGAGCAATTAAATCATGCACTCCTACTGAATGTCTGATCTGCTGGAAGAATGAGTAAGATAACACACAAAGATCACAATTCAGTACAAAGTAAAGTGTGCTTAAGCCCATTGATTTCAATGGATTCAAACACCACTTTGTGCTGAATTGATGGCAAATATAGCACAATGGCACAACTGACCCTCTCTTTATATTGTTACAATTTCATATGTCTCAATAACTTCAGCAGTGTTACACATGTACATTGCACAGAAATCTAAACAGGCAGTATTTGGGAGAAGGAATGTAACCAACCAAGCACTGTTCTTTCATTCTGTTCCTTCATGTCAGCTGTGCTTTATGCAGGAGCCCTATCTCTGAAAAAAATGGCAATTGCGTACAACAAGTGCCAGGGAGACTGTGTCTTTACAGCTGACATAGCTGAGGCAGCTCAGCTGAAAACCACTATGCCTGGTGCATTTTTAATTCTTCCTTTTTAGATGAGATTCTAAAGTAGATCCCAATGACAGAAAACACTGCACAGCCTTAAAAAATGCCAGATAACAACAAATTAACGTAACAGCAGTATTAAAGCCAAAGCAATAGATAAATACGAGGCCACAGAATCAATTTTATAAATTAATGCTCAGTTTTTCAGAGGTCTATTGAAATAAACACAGTTTCAATTCTGTGGAATGCCAGCAGAGAAGAGGCCATGGGAAGGCATGCCAAAGTCCAGGGTAAGCTATTGAGGATGCCCTGCTCCTCCTCCTCCTAAGCCAGTCTCCTCATTTAAGAAATTCGCACCTGGAACAGGCTTTCTCTGGAAAAAGAGGATGATTTACAGTGCCAAGCTTTACTACATACATAAAAATAATGTTCCCTGCCCCAAGCAGCTTACAATGGGGAATACGACAATGAAGGAAGAACACAGCAGTACATGTGAGGATGCAAATTATCTGTTTGATGGTAGTTGAGGCTCAGCTTGGCTAGGAGTTAAACAATAACATCTGTATGAAAGTGGCTCTTGAGGAGGAATTGCCACAAATTGTAATGATTTTATTACAAAGAAAAGAAGGAACTGGCCTGCCTAATTTAGCGGAAACATTCTTGTCACTGGAGATCTGTTTTCATTTTTCCCCCCAAAATGAATTCAGCAAGCCTGGGCAAATAAGGAGAGGCAGCACAAAAATCCCATTCTTTGCCAAGTCCTTTTATGAAGAGGCAGTCAAGTTTGTTTTTGTCCCTCACTCTCCACCCTTTCCCTTTCCCTTCCATTTATCTTCCCAGCCTCCTCTCCTCCTCTTCCTATTTTCCTTTGAGTCTTGCCTCTTTAAAAGTTTTATAATCATGTGCTGCTCACATATTATTCATGCAGGCACTTTATAAGACTCTTTTAAAACAGGCTGTGAAGGATGGAGTTCACTCTTGGGCAAAAGGTTTCTGAGGAAGGTGACTTTATTACTCAAAGAGGTGCTCTGCAGAATATAGATAAACTTTTGTGCTGCTGGCTGATTCTTGGCTCCCTTCCTAGCATTACCAGCACAGACCTCAATCTTTTCTAACAAGTTCAAATGACTGTAGAATGTTTACCCTACTTAAAACTCCTTATTTGAGTCATCCAAATAAAGTATTTACTCCCTCTGTCTGTGCAGCTTTGGTATTGGGTGAGGTGAGTTAACTGACTGTGATTGTCTAACTCCTGGGGGTGTACTCACAATTCACAGCTGTAAAGCAGGGTTTAATAGATGTCTGATTCTAAGAAGGGACACAGGTTTCCTGGGGGCTTGTACCCAAAGCTTTCAAACAGAGACTACTAACAAGGGACTTGAGCATGAGATGTCAAGGGGGGGCGGGGTCTGAATTTCCTGAAAAAGGACATACAAGGTCCATATTACCAAAGAGTATGCCACATTGTTCTTGCTATGAAAATCTGCACAGACTTAGGTAAGTACCCTATTACAATCCTAAAACATCATGAAACACCCAGGCCAATTATGAAGGCAGAATGCTAGTGGAGAGTGGGGGATATCAGTGTTTTTGAGGGAGTGTAACACATACAATTATCAGTCCACTGGGCAGAAATTGTGAGTGTGTGCTCATGCACAGAGCTCTTGGCCCTCAGGGAACAGGTTCATTCCCTTGAGTCAAGGGTTGCTGATGGAGGAGAGAACAGAGAAGGAGAGAGGTATGTAGATGTCATCTTCAGGGATTTATCAGAACAGTCCTACTACTGTGCTGACAGCCATTCTTATGGTGACTGAGGATCTTGAGGTTAGAGGATGCCAGGCAGAGGAGGAGGAACATGATCCCTTAGATGGGACTCCTGCCATGGATGATGGATCACTATCCTCTCATATGAAGGATACACTTCTGGGGTTGGGAGGAGGTTGGCTTTTAGTAGTGGGTGGTGATTATTAGGAATATTGAGAGCAGAGGCTGTGTGACAGGTGTTTTGACCACACAGTGACTTGCCTGCCAGCTGCAAGGGTTATGGACATCATGTGATAGTGATGGGGAAGAGTCAATGGTCATAGTGTACATTGACACCAATGATGCTGGGAAATGTAGTTGTGTGGTCCAAGAGGAAAAATGCATTTACTAGGCAGAAAGCTAAAGGGCAGAATCTCAAAGGTTGCATTAGCAGCATTGTTACTGGTCCTACTTGCGGAGCTTTGCTATGTAGGCACAGATTAGGGGGCTCAAAATGTAGATGAGAAAGTGGTATGTAGAAGAAGGATTTAGATTTATGAGGCACTGGAAAACTTTCTGAAACAAGCCAAAGCTAAACTACACTGTTGGCACTAAATGTTATTAAAGTGGCAGAGCAATATTTAAACTAATCCCAGAGGAAAGGCCAACAGGATCTGGGGAGCCTCTGGTTCAGGACAGCTCACCTCAAAGGGATGAAAGTAATATTAGTATAAGCACAATAGAACTTGGGAGTGAGCATAGAGTGACAAAGGAGAGCCACATGTGCAGAGAAAAAGGCCCAGGGAGGTGAGGGTTGTTGGAGAGGCAAAACTTTATATGTGTCTATATGCTGATGCTAGGAGCTCCAGAGCCAAGATGGGGAAGCTGGAGTGCTTGCAGCTAAATGACAATTTAGATATAGCGGGTTTCTCAGAAACAAGGTGTAATTGGGGAAATCATTGGGATACTGTCATCTCTTAGTATAAGCACTATAGGCAGGGCAGGGAGGGATGTGTTAAGGAGGGCATAGAGTTAAATAAATTAGAAAACATTAAGGGAACAAACTCCTAACAAAACAAGTGGAGATGCTGGGCCCAAAGGGTATATGTAACTTTTCACTAAAATCAGCCACTGTACCAGAAGACTGGAGAGTATTATTATTATTTATTACATTTCTAACCTGCCCTTCCCGCAAGTGGGCTGAGGGCAAGGTACAGCAGTTATAAAAATACAATACAAATATTAAAAACAATTAATAAAACAGCAGTTCATCATAAAATCAACAAACAGATAACAACTGTCCCAAGATGGGGTCAATTCCAGATTCCTGCCCATCAGCATACAGGGGGAGGGAAGTGGACAGATAATGTACTGCAACCCATACGTGGGTCAGCTAATGAATGGGCACTACATAGCCCTGTGCTGTACCCATATGTTGGGCAGCCGGCCGGTGGACACTGTATAACCCCACACTTAGTGGGAGACTGGTGGGAGGCTCAGTGAGGATCTCATGCTGGCCTCAACCATATGCCTGGTGGAACATCTGTCCTACAGGCCTGCTGAAATGATAGAAGATCCTGACACGCCCGGGTGTCCTCAGACAGAGATTTCCACCAGCTTGGGGCCAGGACCGAAAAGGCCCTGGCCCTGGTTGAAGCCAACTGAGCCTCCCTGGGGCCAGGGACAACCAGCAGATGTTTTCCAGATGATCGGAGTATTCTCTGGGGCACATATGGGGAGAGGCGGTCCCTCAGGTATGCTGGTCCCAGTTCTTTTAGGGCTTTATAGGTCAAAACCAGCACCTTGGACCGAATACGGAATTCCACAGGAAGCCAGTGGAGCTGCTGCAGAATTGGCGTAATATGTGTCCTATAAGGAACACCTGTCAAAACACATGCAGCAGCATTCTGGACCCGCTGTAGTCTCCGGATCATACCCAAGGGCAGCCCTGCGTAGAGCGAGTTACAGTAATCCAACCTAGAGGTGACCATTGCATGGATCACTGTCGTTAGGTCCTGGGCTGAGAGATAGGGGGCTAGCTGCCTGTCCTGCTGAAGATGGAAAAAAGCAGCCCGGGCAACCGTCGCAATCTGGGCCTCCATAGATAAGGAGAAATCCATGATCACACCCAAACTCCTGACTGATGATACGGTCACAAGTGGTGCCCCCCCCCCCAAAGGCCAGGAGATGGATCCCCTCCTCCAACAACCCACAGCTCAAGTACAGGAACTCCATCTTCGTGGGGTTCAACTTCAGCCTGCTCTGGGCCACCCATCCAGACACAGCCTCCAAAGCTCTCAACAGGGCATCAGGGGCAGAGTCAGGTCGATGGTCCATCAGCAGATACAACTGGGTGTAATCCGCATATTGATGACAACCCAGTCCAAACCTCTGCACCAGCTGGGCAAGGGGGCGCATATAAAGATTGAACAACAGGGGAGAATCAAATATTAGGGAGAGAGAGTAGCAAATATTACACCAATTTTTAGAAATGGGTCTAGAGGGGAACCAGGAAATTAGATCACTTAGGCCCCTTAGCCTAAAATCTGTCCCAGGCAAATTAGTAGAAACTGTAAGAAAACCTACTGAGAGAAAAATCAGTACAACTTCTGCAAAGGGATGTTCTGACTAATTTTTTGGAATTCTTTGATAAAATGAACTAGTAGATAATGGTGATCCAGTAGGCATTATATACTTGGACTTTTGACAAGGAATCTCCCCAAAGGCTCCTGAGTAAGACATAGGATAGGAAGATGGATTAAAATTGGTTAGATGACAGGAAGCTGAGAGCAGGAATAAATGGATGGTTCCCCCAACTGGAGGGAAGTAAGCAATGGCATTGGGGCTGGTGCTGTTTAATTTATTCATAAGTGATCTGGAACTAGGGGTTGAACAGTCTAGTGGCCAAATCTGCAGATGACAGAATTATTCACAGTGGTGAAAACCAATGCCAATGGTGAAAAGCACTAGGAGGATCTCCATAAAATGGATGAGTGGGTAACAATGTGGCAAATGAAGTCCAATATAGGTAAGTGTAAGATGATGCACATTGGAACAAAAAATCCCAACCTCATGTATATCTTAATGAGGTCTGAACTTGCTGAGAATGAGAGGGAAAGAGTTCTTGGGGTTACAGTGGATAGCTAAATTAAAATGTCATCCCAGTGTCCTGGAGCATTGAAAAAGGCAGCAACGCCTTAGGAAAGGGCTTGTATCCTACTTGTATCTGATGAAGGAAATTTGGCTCTTGAAAACTTATACCCTGGAAACCTTGTTGGTCTTTAGGGTGCTACTGGACTCAAATCTTGCTCTTCTACTGCAGACCAGCATAGCTACATACCTGAAACTATACAAATTTAGTGACTTGCTCTTGGTCATTGGGAAATTTCATTTTTAACCTTGGAGCATCATCTTTAGGCTTATTTGTTGCTGATTTATTACTGATTTCTGCCACTTTATATTTTATTCTATAAGCTACTTCATGCACAGAAGAAGAGAGGCAAAAACATCTTAAACAATCAAACAGATATATTTTGAAAATGGATGTGAAAGGATGGACTTAGAGCTGCCACTTGAAGAACTATAAAACAAAGGATGCATTGTGAGACAATTTTAAAAAGCATCTTACATAAGTTTGAATATTATTGGTACTTGATTAGAATATGCCGTCCTTTTAATTTATTGAACTGAACTTATTGTGGTTATGGTTCATCTTTTCCATTAGTGTTTCTGAAACAAATAAATAAGAAACAAGCACAACTTTCTCACCTTCCTACTCCTATGGCAATCTGATATGCCTCCTGAAATACTTTTATTGGGGCCCCATATTGCAAACAGGGGGTTGGTTCTGCTAGTCTGAACCCGAGCATAACAGTGCCATCCTGAACAAAGTTACGCTGTTCTAAGCCCACTAATTTCAATGGACTTAGAAGGCTGTAACTCTGCATAGGACTGCATTACAAAACACATGTTGGGCTACAGTACTGGTTAGAACTTTTAAAAACAATCAAATCAATGTTTTCCAAGTGATGCATAAACACATAATAGGCATAATAGTTCAGAAGCATTGGCTACTCTGCCTCTTTAAATTGAATGTATCATGTAATAGCCAAGGACATGTCAACTCTAACCCAGTTTTCTGTACAGCTTTCTGAGAACTGATCTTGACAATTGCTCTTGTGTGCTAAACAGCCACATGGTTGAGCAAGTTGCACATTTAGCAAGTGCAACTTTTTCTTCCGCAATGCTAAAATGGGAGAAGCAGAACACACCGAACTTCTAGTCATCAAAGGCAATCCTGTGTCAGGAGGAGAGGACCCTTTGAAGGAATGAATCAAAAGCAGGTCAGGATCTGCCATTTATGTAATTCATTAACATGATAGGCAATAAGCATTGTAATAACTCTTCCCATGCACAGTTAAAACTTTCAAATAAAGTCAGCAGTCTTTGAAACCTCATCTGAGACACTGGCATGTTATCATTTGCATTTTGTTTTCTCTGATTCAATGGAAAGCACTGGCTGCCCCTGCCAAATAGTTGTAGTCTGCCAAGAGACCACAAAAGGTTAAAACTGCCCCAAACAGGTAGAATTATGAGGACTGCCACGGCAGTGGAACAGGGGCATCCCCAAGTATTTAGTAATAAAAAAAATCTGTTGTTCTTTGGTCGCCAGGATTTAACAAGTCTAATCCCTGAGAGAGGTGATAAAAATTCATTAATCTAATTAAATACTTCTTATTGCCAAAGTGACTTTGTAGAGTAGCTTTGCTGAAGGATAAGTGCAGAGTAAAATGGAGTCCCAGCAGAGAAACAAACGTTAGACTTGAGCAAGCTAGTACATGCTTCATTAAACTCATAATTATCATTTGGTTCTAAGTAGCTGATAATATTTAATGAGTATCTGAGATAATTTAAAGAAAATGTTTACTAATGAGAAACAAACAGTGGTATGGAACACTGATATCTGGGGTACAATAACCATGTATCTTAGCTTATTATTGAGTACCAATGCTTGTAGTATGGGAGAGAGGTGGATTTTGGCTCAGCAGATCATTTTTGAAGTCCTATACATGTCTGTGTGTATCTGTATATTTCATTGAAATATCTCATTGAAAGATAAATTTCATTTAAAACTATTGGGATAGCTTCTCATGCAGTCTTAGGGCACATCTTCAGTACAAACTGATGTTGGTTTTATGCAAGTTAAATTGGTGAGGTATTTCTCCCTGGATTCCTTCTTCCTCCTCCCAAACTTCAGTTCCTATGGTTCCTGATTATTTGTTTGTTTGTTTGTTTGTTTATTCTTACTGAGATCCAAGGCAGATTCGACACTGTATGTGAATACAATATAATCAATATTTAGGGCATTCTCTAAGCAAAATACAATATAATCAACAGTTTGGGCATTCAGTGAAAGCAGAATACAATAGAGTTGGTAGCAGCAAATTTGAAAACTAGCATAAAGCAGAAGACAGAGATGAAACCTTTCCAAATTAAAATGTAATTAATTAACATGACATCTTTAGCAATGTGGAACTACGCAGCGGGAGTGTATCTAGCTGAGCAGACGGTACCCAACAGCCTAGTCTCCCTGTCCTTTACCAAGGTATCTCTTTGAGCTATTTATGATACAGCCCTATAATCTGAGTAGAAAGTCCTCCTGAATAATTCAGTTTGCAGAAAGCCAGCAGGGTGGGAGTTTCCTGACCTCCTCAGGCAGGACATTCCATGAGGTGGGGGCTATGACAGAGACAGCTTAGGATTTAGGATTTAGCCCAACTGCAGTGTAGTATCTGCAGAAGGCCCTGTTCATATGCGTGAAGCTGCCATAGCAGAATACAAGAAGAGAAGCCAGTGCATATACAAGAGGGGGCTAGGCCATGAAGGGCTTTGAATGTAATAGTCACGACCTTGAATTAAGCCCAGTAATTGATGTGCAGTCAGTGGAGTGACTGCAGAATGGGAATGTATGCATGCTTCATTTAGCTCCTAAAAAGAAATGAGCTACAGCATTTTCCACCAGCTAGAGTCTCCAAGTTGACTTTGAGGGGAGACCTATGTAGAGTGAATGATAGTAGTCTAGTCTTGAAGTTATCGTGACTTTAATCCAGTTGGCCAAATCAGCCATGTCATGGTAGGGGGGCAGCTTCCAGGCTAGTCTAAGTTGAGAGAAGGTCTTTTTTGCTGCTGTCTTTATTTGCTTCTCTAGCAGTGATCCTGGATCCAATATAAGCTCTAGGCTTAGCACTGAGTCATCCAAGGTTAACTGGATGCCATCAAAGACCAGAAGCACAATGTCCTTCAAGATCTTTGCATTTCCAACCAGCATAACTTCTGTCTTATCTGGGTTCAATTTCAACTTGTTTGCTGTCAGCTATTTGACAACAGCTGTCAAGCATAGACTCAGTACCTCTACAGCATCACCAGGGGATTTGGATAGCAAGATATAGGGCTGGGTATCATCTACCTATTGATGGCATCCAATTCTGTAGCTACAAATCATTTCTCCTAAAGGCTTTATATAGATGTTGAATAATAAGGGTGATAAGGGACATGAGGAACAATTTAGACCAGTCCAAGACACATTCCCCTGATACCTACTTCTGCCTCAAAATTTCTCAACAGGATGGTATGGTCTACTGTATTGAAGGTGCAGATAGATCCAGGAAGAGCAACAATGAGGCATGACCTTTGTCTATGTTCAGGTGGAGATAATTAACTAAAGCCACTAGAGCAGGCTCCATCCCATAGCCTGGCCTGAAACCAGACTGAAAAGGGTCCAGAGCACAAGAGTTATCTAAGGAGGCTTGGAGTTGATCAACTACTGCCCTCTCGACCATTTTACCCAGAAAGGGCAGATTAGAAACTAGCCAATAATTGGTTACAGCATTTTGTCTAAGGATGTTTTTTTTAAGTAGTGGTTGGATGACCACCTCTTTGAAAGGCTGAGAGAAGGTGCCTTGAGTTACTGACTGATTTATGATAAACATCAAGAACTCCTTTATGTGGTCTTTACAAGATTGTATTAGCTAGAATGCGTGGGGGTTGAGTGTACAAGTAGTGGCCTCCACAGACGCTTGAATTCTGTCAATATCTGCGAAAATTCCTACTAAATTAGTAGAAATCTGTAGGACAGATTTTTTTCTGTGTAGATGTCAGCCTGTGTTATAATATAAGAAGTTTGGCAATTGTATAGTAAACAACTCAGTGGATCTGAAGTGTTTTAAATGAGAAGTTGCAATACAAGAATCTCCCTCATTCCATATTAGACAGTGATCCATTATATGGCTTTGAAGTAGATCAGGGATTGGCGGTGGTTCCAGAAATAACTTTAATCTAGTCCGCAATGACTTTACCAAATTAAAGTTTTCTTAGGTTAACATGTGAAAGCCCATGTGTCTCTCTGTGTATTTAATATACAATCTATTGTATAGTTTAACTAGTACTTATTCTAGAAAGGCAAAGGCTCACTGCCAATCTACCATTAAGAAGTTCTTTCCTTAAATCTAACCCCAAATCGATGACCTTATACCACTTAAGTACACACACTCCATGCATATGGAACATCTACTATGAGATGGCACTGTCTGCATTATTATCTATGATGGGATTTGATGACAACATTCAGAAAATAAAATGAGAATTTGGCCATACCTGATTTTGACTGAAATTCTTTTCCCACCATAATTTCTTGCCCACTCACATGCTCCTTCAGCGGTGAAGTCTCAATCATTTGTTGCTAGGCATATACCCAGCTATTCCCCAAATTGGAACCTAGCCCCCTGCCAAATTCCCATGCCAATTTTTTGTAGATAGCTCTCTCCATGTTTATGACAGCTAAATAGAATCTGAATACCTGATTCTGGGGACACTATAACAGGTAAAGGCTATCCCTTTGATGTTCTACTCATGAGTGTCCAGAAACATCTATCTACCTGGATATTGTTAGAAACACAGTATTGGACTAGATGGAGCTTGATCTGCTCAAGCAAAGTAATTTGAATGTTTTCCACCTTTTCTTTTACATTTGTTTCAGCTCTACTTTAAAGCATGATATTAAAGCAAGGATCAGGTAAGATGACTTCTTAGCAATATTTGCAAGCCTTGCAAGCAGTTGATTGCCTAAAATTGGCAGAAGTGTCATTCTAACAGCTGTCTTTACTGTTTCTGAGAACAGCACTGCAGATGTGTTATCTATTATGTCGCATGAAAGGTGCCAGCCTAATAAGCAGGCATCAGTATTTCGAAAGGAGGTCATCTGTTCACATTCTGAAAACACAAGGCAATACTCTAATGGTTTATACTCTGCATTTTTGGTAGGGAAAGATTCAGTGAGCCATCTTAAAGTTGAGTTCTTTGTGTGTGTGTGTGGGAGGGGGGAATCAAAGCACATTCTTTTGCTGCAGCTTTTAACACTTGGAATAGACTGGGTGATATGTTTACAGGTGCCTTGAAGGGCAGAGTTAAATGTTGTTACGAATTTCAGAAAGGGGTGCTATTCCATCTTATGTGTTTATTTCGTGTTTTTATTGTTTCCTGATGTCAAGGCCTGCCTTGAAGAGATGTGCTGAACCACCAGCAGGTACCTTAGGCTGCTGCTGATGCTCTCATCTGCTGTTTGTTATGAGCCGGGATGTTTCTCTCGCTCAGAGATCCTGTTGCTGGGAAGAATGGTGCAAGAATGCCTGTCAACAAGGTATCTCTTCTGCTTCACCAAACCTAGCAGTGCTGGAGTCTACTTTCAGAAGTAATATGACAACATGCATTTATTTAGAATATTTATTTTCAAGTGTTCTGGCATCCAAAGTGTTGGAACAGAGGAGACTCAGCATCCCTGGACATTAGGGGTGCTACATGCCTCTCTGTAGCTGTTATTTTCCTGTTGAGCAAGATGCTTCCCTTTGTCTAAAGTGGTAATGCCTCTCTGACTTCTCTTCCGATGCCCATTGTGTGAGAGATTCTTTCTCTTTCCTCATGGCTTTCAAAACTGTAGGATGCACCTACACCTCTCTCCTGCCATGGAAGTTCAACCACTCACACACATACATGCACACAGGATGCTGGACAAGCTGGCTATGTGTCTAGGGAGAGTCATGTTTCAGACCAGGTTTTCTTTCTTCTCCAAGAAATGTTGAGCATTGGAAACTACATCAAGAAATGTAAATTCTATCTTTTTTACTATTTACACACCTAAGGAGTCATTTTCTGCATGCTGTGTTCACTCTTCCCTGACTTGGTAACTCTGTTGAACTATACTGAATTAATACACTATCTCAAAACAAAGCAGAGCTATAAAAACAGTTTAAAACAAAATAATACGATGTTTTAAAAGGCAACAAAATGGGACTGAAATGCTGCTTCTTTCTGTCTTTGCAGCGCTGTTGGAGGACTGGTACGTGTGCATGTGTGTGAAAAAGTTACTGCTCCAAACCTCAGACGGCTCTAGTACAATTATGGTTACTTGAGGAATGATAGCATGAATCACTGAAGTGCTTTAGACCTACATAGTATCTGTTATGCCTGGCATTTTTACTTCTGTAAGAGATGTTCAGGTCAGACCTGAACATGTAGCCAGTTTTTCCTTTTTGTGGGTTTAGAGGACATTAGTAGCTGCTGAATATATCAGTTTGAGCTGGATTTATTTATTTTTTAAATCCCCCCTCCCATCTTTCCACCCAGTTAGGGTCCTCAAGGCAGCAAACAGTTAAAAAGGCATTAGAAATCAATTTTAAAATGATGCATGTATTTAAAAAAGCAGTTAAATCATAATGAGGAAAAGTCAATAAGGGAATGCCAAAGAAAACAAAAGTCTTCACCTGCTGATGGAAGACAACAACTGAGAAAAAAGGAATTCCACAGTTTTTGTGCATGACCAAGAAGGTCCTTTCTTGGATCGCCACCCACCTAGCTTCAGATGACAGGGGCTCCTGAAGGAGGGTCCCCAAAGACTACCATAATGGTTGAATAGGGAATAGATGGTAACCTCAAGCTGTATAGGGATTTATAGGTTAATACTAGGACCTTGAATTGTACCTGGAAGCAAATTGTGAGTCAGTATAGAGGGAGCAAGACTGGAATGGTACGGTTTGCATTCTCAGTGCTGCTTTCTGTATTAATTTCTGAGAGCCAGTTTGGTGTAGTGGTTAAGAGCATGGGACTCTAATCTGGAGAGCCAGGTTTGATTCCCCACTCCTCCATGAAGCCAGCTGGGAGACCTCTGGAGCTCTCTCAGCCCCACCCACCTCACAGGGTGATTGTTGTGGGGGTAATAATAACACTTTGTAAACCGCTCTGAGTGGGCATTAAGTTGTCCTGAAGGGCGGTATATAAATCGAATGTTATTATTATCGAATGTTATTAATTGTAGTTTTTTGGACACTCAAACTGGAAGGCTCCTCTGAGAGAAAAAGCTACCACACAAAAAAACACCAGTCTTACACCAATAATTAACCTATCATTCCAGATCTATTATAGTGCAAAAAGTCCAAAGTGCTTACAAGAATTACATTCAATAAATGAAATAAATACTATAAATACTCTGAATGCATTAACAATAAATAACATCCTATACAAACAACATTCTTACAATACAACAGTGATTTCTTCAGTACAATTCGTGATATAATTTTTCACACAAATATGACCCCATCTATTTCCAGTGGCTTCCACAGAATAATACATCAATAATACTCGTTGGTTCAATGCTCATTTGAATAATCACAGTCTCTGGTTTTCTTTTTAGATTCAGTCCATGGAACGCCGCCAAAGGAGGCTCCGCCTATAAACCGCTAGCTGCGTTTGTTTCACTCCTTAAAGCTTTCTCAAGGGCTGCAATCTACAAAGGCAAAATAAAGACAGACCTAATAATACCTTACTTGTTCAAATAAATTATTAATTCATTTCTGTAGTTACTCACATCTTTGTTTAACAGAGTCACACACCGGATGTACTCATTTCACTATTCTATGGATAACATTTCCGTAAATCATGGAGGACGTTTCATATTTTATATGCTTTCCCATACATACTACTCAATAAGTGAGACAATATAATTTAAAGGGGCCATACTTAAATAATTCAAACAAATATAATTCATAAATAACAAGACAGGTCCCCATACGGGGGAAACCATGTATACTGCCCTGAGCTCTTCAGACATAGGCTGGAATAAAAATGCCCCAAATATTTATTTACTGACTTACTTCATTTATAGCTCACCTTTATCTCTGCATTGCAAGGTAGATGATAAAATATAGACAATTCAATCAGACAGCAAAAGACATCCAATAAACAATACAACAGTACTAGAACTAGAAAACAATGCAAAAAAATTATCTAATGAAGAAAGAAATAGATATCTGATCTAGATGTAAAGTTTCCTTGTATTTTTCCATCCTTGGACACAAGAATTTGTACTCTTATCACACTAAAGTAGTCTGTCTTTCATCAGAAATTGTTTTGTTTGGTATGCTACCAATAACTGTTATTGGCCTTTCTCCTTGTTTTGGTGTTGTGTGTATTTATTTGTTTTTATTGAATTATTTTGATGTCTTGATGTTTGCACCTTGGGGACTATTTGGGTGGAAAGGTGGAATAGCAATTTTTTAAATAAATAAATAAAAAGTGATGCATAATTTTACAAATAAACTTAAATGTTATATTGTATTGTTATATGTCTAGGAATTCCTTGCTATAATAATTCACCAAGGTATGTTTCTCTGTACTTTAACAGTTATTGGAAAATACTTGGTTTGCATCCTTTGGGGAGAAAATCTTTACTCACATGTCAAGAATATATTAGATATTGCTCAAGAGGTCCATCATCAAATGGTCCAGATATTATGTTGAGTTTCTGACAATGGCTTATACTACTAGAAATCAATCCAGTTTGATTTGACATATTATGAACTGGTCAGCTGAGTGGTTGGATATTATTAGCGCTCACATAGTACCTTTTGAGTACCCCACATGCTTCAAGTACATTATCTCAGTAACATACAAAATAAAATAGCATGAATCTAGTTGCATTGTGATGACCAGACATCCTCTTTTTAAAGGTGATGTCCTCTTTTTTTTTTAATGACTGGGCTCTTTTTTAAATTGATGGAAATGTCCACATTTTTAAATGGGAGGCTGAGCCTATTTTGCCCCAGTGGAAAGAAGCTTCAGCTTTGCTGCCAGTACCACTTCCTAGTATGCATTTTGAATAGGACTTCCGATTTCATTGTTGTGTATCAGGATTTTCTTAGATCTGCAGATGGCTTTCCTTCATGTGCTCCTTCTCCAAAGCAATGGTAGCAAGTTCTCATCCCTCCACCAGAAAGTGCAGGGGCTCATTCTTGTTAGACATGCAATGGCAGTAGATTGGAAATAGTTAACATGTTTTAGAGGCCTAGCAGAAAGTGAGTTCAGGCAACTTTTCTGGCAACCAAGTTTGATTCAATGTTTGGGTTCCCTCTTAGAAGCTTTTGCCTGTGTGTATATGAGAGAAGTACTTGCTTTCTGTTCTGAATGCTTTATGTTCATGTGCTCTTTAAGATTTAATCATCTTGAATCTCAAATCCAAGTAAAGTATCTTGTTTATTCCAAAACTGTGTGGACTCATGAGCTCTGGGCCCTGGCTAACAGCTCTCTCTCTCTTAGAGTATGAGTTTTTTTTAAACAAAATTGCATTTTCTGCCTTCTGCTGCCTGTGGTGAGCATGAGAGAAGCCCTTTGGAACATTCAGACCAGCAAGGTGGAAGGTGAAGCAACGTATTTTTTTTCTTCTTGACCAAGAAGATGCTGAAGAGAGAGAATACATTTAGCCATGAACTTGGAATAAAAATCCCTTGCTTCAGTGCTGGCAAAATGGGAATGAAGAAGAATGCATTGCATGCAAGTTTGTATCTGTGGCAAACAAAGGAATTCATGATTTAGAAGCTCATGTCAACAGTGACAAGAACAAGAAAAAAAAACCCCAGAGCTGTCTTAATTCCCAAAGGTCAGTGAATTATTTATCAAAACAAAATTTTAAAAGAGAAGATCAAGTTGTAACAACTGAAGAAGTATTGTTGTTTCATGATGTAAAACATCACCTTCCTTATAGGTCAATGGATTGCACTTCAGAATTAAATCAAGTGATATTTTGATTCCAACACAGAGAAAAAGCTTTCCTGTTCAAGAATGAAAGCTGAGGCCATTGTCAATAGAGTGCTTGTTCCACACACCATTCAGGATTTAAATGAAATATCCTGCTTAGTTGTTTCCACAGACAGTAGTAACCATGGGTCACAAAAACAATTCTGTTGTGATACAATATTTTCATAAACTTGATGGTATTGAATAAAAATTGATACAGCTGATAACATGCCAAATGAAAAATTGGAAACAATGGTAGACTGTGTTATACATGCATTGAAAAACCATGGCCTCCTTACAAAGTGTGTTGCATTCTCTGGTGACAACATGACCACAAATTTTGGAGGAATCAGTTGCTTGAGAAGAAAAAATGTCTTCCATGTCATGAAGCATGAATTAAAGAGAGAATGTGTTTATGTTGGTTGTCCAGCATACATCCTTCACAGCAAAGAACAGAAACACTGTAGACATATAACGCATTATAAGGAAGATTTACATTTATTTCTCCATATATACAGTAACAACAGAAAATCCCAGGCGTTACTGTGAATTCATTAATATGAGTTACAGACAATTATTGTCACAGAGCAGAACAAGATGACTATCATTCTTTCTTCCCAGATGTTTCCTAGTGTGAAATCTTTTTCTGTCTTAATCCACTTATATTCTTTAATGTCAATTTTCCATACAAAAATTCAAGAAATAGAAAGGGGGAAAGTTCAGTTTTGGATATTTCACTGAGTTGCAGCCAGTTTTTCAAAAGCTGCAACATAGAATTGAAGTACCCTTCCTTTTACTGAAAACAAAAGCGATCCTAAGCAAAGGAAGGAAAGAAAAATGGACTAGAGAGAGAAGTTGGTCTGTTTATGGAAGAAGCTTCTTACTTGTACAAGTGCATTTGGAATATTTGCAGAAATGAACAGTTTCTTTCTTTTTTTAATTTTTATTGGTGAGTTTATATTTCATATTTAATACATACATTCCCATCATATCTAATTTACTCTAACCCCACCCTTTCCTCCCCCCTCCTTATCGACTTCCAACAGCTTTCCAACCCTTAACCCTTCTTATTACTTAACTTGACTTCACTTATTCAAATTGTTTTATATATATACTATATTAAAATCACTTATCCACCAATGTATCCATTTTGCTCTTCCTTGATTAAACTCTATATTCTAAGTAAAATTTGCTTAAACATAATACTAGCTTAGATTGTAATAATTAAATTCCCCCTTAATGGTAAAGTCGCTTATCTCTTCTGTTTACAACATCACATTTTAATAGTTCTCAAACTGCCACAATTCTCCCTTCACATCCCATTTTTTTCCTAAATATTGTTTCAATTTCCCCCAATCAGCAATAAATTGTCCTGGATCAAGATCTTTAAGTTTTCTTGTCATTTTGTCCATCTCCGCCATGTACAGCAATTTATAAACCCAATCTTCTATAGTTGGTATTTCTTGTATTTTCCATTTCTGCACGTACAAAAGTCTTGCCGCTGTGGTCATATAAAATAACAATGTTCTGTACTGCACTGGAACACCTTCCATTCCCAAGTTCAGTAGCAACAATTCTGGGTTCTTATTTATTTGGATTTGTAAAATTTCATTAATTGCTTAAATTATATCTCCCCAGTATTCCTTAGCTACCTCACAAGTCCACCACATATGATATAGTGACCCTTCGTGCTTTTTACATTTCCAACATTTATCTGACATGTTAGTGTTTCCTAGCGCAATCTTCTTTGGTGTTAGATACCATCTATAGATCATTTTGTATACATTCTCTTTAATGTTCGTACAAGTTGAAATCTTCAGTGTGTTTTTCCACAGGTGCTCCCACGCCTCCATTGTTATTTCTTTATTGAAATTTACTGCCTACTTCACCATCTGGACTTTTACTATTTCATCCTCCGTATGCCATTTTAGAAGGACTTTATAAATCTTTGAAATTTCTTTTTTGCCTTCTTGTAATATCACTTCTTCTGATTCTGAGTTTTCCATTCTTATTCCTCCTTTTAAACAGTCCGAATTGAAAAGATCTCTGATCTGTCTATATTGAAACCATCCGTTACAAGGAGACAGCTCTTCTTCTGTCTTTATTCTTATTGTTGAATATTGTATTTGTGTTATCTCCTTGTAAGTCAAACATTGCTGTTCATTGTCGACAGTTCTCGGATCTATTACTTCATACGGAACCACCCATGAAGGAATTCCATCTTCCAAATAAACCTTATACTTTTTCCACATTGTGAAGAGGCTTCTTCGAATATAGTGGTGCAAAAACATAGAATCTGCTTTAACTTTATCGTACCACAGATAGGCATGCCATCCAAACAACTTTTTGTGTCCCTCCAAAGCCAGCAATTTATGGTTTTTTAATGTTATCCAGTCTTTTAACCATGCCAGACAAATTGCTTCATAGTATAGTCTTATATTGGGCAGTTGGAAACCACCTCTTTCCTTCACATCCTGTAATACTTTCATTTTCACACGTGGTTTTTTGCCTGCCCACACAAAGTCTGAAATTTTCCTTTGCCATTTGTCAAATTGTTTAGAGTCTCGGATAATTGGAATTGTTTGCAACAAGAACATCACACGTGGTAGAACATTCATCTTTACTGGTGCTATTCTTCCCAACCATGATAAATTCAGTTTGTTCCATTTTATCAAGTCTCTCTCTATTTGTATCCACAATTTCTCATAGTTATTTTTAAATAGATCTATGTTTTTCACAGTCAGTTCGATACCAAGATATTTTACTTTATTAGTTACCTCACAATCCGTTATCTCCATTAGTTCTTGCTGCTTCTGCTTGGTCATGTTTTTACATAGTATCTTCGACTTCTTTTTATTCACATAAAATCCAGCCAAATCTCCGAACTCCTTTATTTTGTCTATTATTTTAGGCATATTCTCCATTGGATCGTCTACTATTATCATTATATCATCCACAAATGCTCTGACCTTGTAGGAAAATTCCTTTATTTTTATGCCTCGAATTGTATCATTCTCTCATATTTGAATCATCAGTATTTCCAAGATCAAAATGAACAACAATGGAGACAGAGGGCAGCCCTGTCTTGTACCTTTGCTTATTTTCAACTTTTTAGTTAAGTCGTCATTCACTATAATCGCTGCACTTTGGTCTCTATAAATTTCTTTAACTGCTTGTATGAACTTTGCTCCCATTTGCAGCTTTTCCATAGTGGCAAACATAAAGTTCCAGTTCAGATTGTCAAATGCTTTTTCTGCGTCCACGAAAAAGAAACCAACCTCCCTATCACAATGCTTATCATAGTATTCAATAGCGTTTATTACTGTCCTTAAGTTGTCTTTAATTTGTCTATTAGGTAAAAATCCGGCCTGCTCTTCTGCAATAAATTCCAACAGCCATCCCTTTATCCTTTCCGCCAAAACGTTTGCAAATATTTTATAGTCATTGTTCAGCAACGAAATTGGCTGATAATTTTTAACATTGGTCAGATCCTGTCCATCTTTCGGAATCAGTGATATGTTAGCTTCATTCCATGAATCGGGAATCTTATGGCCTTGCATAACTTCATTCATTACCTCTCTCAAAAAAGGTGCCAATTCGCTAGCCATCATTTTGTAGAACTTTGCTGTCAGTCTATCCGGTCCCGGTGCTTTCCCTAATTTCGTGGATTGGATGGCCTCTTTTATTTCTTCCTCTGTCACTTCCCTATTTAATTTTTCTTTCCATTCCTCTGACATCGTTGGAAGTTTCATTCTTTCCAAATACTCCGCTATTGAATCTCTATTCACTTCTTTTTTCTGGTACAGTTTTGCATAAAATTTATAAAAAGCTTTACTAATAGCTGGTTGGTCCAATAATGTTCTGTCTTCCTCTCGTATTTTAATTATGGTTTTCTTCTCTTTTTTCTTTTTTAATTGCCAAGTTAGATATTTGCCAGGTTTATTTGCACCTTCAAATGTTTTTTGATTCATTTTTTTCAAGTTCCACTCCAACTCTTTGTTATTCATTGCCATCAATTGCTCCTGCAATATTTTTATATCCTGATATATACGTTTCTTCCCTGGTCTTTTTTTAAGTTGTATCTCTTTGGCTTTAATTTTTTCGATTATTTCCTTTCTTTTTTCTTCTTTTCTCCTTCTGTCCCTTGCATTCAAGTCCATCAATATTCCCCTTATTACAGCTTTGTAAGTGTCCCATACTTTATGAGTTGACACATCCTTATTTAAATTGTATTGTATAAAGAACTTGGTCTCCTTTCGTAGCAACGCCATGTTATCTTCTATCCGCAGCAAGTCTTCATTTATTCTCCATCCTCTTCTTTTAGTATTTTTTCCAAATCTCCACATGATAGGATTGTGATCTGAGCCTACCTTAGGCATTATCTCCACATCTCTAGTCCACAACATTAGTTCTTTGGAAGCCCAGATCATATCAATTCTTGATAGAGTAGCATGCCTTGCAGAATAAAATGTATATTGTCTGTTTTTTGGATTTTGTCTCCTCCATACATCTCCCAGACTTTCCTGTTCCTTAATCGCAAAAAACGACTTTGGCAAAAGTCCTCTTTTTTTTGTGCAATTTTAGATTTCTTATCTTCTTCCAAGTTTGTAACTCCATTGAAGTCACCTGCCAGAATTATTTGATCATAGGTCAGCTCATCGAGTTGTTTTTGTAAATCCTTGAAAAAGTTTTCTTTCGCGCCATTGGGTGCATAAATTCCAATCACCAAGGTCTTCTTCGAGTTCCAAATTATTTCCACTGCTAAATATCTAGCTTCTGCATCACTTAAAATTAATTTTGGCTGCAGTTCCTCCTTTATATACAATGCAACTCCTCTCTTCTTCTTTTTGGAGGCTGCAGCAAATTCATTTCCAAGCTTTACAAATTTCAAATACTTTAAATCCTGCTTTCTGATATGTGTCTCTTGGAGACATACTATATTACATTTTTGTTTTATAAGCCAGTGGAAAATAGCCTTACACTTACAAGGTGAATTTAGTCCATTTACATTCCAAGATATTATTTTACACTCCATGATCACATTCTTGTACTTTTTGGTAAGTCCTTTTCATTGTCCCTAATAAAGTTTTCCATCTTGTGACCCGACCTGATATTTCTCCTTACTCCACCAAATTCAAATGCCAGTCCTTCTGGTATTTCCCATCTGTACCTAATTTTCAAATCCTTTAACATCTGGACCAGCTCTCTGTATTTTTTCCGCTCCAACAACACCGCTCTGGGCAGTTCTTTCATAACTCTCACCACCTTCCCGTCGACTTCTAATGGTTCCTGAAACTGTTTGCTTACGATTGACTCTCTTATGTTTCTGGTCGTAAATTGCATGATCATATCCCTTGGTAACTTCTTCTGAGCTGCAAATTTTGAGTTAATTCTGTATGCCACGTCGAGAAGAGCTGCAACCTCCTCTTCTTCTTTCCCCAGGTAGCCCGCCAAAATTTCTGTAATCTGCTCTTGGGCTGTTTTTTCCACAATCTCCGGAATCCCGCGAAATCTGAGTTGCTTTTCCATTTATTTACATTCAGCTACGGCCATTCTTCCCTTCATTCCTCGCATCTCCGTTCTCTGCACGTCTGTTAAGGTGTCAACCGTGTTCTCTACTACATTAACTCTCTGCTGTGTAGCTTGCAAGTCATTTTGTACTTGATCCATTTTTTTTGTGAGTTCTGCCATCTCCGATTTTAGTGCCTCTTTAAAGTCCTTAAAATTCTCCTGCATCATTTCTTTAAGCTCTTTATTTCCTTCTAAAACTTTTTTATCCAAATTCTCCTGCGCGGTTTGCCACTCCTTCTTCGACATCGTGGGGCTAGCTCTACTTCGCTCCCACATGTCCGCTCTTTTCCTCAACTCCATGGCGCTAGTTTGTTGCTTTCTGTTATTTTTAAAAGTCCAGATTCAGTTTATTTTTTAGAAAAAAGAGTTTGCATAGTCCAAAATGTCAGGCGTTTTTTCTCTATGGTTTTGTATTGAAGCAATCGCCCTGACCTTCACCAAAGATGGCCTACTTCCGTTTTCCTTGAAGTCACAGTTTTGCCCTGTTTCAAAATGGCGACCTTCTGCTTTCATTGTTAACAAGCCGCTTCTTGCCAGTCTCTTTATGATTCTGACACACTTCCTGTTCCTCTTCTTTTCACAGCAGTTCTCGCGATATTAAAACTTTCTCACATTCTGCTATCTCTTCCTAGCCGCAGGTATGTAAACAATAGTCAATTTTCCGCATTAACTTCTCTTTACAATGTCACTTTTAAAAATTTAATTTGCCGGAACTTCCTCCTTTACATAACAAGTCTCTTGCAGTTTTTAGATTCTCTTTATCACTTTATTCCTTTTTGTAATCTGTCCCGTATTAAGAGATAGCAATCTTTACCTTCTTAGACATTTCTCTTGGGTTGTAATCGCTGCTTCAAGTATCCAATTAATTCTTATTCCCTTTTCGGTTTACTGAAGCTTGGGTATGTAGGTTTTATGCCAGAAACTGACTCCAGAGCCGCTGCAGAGATTTTGGCAACCTTTCTTCGGGTGGGACCTCAAGAGTGGACGGAGGCTCGTTGTGTAGAACCCCCCTCACACCTGAGATCAATGCGCCCTCAGGTTCTTAAGCGTACTTGCCTGTTCTCCACCTGAGAACAGGGGGCTGAGGGCAGTTGGCGCCCCTCCAGCCTCCACAAACAGCGGCACGGACAGCCCAGCTCCCTGAGCTGCATTAGACCTCCATGAATCCCAAACCGGAAGTCCAATGAACAGTTTCTTTTAATGAGTTTGACTGTTTTTATTGGATGACTTTAATGCCCTTTCATTTGAGGATGTTCAGTCTTCTGTAAAATACTTGAGAGATTGAGATTAGAGATGGGCACGAACCACAAAAAAAACAAACCATGAGGTTTGTGGGTTTTCATGAACCAGGAACCACAAACTGGCATGAGCTGGGTCAAGTTTACAAACCAGTTCATGGTTTGTGGGGTTTAAATGTCCCTTTCCGGCCACTTAGCAGTGGCAGGGAAAGAGGCATTTGACAGTTTAAAGGGCCCTTCCCTGCCTTGCAAGTGGCAGGTCCCTTTAAACTATCAGCTGGTAGGTGGCAGGGGGGATCCCCCCCGCCGCCTGCCAGCTGATAGTTTAAAGGGACCTGCCACGTGCAAGCGGCAGGGTCCTTTAAGCTTCCCAAACCCCAGCCCCAGCCCCATACTCATACTTACCTTTCCCTGAGGGCCTGTGGCGTCCTCCCCCTTCTCCTGCAAGGGGCAGGAAGGCCATTTTTGGCCTCTTCCACTGTTGCATGGGCCTGCAGGGTGGTGGAGGAGGACAAAATCGGCCTCCCTGCCATGGCAGGAAGGCTGTTTTTGGCTTTCTCCACCACTGAAAACGGCCTCCCTGTCCCTCAAATGGCGACCGCGGCGGCCATTTGAAGGGTGGGAAGGCCATTTTCAGCCTCCTCTGCCACCCTGTGGGCCCATGCAGTGGCGAAGAGGCCAAAAACAGCCTTCCCGCCCCACGCAGGAGGAGGGGGAGGATGATGCGGGCCCACAGGGCAAGGTAAGTGTGGGGCTGGGGCTGGAGCTGGGGCGATGGGAGTGGTGTTTGGGCAGTTTAAAGGGCCCTGCAGCTTGCAAGCAGTAGGTCCTTTTAAACTATCATCTGGCAGCTGGCAAGGGGGGGATCCCCCCCTGCCGCATGCCAGCTGATAGTTTAAAAGGACCTGTCGCTTGCAAGCCACAGGAAAAGTTTATATGGCTATTTCCCTGGGGAAATGGCCATTTAAACTGCCCCTTTATGACCCAAATGAACCAGTAGACCAGTTCGTGGAAGTTTGTGGAAATGAGCTTCCATGAACCACTGGTTTGCGAACCACAAACCGGCCTGGTTCGGACTTTTTTGGGGTTGTAATTCGATTCATGCTCATCTCTAATTGAGATGTGATGGTGATTGATGTAAAATGTTTTGACCAGTTCTGTAACCTGAATATTTTTGTTGAAAGTGCCAAATCGGTGAAGACTTCAGAAGTATGCCAGTTAGTGACAAGTGTGTTAATACTGTCAGAAATACTGCAACACAGACTGCCATTCTGAATTGCTTAAAATAGAAGAATTTTTCTTTTGCATTCCAGGACATAATGCAAATTTTGACAGAATATTTTCTTTAATGAGCGCCTAGTGGACAGAAGAAAGGAACAGATTTACTATTAAAGCTATGAAGACTCTTCGGTTACTGCAATCTACCTTAGGGGGCTATTCATTCCTCCAGTTTTACAAATGCCAGCTTAAACAACTAACTACTTAGGGAGATAAAAATCTTCCAACAAGTATTCAGGGGCGACTTCATCATAACTATGCAGGTGTTATAAACATAGAAGTTCTTGGTGATAGCAAACACACAAATACTAATAATTTACCTATTTTCTTACTGTATCATTTATTTCCTGCTTCAGTGCAAACTTGCCATTTCAGTAAAAAGAAGTAGGGGTTTGTGTGTGTGTGTGTGTGTGTGTGTGTGTACTATTATCAGGTCACAACTGATTTATGGCAACCCCAGCAAGGTGCTTTCAAGGCAAGTGAGAAGCAGAGGTGGTTTGTCATTTCCTTCCTCTGAAGAGTCTTCCTTAGTGGTCTTCCATCCAAGTACTGCCCCTGCTTAGCTTCTGAGATCTGATGAGATCAGGCTATACCATGCTCCCCTCCCCCAGTTATATAAATAAATAAATAAATAAATAAATAAATAAATAGTTTTCCATACATACTGTGTATTCTTGTTTTTGTTGATGAACAGAGTCCTCTCTTTTCACTCACAAAATCTGGTCACTGGAGTACTGAAGGAATGACTTGGCAGAACTCAAGAAAATCCCTCATAAATCAGACCAATGGTCCATCTAGTCCAGCATTCTATTTCCCACAATAGCTAACCAGATGTTCTGGAAGATCCAGAAACATAAAGCCACCCCTTCCCATGTTTTGTAGCTGACCTAATTATACCGTGCTCTACTTCTCTGAGTAGTTCAGTACTTTAGCTTCTTTTTTATAATTTCTCATCCATACTACTGATTCGATTTACAAATTAAGCAATTTTATTAAACACAACAGCAAGCTATTCTAGCAATAGCTTGGTCAGCAATCTGGTAGTCAACTTGTCCCATAAAATCAGATAGGCCCAAACCAATTCCGATATTTAGATCACCACATAAGATAAAGTGAGAATTGAGGTACTGAAAGGATAAATTGCTCAAAGAAATATTCAACCTGTCCCAGATATTCTATGTGCCCTGAGACTTTGAGAGTTTGGGTGGAATATAGATGGTAATACAAAGAATGGATCATATAAGCAGACTTTGGATCAGTAAAACCTGAATATAATCTATGAGTTCACATTCTAAAGAATGAACAGGGACAACTAAGGCACAAAATAAGAAATAAGTAAAGCACATATAACTATGTTATATTTACCGTTTATTTAAAAAAATTATACCCAGCCTTTCCTCTTGGCTCAAGGCGGCTGACCAGTTGTTTCATCAAGATATGTCAAAGATATCAGCTGAGAGATACTAGGTAGCCAGCTGTTCACTTCAGTGGCAGGAAAATTTTTTTCTTAAGAATGATAAGGAGGAAGTAGATACCCATGGTCATGCCTAGCTTTGTTCAGTGTGCGCAGGTGAGCACAGAAACAAACTTCTGCAAATGGTGCCTGATTCCTTATATTATTTATATATTTCATTATTTATATTTCTTCATAAGATAATTTATCTATTGGCTGCAATATGAGCATGCCAAAGTTCACTGGCAACACCTCGTTGAGACAGTCTTGCACATGAATCAGTAACATTTGCTTCAGACATAGTTTGTGAAAGCTTAGAGCAAGTTTTGCAACCTCAGCTTTAGCACATCTCCTGTCCCTACCTTGTGTCTGTTGCTTAGCCAGCAGTTACTTATTTAATTAATCATGTAATAGAAGTTCCACCAAATTTCCAGACAGTTTACACAGAGACCTCTGAAGAATTTATTTCTGAGCTTTTGCTACAAGATAGTTGGAACTTGTAGTCTTCTTATCAGCTGTCACTTCTGAACCTTTAATTCCTTAGCCAGCCTGTACAGGTGGGACTGTAACCTCCACTTCTTTTGAACTTGAACTAGCCATAATGGCCACCAGTGTGCCCATCTTCCATGAAGTTGTCTAATCCCTCTTTAAAGCCATCTAAGACAGTAGCCATCACTACAACTCGTAGTGTTCAGTAAAGGACTTGTTGCTGTATTCGACAATGACTGCTATTGCTGTGGTACACTGTGTTGTTTTCTTTACCTGGTATATTGATTTTTAAAAAATGTCCAAGTAGGCACTGCCCCCTTCTTTTCTATTTTCTGAAGTGGAAGTACTATACAGAAAGCAGGTAGGAAATAATATATCGTGTAAAGGAATCAATCTAGCCTCAAGACAAAGTATCAGCAGTTGTGTTCAGTGCCTGTTTTCACTCGTGCTTTTGTAGAAAAACCTGCCACAGAATGTCAGGATAAATTCTCTTTCTTGCATTCCTTCTCTCCCTCTTTCCCCCCTTTCTAGTCTGTCAATGTGACATCTCTTCAGAGCACGCTACCTGTAAAATATTGATTTGTAGCAGGCTGCTACTGCCAGGTTTAGATTCCTTCTTCACTGGCAGTAATAATAAACTACTACAGACAAGTGCAGACTTGGTACCAATTTCATCATCACACCAGGAGCGCATCACTCTGTCTTCTGTGTGACTCAACATAATGAAACAGGGACCAGAAGTTCTCACAGAAGGAAAGGGTAACCAAGAAACAATCTCAAGAGACATCAAAGGAGCCTATGGGGTTGTAAGTTGAGGATGAAGCAGGTGTCCCCGAACAGCAGTAATGGTAGCTCTGCTTATTCAAAGTAACTTTTGAAAGAAATCCCAATACACCTGTACACTAGGAAGACAATCAAAACAGAGGTTGTTCTTCTTCTTTCCAATTTCACATGGTGAATACCACACAGGCCTAAACATTTCAGTGGTTCTTTTGTTGTTGTTGAAGGTAGAGTTTGGCAGTGAGTTCCAAAAGACAGGCATCTTCTCAATAGTCGTGGATTATGCTATGAAAACAGCGCCTAGGGGAATGGTAGGGACATGGGCATGTGATGCAAAATGTATTCCTTTATTAGTAGCTGAGTGTTTGCTTGCTTTATGGGTCATAAAAGAGTTTTCAGTCTCAGGCCAGTCTTTTTTTTGTTATACTTGCAGTGGTTTGGGATTACAATAAACCCCATCACAGAAAGAAAGTGCAATATTTTGAATAAGCAGTGAGGGGTTTAAGGGGTGTGCCTTGGGAAAGCTGGAGCTGCACATTTTCCTCTTTATAGCTTCCATTCATACCCAGTATGATAGCTGGTGTTACTAAATATGTATTTGAAGTCCGACTGCCAACTGCACTTATTATAAATAGTAGTTCTGTGGTCGCAAATGTTAAGAAGGTCTTTGTTTTGTTGTAGTTTGCTGCCACTTGCGTAATGTTTGAAGAATCAAGAAAAAAGGAGAGCAAACAACAGACACCAATAAATCAATAGACCAAGATGATGGTTCAACTTTACATTTTTGTTTTATTGAAGCTTTCAGGATGTGATGAAGGTTGTTGTTGTTATATTCAGCTACAAATCTATGAGCCGCTAAGATCCCAAGCATATTTAGTAACCCAGAGGACTTGGCAGCTCACAGCACTCCAGGGTACACTTTCATCACCTTACAAGGTGAATTAGATGCACTGCTCAAGAAATATACTCCATGACAAGCAACTCAAATAGCTTAGGAGCCTTTTCCCCATTCAAATGTAAGTCACCTTGTGATGTGTGCAAGACCAACAAGGAAAGTTTCTGCAGTTCAACAGACTGACAATGGAGCACAGTTTTGAAACCTTCCCAATGAGTGTTTGATGGTATTTTTTCTTTTCATCTTGTTAAGTTGTAAAGCTGTCCTATGATGGTCACACTGATCCAACCCTTAACCAACTCTCAGTCATACCTGCTTTTGAGACACTCAAATCAGTCCCTGTATCAGGCCTGTCATGTGCAGGGCACATTACACACAAAAAGCTATGACATGAGACTGGGAGAAAAGCGGACCACATGGTACCTAAGCTGCCACAATAATCCCATTGCTCAGGAGATAAGCACTTAACCAGCAGTAATTTTATTACCCTATCCTAAGGCAGAACTAAGTGGAACTAAAAATGAGGAAGTGGAAGATCAGAAAAAGAATACAAAACAGTAACAATGTTCCTTTCTATTGCAAAAATATTGCGTGTGTTATGTTCTGTCAAGTTGCCTCCGACCTATGGTGACCCTATGAATCAAAAACTTACAAAACATCCTATCATTGACTTGCTCAGATCTCACAAACTGATGGACATAGCTTCCTTTATTGAGTCAAGCCATCTCATTTTAGATTTTCCTTTTTTCCTACTATCTTCCATTTTGACTAGCATTATTGTCTTTTCCAGTGAGTCTTGTATTCTCATGATGTAACCAAAGTATGATAGCCTCAGTTTTGCCATTTTAGCTTCTAGGGAGAATTCAGGCTTGATTTGCTCTAGAACCCCACCTATTGGTCATTTGAGCCATCTGTGGTATCTGCAAAATGTTCCTTCAGCACCACATTTCAAAGGAATTTTCTTCCTGTCAGCTTTCTTCATTGTCCAACTTTCAGGGAATACCCACTTTAAATTATCTTGATCTTGGTCCCCAGAGAGACATCTTCATCTTTAAGGATCTCTTCTAGTTCCTTCACAGCTTTTCTTTCTTGGTTGCAGTCTCCCTTTTTGTTGATGACTGAGCCCAAGGAATAAAAAATCTTGAACAATTTGTTTCCTCATTGTCAACTTTGAAATGGTGTGATTTCTCAATAGTCATTACTTTTGTCTTCTTGATGTTTCAATGTAATCTTGATTTGGTGCTTTTCCCTTTAACCTTCATCAGTAGTCATTTCAAGTCTTCACTATTTTCTGCCAGTAACATGGTGTCATCTCATATCTCAAATTGTTAATTTTTGTTCCACCAATTTTCACTCCATCTTCTTCTAGATCTAATCCAGCTTTCTATATGATATGCTCTGCATAGAGATTGAACAGATAGGGAGATAAAATGCATCTCTGTCTGACACCTTTGCCATTTGGAAACCATTCTGTTTCCCCACATTCTGTCCTAAAATTATTATGGCAGTTTGCATATGATAATCCAATAAAACTATACATAATTATAGAATTTAATACTCAATTAGAAGGGGAAGACCTGCTTGCAGTAAGGCAGATCAGTTATAAATGAAGAATGGGGAAGCTTAGGCCCCCTCCCCTGGCAAAGTGGGCAAAAACACATGAAGAAAACTATACATTGCCTGTTGTGAAGAGGAGGGTCCAGTGCTTTCCATTTGTGGTACTGGAAGAAGGTCTGAGGTGGAAGGATCCAGTGATTTCAGCAATGGAAGAAGGTCTGAAGCAGAACGAGCTACAAGGATAGAGGGCTTGAGATGCCCTTTTTATCTGCTTAGAGTTGCTTAGGATTCACCGAGGACCCCTCATATTAGCCAAATTACTTGTAGAATTGGAATCTGCAATGGCATTGGAGCAAGAGTGTTGGGTTTGGCTTCCTATTGACAGATTTGAATTGTTGTGAATAGAGGATGATATGTATGGGGAGGGGTGGGGAGAGTGGAACTTCAAATATGGTCAGGTCAGGCAGAGGGTGAAGGGAACACTAGGTTTTTATCTAGATGTGTTGATTGAATTACTTGAGCGGCAGACAGGTTCGAGCTTGTTTAACAGAGGCTAAGAATTGTCTTAGTGGCCTTCCTTGGGCCTGTGATTGAACTACTGGAGAAGGTTGTATTATGAAAGAGGCTCTGAAACCTCAGGGTATTGTCCTGTAAACTTGAGCCATTGCTTAAAGGAGCTCTGGAGGCTTAGTCAAAGGATTGGTGTGCTCCTGGGAACATTCAGGCACTTGGGCTACTCCCATTCAAGAGTGCCCGGGAAAATCCTGCCAGTCTCAGGGGCTCTGTTTCAATATCCAACTGGACATCTATCCAGACTTCTGACATTTTAAAGCCAGAAGATCTTAGGGTGCATACAAATATATGACTGCCCATGGGGAGAGCTCATAGGTAACAGTGCTATGGATATAGGATGAGACAGACTGCTATCCAGACTCACTAATATTATGTCTATTATTATCATGGATATGGTGGAATGTTCATCTTGGTGGAAATTTATATTACCATTACATTTTCCTGTATTTGTAAGGGAACCATCAGCATGCTATGAGCAGTGGGAATTATATCATATTCTTGTACAGGGATCAGGACTGACACTGTGACAAATTATTAAGATATGTAGCTACCATTCTCCATCCTGATAGTAGACAACTAGACATTGCCTTCCAAAGCTCCTGCCATGTTAAAAACTGAGTCTTTCTGCATGATGATAACACATTTTTGTTCTCAGTGCTACAGTAAAACTTGCTCTGTATTAGCATGGACACATTTTAGATATTGAATTCATTCTCTTTGATATTTTTAAAATCATTTTTATATTAGTGCTTTTACTATTTTTCTATAAGATGATAATAAGTGGTACAAAAATAACCATGACAACACTAGTGTATATGTTGAGGAAGGATAGGCATCCTTGTATTACACAGGAGTGATGTATGCCTTTTGCAAAGAGGACAATATTGCTGCCACATTGGATAAGAAGGTGGATGGAGTAAATTTCATGCAGTCAAATTTTCAAGTGGAATTAAATGGAATGGAAGTGGTATGTGCTCATATGTTGGAGGCAGGAAGAACACAGCCTACAACAAAGAACTAAAATTTAAAAATAAAAGAAAAAATACATTATTATAAATAGAGAAACATTACGAGGAGAGGAAGCTGTCCTATTATGAAGAGAGGAAGCCAGTTTGGTGTAGTGGTTAAGAGCATGGGACTTTAATCTGGAGAACTGGGTTTGATTCCCCACTCTTCCACTTGAAGCCAGCTAGGTGACCTTGGGTCAGTCACAGCTTCTAGGAACTCTCGCAGCCCCACCCACCTCACAGAGTGTTCTATTGTGGGGATAATAATGACAAATTTTGTAAACTGCTCTGAGTGGATGTTAAGTCATCCTGAAGGACGGTATATAAAATTGTTGTTGTTGTTGTTGTTAAGCAAATTTGGGGTTTGCTTTCATGAGGATTCCTTAGCATGTCTGCCCTCATTTAGATGCTCCCACTAAGGGAGAATTTACTGTCTGAATTGAACTAGGGTTGAACTAGATTAGTGCAGTGGTTAATAGAATGAAATGTAATCTGGGAAGTCTTCACATCAGATCTCACCTCTGCCAAGAACACACTAGGTGGTCCTAGGCAGGATGTTTGGAGTCTCAGGGGCAAAGGGGAAGGCAGGAGGTGGAGAAAAAAATGACCACTGAGTAGAGCTGGAAAAACTACAGCCACAACTTTGTTGATTACAGCCATTGGAGTATTGGCAGGGCTCATTTTGAGGGGGAACGCGCCAGAACGCTGTTCCAGAAGCCCTAGAATCTGCCCACGTGATTCCTTCCTCCTTCAGCCCTGCAGGCTCTGCAGAGGATGCTTAGCTGCATTGAGTTCATTCTGTTTTTTTCCCCATTCCTCTGTGAGAGAGAAAGAGTGAGAGAGCGAGCTGGGGCCTGGCAGGGCTCTGCAGAGCAGAGTAAGCCGCTTTGAGTTCATTCTGCCTTTTTCATTTGTGAGTGAGTTAGAGAGAGAGAGAGAGAGAGAGAGAGAGAGAGAGAGAGAGAGAGCGCAAGCATAGCTGCTGGGGTCGGCTTTGCAGAAGAAACTTTAGCTGCTTTGAGTTCATTCTGCTTTCCATTTCATTCAGGGGTTTCTGTGTATGTGTGTACTGCTTTGAGTTCATTCTGTTTAATTTTCATTGGGGGAGTAGGTGGGTGGGGCTGTGTTTGTATGTGTGCTGCTTTGAGTTCATTCTGCTTTCTTTTCATGGGATGTGTGAGGCTGTGTGTGTGTTGCTTTCATTCTTTTGTTGACTGAAGTTGACATTGTTATGGTGCCCACAGCTTTTGAAAGCACATTGGTTCTGTGTTGGTTAAATATATCAGATATGGTTATTTGTATTAGTTAATTGTTAACTGTAGAGTTGTTGATTTTATAATAAAACCATATAACATCTTGACTATTTTCTTTGTGCTTTTGAAGCAATTTTTCTCCAGGTAGGCTTACTAGCTCTGAGTTGGGAAATACCTGGAGATTTTTGGGGTGGAGCCTGAGGGGTGGGTGTTGCCTTTTGACACACTTCTGGTGATGTCAGGGGGTGTGGCATATGCAAATCAGTTATGCTAATGACACACTTCTGGTGATGACAAGGGGCATGACATATGTTAATGAGTTATGTTAATGAGTTCCTGCAGCTCTTTTTCTACAAAATGACCTCTGAGTATTGGCATGGCATAGAGCACTGATCCAAGCATCAGACAACTCGCCTGCTGTGCAATGGCACCCCTTTCTAACCCACCATTCTGTGCTCTGCTGGGCAACAAGAATGGCCAGAGAAAAGGGGGGAATGAGGGAGCATTCCCCTTCATCATCATCCTGCCTCTGCCTCATGCCACAAACTGGGCCGTGGTCTGGTCTTTTGCTAAATGCATAGGGGACAGCTACAGTAAATGCTGAAAATGGCAATCACATGGTTACCTTCTCCCAATGCTTCATAACGTATAGCACAATTTAGTTAATGATCTGACATCATGATGGTCTACAGTTCCCCAACCTCTATAATGATGTTACAACAGAATGTAAGTTCTTCTGCATGATATTGTGAGATATGGTGGAGCTAGATGCACAGTTGTCACCATTGAATATCTGATCCTAGTTTAGCCATCAAGGGCTATTTATATTTCACATACAAAAAGTACTCCTAAGTTTTCACTTGCGGCAGTCCTTAAATAACTAAGTTCTAAAGGTGTCCCATTGAATTCTTTGAGCCTACTCTTAAGTAGGTTGTTTGATAACTGTAGTGTCTGACAAATGTTTTCCTAATTCCTGAGAGTGTCTTATCTTTTATTAGTAAAACAGAGCAGAAAGTAAGAATTATTCTGTTCCCATCTCTCTGGATATCTTGTCTCAATAACTTATACCCTTAGCTTAAAAGCTGGCTCTTCTTTATGTACTCTTCTTATTGGTATTCAGGTGCACATCACCACGGAGCACAATATTTCACCCAGCCAGCCGGATTTTGTTGTCACTTTACCCATGCTGCAAAACACAGAATATGGATTTTTAATGCCACATAGTTCTGTGCCTTCTCTAGTAATCCTTGTGCTATGTGGAAATATTTATATACTTGTATATATATCCCTTTGCCTGTTTATCTCTTCTGTGAGAAAACACTCAATGAATTCCTAAAATTCTTATTTTGGAATTTATGTACACAGTTTCCAATGCTTTCCAAATGTTTTGTAAACAAGATCCACGAACAGTAATTCTCATGAGTAGATGCATGAGTTGGTCTTTAAGGTGCTACTGAAAGCCTGTGAAAGAGAGTAGGCAAGTTTCCTCTGTATTTTTCTAGTGCTACTTGCCTGTTGAACCCCTCTTGGACTTGAAACTCCCTGGGTGAGTTAATTGGAGCAATGGCTCTCTTTCAGACTTACTTGCCTCTCAGGATTGCTGTGAGAATAAAAAGGAGGGGAGAACATAAATTATGTTAGGATAGTCTGATTGGTGAGTTCATATTAACTAAATATAGTCTGCTGCATGTTGTAGCTGAGACAACTGTAGTATATTTATATCCACAAATAATTTTGAGGGTCAAAATACATGATACAAAATCTGCAAGGCAGGCAAGAGTTCCTGACCCAACTCACCGTTATAAATTCAAGTGAGGACTCTCTTTTTGAAATCTCTTTGTTTCTCTGTTCAGCTGCAAACAGGATGCAGATAAGGGAATGGCTGAGAGACTGTGTGCCCCTTCCTCTGGCTTCACATACCCAATTTGCCAAGAATTGTGGTCTAAATTCTCTAAATAATTTAAATAAGCCATGTATACTTCTCTGAGCTCTTTGGAGAAAAAGTGATAGACTGCAAAATGAGTGTGAATCAGGCCTGAGTTACTGAACAGCCAGATGCTAATTTTAATGCTTGATCTGTAAATATCTACATGAATCAAGTCTGGAGTTTGTGAGAATGAGGATAGTGATAAGTTGCATTTGGGAATGGAAGGTGGCAGTTGTGCTGCTCTGCTGCTTTGAGGGACTAAAGATTTATATTTGTTTCCTTTTCCCTTTATTACTCAATTCCAAATTTCACTGAAGGGAGAAATTCTAGAGTTAACGGCAGAACTGAAGCAATGGATCTGGAATTAAAATGCTCTCATATCAACCCTGTTCTCTTTTGTGGACACAAAGGCTAGAATAATTGCATTGAGTTTACTGCATGGCAGAGATTTCCTGTTCACTTCAGTGGAGAAATCAGTTTTGAGTACAAAAAGGGATGCCTGGGCCTTAATTTACAATTGTGTGAAACGTTGCTTCCTAAGACCAATAGAACCCATACAAAGAGAAGTTACATCTGCAATGCTGCTGAATTAAGATTAGAATCCAGGCAGAAACAGCCAAGATAGATTCATGGTACCTACTTTGTCTGCTTTGGTCTCAGTAATACAGTCCAGGTCAGCCACTTCATCCGGATTAAATCCTAGATGACTGAAGAGTTTGTTTTAGCCAGCAGCAGTTTTAGACCCAACAGGTTAATGACTTTACATACAGGCAGGGCTTTTTTTTCCCTCGAGGGGGTACATGCTGGTACAGAGAACCAGCACCGCTTTATGGAGTGCCACACCTCACGGGCATTTGGGACTTGGGCTAGGAGGGGAGAGCAGCATGAGTACGGTCCCATGATGAGTACCAGCACTGCATTCAAGTTGTCCTTGGATGGAAGAGGATCCAGAAAAGTGACCATCATGAAGTTGCTTGTTCTTTCTTCTGCTAAAGCAGCATATTCTTTTCCTACTCCTGTACCTCCCCCTTCCCCATATGTACTGTGGCACACATCCACAGGCATCCCGGTTATTACCCATTTCAAACATATGTGCATCTTAAACATTTTCCTTAGATAAGAAAACAAAGACCTTTGCAATATGAATGTTTTATTTTTGAAAGATGCTTTCTCCAGCTTGTTTCTCCTCAGAGAACAATGAAGGTTCGCAAGCCTATGCTACAATTCCTGGCAGCATTGCTTCTGACCAATCCATTACTTTTGAAAGAAAAAAAAAGTATTTTATTACTAGGCTCATTTTTTTCACTGGACCTATTCTTGTGGCTTTAACAGTAACTGGATCCAAAAAAGAAATTGAGATGAAACTTTTCATATCATGAGATAATGCTGGGAAACAAACAGCTCCACCTGTTAAATGACTGTTCGTGCCACTTTATTTGGAAGAAGACTGGAGGAAGCCCTCATCCTTTGCTCAGTAGAGAGACCATAATTCCATGTGATATGTAAGGAAAAAAACATTTTGTTTCTGAAATGGCATAAGTAGACCATATTATGATAAAAATTAGGTCCACAGAACCTGTGGTAAAATGTAATAATTTCTTGCTTCCCCCATGCTTGGGTTGTCATTATGCTGCTATGAAAATCACAGGAGGAGGTTAAAATGGTGACAACTTTATGCATCTTCCTTCCTTGCTTGCTTATAAACCGCCTTTTCAAAAACCTAACCTTTTTTTTTTTGTAAAAACCATCCCTCAGCTTCAGATTCTGGTCTGACACACATTTCAGTTGCAGCTTTGTTCTACTATTGCATCACACAATGAAATATTTGTTCATTTCATAACTGGTACATCTGATTGCAGCTCCATGGATATTTCCACAGAGAAATATGAAGAGAATGATTGCTATCAATCTGCCTGCAACCCAGAAAACCATGGCTGAATCCACATTACCTCCACGCATCCCGGTGTTGCACTAAATGTTCGCTAAACACCTGGAAGTATAGCGTCTTTCTAGCACGATTCAGAATGGATTCAGCCCATTACTCAAAGGTCTCTTGTTTACAGTGATCACAGATATACCACATGATCTTTCAAGTATCAAAAGGGCTCCATGCAGTTTCACTCCTGTAGGCAAAGTGTGGTATCTGGGCATTCTATTAGTGCTAGAGTATGCTGAGTTATCCTTGTGGGCATGAATGTGGAAAAGATCAATGCAGCCTCTAAATGAGAAACTTTTAACAAATTATACTTAAATACTCATGCATGTGGAAATTTATGATGCTTTTCTTTGCTCATGATACCGCTTCCTCAGAAATTAAATCACCCGTGTTTACTCTGGAACTGGCTGTGAGATGGTGGGAATCATCCTGGAACAATTGACTCCCTTGCTTAAGAAGTCTTCGCACCATTTTACTGCAAAAGTACACAGAACAGCTTGTGTCATTATGACTGCTGTCTCTGGCAAATCAAAACTATAGAGCATCACACACACACACACACAATATTTAGACATGCTAAAATCTTTAATCTCAACTGTATCCAGTTATCAGAGGGACAACTGTCCACTAGCTGCCTCAAGGGCTCTTTCTGACGAAAACAGCAAGATAGATTGTTTAAATAAATAAATAATAACCACCATTCCTAAACCTAGATGGAATAATGCTGTAGTCATCTAGCCATGGGTCAAATGCCTCTTGGGGACTGACTGTATCTTGCACGGAGATGTTCACAACTGACTCCTTACTCTGCTTCTTAAAATGAAAGCTACTTTGGACATTTAGAACAGAGAAGGAGCTGGAAATAAAGGGGCAGTAACCCTTTCTTCACCTTTTCTCCTGCTCTAAAGTTCTTCCCCACTGTGGATTTCCCTCTGCAGGTTTTAAAATTTCTGCTTTCCTTTCCAAGCAAGCATTTAATGTGTATATGTTTGTGGGTATGTGTGTGGGGGAGTGGTGGTTACAAGAAGCTATTTGGCATGATTTGAGAGAGGAAGTGGGGAAGAAGCTACAGGCTCTTTTACCCTCAAATTTCTCCATTGGAAGTGTTCGCACATATTATGTAGTTTGGGTTTTAGCTCATGGGCATCTAAGTGGGCAGTCAAGTCCCTTTGTTCCTGAAGACATTTGTCTTTCTGTCCTAAAGCTGCCCCCAATCAATTTCATTGGGTGACCTCAAGTTTTAGTAGCAAAGAATTTCTCTATTCATTTTCTCCACAGCACGGAGATCCTTTGTCATGTCCCTCCCTCACGTCTCAGTTTGATGACCCTCTATAATGTCATTCCTACCCCTTCAGAGGCTCACAGAGCCTTCTGGATTCCAGAATGCTCTGGAGGAATTTAGAATCCTAACACTTTCTCTGTTGAGGCAGGGGTGGGAGCTTGGAACATGAAGCTCCTTGAAGTCATTGACAAGATTGCTTCTCATCAAACTCTCTCACCCTTGGAGCAGAAGCCAGCCCCATGCAGAGCTGAGTGACCTAAAGAGGTCTGCAAGATATCTAGAACAATGCCGGTAGAAAACTCACACTGAATCAGATAGAGCATGCTACAGAGCCCATTGAAAGACATATGAAATGATGGTGATAGTAGTGAAGAAATGTTATTTCTCTGCAACTGTTGCATCAGTTAGTTCACAACTATCCAAATTATTTAAGGTACCTGAGCATCTTTTGACTCCTAATCTGAATCCTCACTGGTTCAACAACGGACAATTAGCTGTGATACCTCTGCAAAGTTGTTTGCTGACAAAATAACATGCATATACTTGGATCTGGATTCCACCTGTTCTTTAAACAAGGCAGGAAGAAAATACTTAAAATACCATCTTGTCCACTT
The DNA here is from genome assembly GCF_028583425.1 of Eublepharis macularius. NCBI lineage: Eukaryota > Metazoa > Chordata > Lepidosauria > Squamata > Eublepharidae > Eublepharis > Eublepharis macularius. The sequence goes on along the minus strand of NC_072790.1, from coordinate 90,169,824 downwards.
ATGGGACATTTGAACCCAGTTACACTGATGCATATTGACAGGACTCTGGCATCTGTGAAGGACACTACTTGTGCTCTGAATCCTTGCCCATCTTAATTGCTAAAAGTATACATGAGCCATTGATATCTATCATAGATCAGTAAAGGCACCTTCACTCAGCCACTCAAAAAGGTGGTTATCTGTTTGCTACTTTAAAAAAATTCCTCTACAAAAGTAATGTACCCATTTATCTCCCAGTCTCTAATCACAGAATCACAGAGTTGGAAGGGGCCATACAGACCTTCTAGTCCAACCCCCTGCCCAATGCAGGATGAGCCTAAAGCATCCCTGACAAATATTCATCCAGCCTCTTCTTGAAAACTGCCAGTGAAGGGGAGCTCATCACCTCCCTAGGTAGCTGGTTCCACCTTTGAACTACTTTGACCATAAAAAAGCTTTTCCTAATATCCAGCCGGTATCTTTCTGCATGTAATTTAAGCCCATTGCATTGAGTCCTATCCTCTGCTGCCGACTGGAATATCTCCTTGCCCTCCTCCAATGACAGCCTTTCAAATATTAAAAGAGAGCAATCACGTGCTCCCCCCCATCTCCTTTTCTCCAAACTAAACATTCCCAAGGCCCTCAGCCTTTCCTCATAGGGCTCAGTCTCCAGACCCCTGATCATTCTCGTCGCTTTCTTCTGCACCCTCTTGATTTTGTCCACATCCTTTTTGAAGTGAGGCCTCCAGAACTGTACACAGTACTCCAGGTGTGGCCTAACCAAGGCAATATAGAGAAGGACTATGACCTCCTGCAATTTTGATGCAATGACACTTTTATACAACCCAAGACTGAGTTTGCCTTTTTTGCCACATCACACGGTCTGCTCATATTTAGTTTACAGTCCACGCAAAGATCTCTTTTGCATACACTACTACCCAGAAGCGTATCCCCCATCCTGTATTTGTGCTTCACATTTTTGTGGCCCATATGTAATAATACTGTGCACTTATCTATGTTGAATTGCATCATGTTCACAACCACCCACTTCTGTATTCAGGTCTTGTTGAATTTTAACTCTATCTTCTTGGGTGTTTGCCACTCCTCCCAATTTGGTATCATCAGCAAATTTAATGAGTAGCCCGTTTACCCCTTCATCCAGATCATTGATAAAAATATTGAAAAGTACAGGGCCCAAAACTGAGCCCTGTGTTTGAGAAGAGCCCACTCTTCACTTGCTCCTTTCCCTTCCAGCACACTCCCCCACAGAATGACTCACATCAAGCCTCTGAGCCACCCTGAGCCCATTCATGGGGAGGGTGGGACATAAGTCAAATTAATTAATTAATTAAATAAATAAATTGAAGTTGGCCCTATGAAAATCTAACCTACGAGTCTGGCTACGAACTTCCTTGGCCCCCCACAGCAACTGGAATTCAAGGACAACATGGTCACTTCCCCCTAAGGTCCCCACCACCTTCACCCCATCTACCAATTCTTCCCTGTTGGTTAATATTAAGTCTAATATGGCTGAGCCCCTTGTAGCTTCCTCCACCATTTGAAAAAGGAAGTTATCAGCCAGGCAGGTCAGGAAGTTGCATGAGTCTTGTCGCTTTGCTGAGCTTGTCTCCCAGCACACATCGGGGAAGTTGAAGTCATCCATAATGATAAAGTTCTGATGTCTGGATATTCTACCAATCTGTTCAAGGAGGACAGCATCCATTTCCTCTCCCTGGTCAAGTGGTCTGCAGCAGACGCCAACAACAATACCCTTTGTCCTTTCTCCCCTTATTTCCACCCATATACTTTCCACTGGGCTGTCAACCACATTCTCCAGAACTTGCTGACAATCAAGCCCTCTCCTCACATACAATGACACTCTGCTTCCTCTTCTACTCTTCCGGTTTTTCTTGAACAACTCATATCCATCCACTACCACATTCCAGTCATGGGAATCATCCCACCAATCTCATTAATTCCTACTATATCGTAGCCCTCTGTTTGTAAGAGAAGCTCAAGCTCTTCCTTCTTATTACCCATACTTCGGGCATTGGTATATAGGCCTTATAGCCTTGTAACTTTGTTTGATCTGTTCTACCCAGGTGGGCCCCCGCTGTTATCACTTCTTCATTTAAATCCCCATGTTGATTGTCCCCTTCCCCTTGTGGCATCAGTTTAAAGCTCTCCTGATGAAGCTCTCCAGGTTCTTTCCAAACATTTTCTTCCCTGACCTTGAGAGGTGAAGCCCATCATGTGCTAGAAGGCCTTCTCTAAGAAAACTTATCCTGTGGTCCCAGAACCCAAAGCACTCCTGCCAGCGGCACCACCTCTGCCAATGATTCACCTCGAGTACGGTCTGCTCCCTTTGCATTCCTCTTCCTTTGACAGGAAGGATAGAAGAGAATACCACCTGTGCCCCCACTTTCAACTGCCTTCCAAGAGCTTCATAGTCCTCCTTAATTCTTGTGATGGTATTAGCGGCTGTGTCATTTGTTCCCACATGAACCAGCACAAACGGGTATTGATCAGTCGGTCTGATCAGTTTCGGCAGTCGGTCTGTAATATCCTGAATTCTGGCTCCTGGCAAGCAACACATCTCTCAGAGTAGGGGATTTGGCCTGGACACATGACATTCCATACCCCTGAGCAGAGAGTCCTCGATGACCACCACCTTCCGTTTTCTTCCACTTCCATGTGGCCCCATGCTCTCTTCACTCCCTCCAATTGGTGCTTTCTAGGCAGAGTGATTGAGAGTCAAACCACACGAGACAAAATACACTTGAATTACACTCTAATTACACTCAAATAACAACATACATTGAATTACCTGTGTAATTAGAGTGTATTTTGTCTCCTGTGGTGAGACCCTGAGAGAGCAGTAGCACCAACTCCAGTTCTTTTTGGATAACTTCTGTACTTTGAACTCTTTTCAGTATGGTTTCAGGCCAGGCTATAGCATGAAGATGGCTCTGGTGGCTTTAGTGAATGACCTCCATCTGAATGTAGATAAAGGACATTTTGCTTTGTTGTTTCTCTTAGATATATCTGTAACATTGATGCAGTAGATCATGCCATACTGTTGAGGTATTTGGGGGCAGAAGTGGGTATAAGGAGATGTTCCTTGTTTCTCATGTAATGAACTCAAAGGGTTGCTGTTAGAGATCAGTAGTCTTCAGATGGGAGTTATTACAGGATTCCAAAGGGCACAATCTTATTCCCCATGTTATTCAACCTTTAGGAGAAATCATTTGTAGTTATGGAATTGGCTGTCATCAATATGCAGATCACACCCAGCTTTGAGCCAGTTTGATGTCCCGGTTAACAGTAGCAGGACTTTAATGTGGAGAACCAGGTTTGATTTCCCATTCCTCTGCTTGAAGCCAGCAGGGTGACCTTGGGTCAGTCATAGCTCTCTCAGAGCCCTCTCAGGCCCACCCACCTCACAGTGATTGTTGTGGGAATAACAACATACTTTCTAAATAGCTCTGAGTGGGTGTTAAGTTGTGCTGAAGGGTGGTGTATAAATTGAATGTTATTATTATTGTTGTTATTATTATTGTATCTCTTCTTTATCCAATCCCTCTGGTGATGAAGTAGAGATTTTAAGTTGCTGCCTGACAGCTGTGGTCAGTTGGCTGAAAGCAAACAAATTGAAACAAATCAGAAGTGGTGCTGGTTGAGAAGGTGGAGATATTGAAGAACATTGTGCTGCCCACTTTTGATGGGGTTCAGTTGAACCTTGAAGACTCAGTTAAGAGCCTAGGGGTTACAGTGGGTCCAGCACTGCTGGTCAAAAAGCAAATCAAAACAGCTGCAAAAAATGCCTTCTACAACCATCTAGCCTGGAAGATAGCCACCAACTTAATTCATGGCATGGTGACACTGAGACTTGACTATTGTAATGCACTTTCAGGTCACTCCTGAAAGTCAACTTAGAGACTCCAGTTGGTACAGAACACTGCAACTTGATTATTATCAGGTGCTAGGTGAAACATGCATATTACTCCCATTCTGCAGTCCCTCCCTTGGTTACCTGTCGATTACCAGGCTCAGTTCAACATATGTCTCCTATGCTCCGCCATGGCAGCTTCGCTCATCTGAACAGGGTGCCACATCAACAGCTGCCCGCACATGCACATTCTCTGTTGTGGTGCTCACCTTGTGAAATGGGCTGCCTGAAGATATCAGGAAAGCTCCCACTCTCCTGGCTTTCTGCAAACTGTGTGAAACCAAATTATTCAGGAGAGTTTTCTAATACTGTTATTAGGGCAGTGCTGTAAGGAGATGGTTCAAAGAGAGATGCTTTGATAAAGAGACTGTAGACTTTACTATTGTGCACTGTAAGTCTGTTCACATTGGGTTGTTTCCACATTGTTTAATATGCTATATCAAACTGCTTATGTTTGTTTCAACATTGTTTCAGCCCTGTATCATATTTCTGGTTGTTTTCAAATGTCTGCAATCTATACCCTATTGTATTGTTTATTGAATGGTTATTGGGTCTTAATTTGTGACTTACTGGACAGCACAGCACCTTCTTACTAAAGGTTTAAGCACAGTGTCTGTTGGCAGTGTAATTCACAAAATGCATCTCTTAAGCATATGCTTTAGTCATGTTTAGTCATTTGTCCCTTTTGGGAGGAAGTTATTAGTCATATTAATTTTGTGTTAGAAAACTCATTCATTTTTGAGGACATTAATGCACTGTTTAAATACTTGCCTGTCTCTTGGAATCTAACCGAAGTTCAATGGAAATGGCCCCTCTGTTCCCTTACAGTTGCTAAAAGACGGATACTTCAACATTGGAAAGACAAAAGCCTTCCTCCTGTAAATCACTGGATTGAAGCTCGTGTAAACTTATCAACATAAAACGTGTTGCATATAGAACATATTGCATGGACTTATCTTTAGATATCTGGAAATCTTTTATAGATACATATGTATAGATTTGCCAATAGGGTATTTGTAGCCAGCACTGTTTTCTTTCTTTTTCTTTTTTCCTCTCCTGTTTGCTTTTTTGTTTGTTTTTGCATTAATAAATATTTTTTTTAAAGTCTGCAATCTTTACCCTATTGTATTGTTTATTTTATGTTCCAACTGTTGATCATATTGAATTACGCTGTGACTCAATGAGACAAAGAGTGCTATAAATAATGTAAACAAATACCCTGCTTTTTATACACTAATAGTGGCATCTTTAGCAATGTTATGGTCTTCAAGGTCTATTGACCTTAATGGACTAAGAAAGGTATAACTGCTCAAGGTGGCACTGCAAAAATCCACATTCAGGCTATCTTTATAGGTATGATGACACAACCCATTGACCATTTTCATTGCCCTTTAGTACCTTTTCCAGGTTTACAAAACCTACGAAGTCTTTAAAAAGCAGTAGCATCATACATTTATATAATTTATCTAAAAACATTATTTTCAGTCCCATTTTTGATAAAAGAAGGTGCCGGGGGGGGGGGAAGAGGGATGAAAGAATGAGAAGAAATGAGGTATGCTAGGCAAGTAACAAGAAGGGGTTCAGCCAGAATAGTTGTGGTGTAATCCAGTCTCTCCAGAAATTTGTCCTATATGTCATTAAATGAATATACGGTATTCCTTCATATAAACGCTACATGCTTTCCAGATGTCAGTTCTAGCAGTTCCACTACCCAGTCATCAATATTAAGTGGAAGCTGTTATGTCTACCTGCCCTCTGCTTCCTCTTCTTTTCTTTAACTAGTTTCTGATTCATAAGACGCCCTATCCACTTGTGCCCAACTGCTTAGAAGTCACTGGTGAGGAGTTTGGTTAAAGGCTTTTTGAAAATCCAAGTATGTTACCAGATTTTTCCTAATTACAGGTTTATTTTAAAATGCTATTAGAAATTTTTCAAATTAGACCCAGGCAAAAATGAAGAAACACAAATGTAAACACAAAATTACCTAATAAAGACAGAGTATCTCTTCAAGAAAATTATGCATGTAAATGAATATTTTTTTTAAAGTATTGCTCCACAATTCATACAAAACACAACACTAAGCACCCATCATCTATATTTAAATCAACAAAAATGAAAGTGGGTAACATATTACTTACCTGCATCTTGACATTCTTAGAACATTGTGGAAGATTGGAGAAAAGGCTTACCTTTGCAAAAACTGTGTCAGTTGACCCTAACATGTGACAGACTTACAGTGCCACCCTAAGAACATTTTCTTAGGAGTAAGCCTCACTGAATATGCCTTAGTAGGATTCTGAGTAGATTTGTTCAGGATTACTCTCCTACCCAAATAAAATCCTTGCCTGACTCCTGCCAGGAACAGCAATTAACAGAATAGGGATGGGAAAATACATAACACAGTGATGACACAACACAGGCAAGCCTGCTCAAACTTTACAAGGAAAGGAGAAAAGCTTGAGATAGGACAGCAGGTTTGGTCTTCAGCCCTTTGGTTAATGTCACACTAGGGCTGCCAGCCTCCAGGTAGAGGCTTGCGTTCCCCTGGAACTGATCTCCAGATGACAGAGATCAATTCCTCTGAAGAAAACGGAAGGTTCAGAGGGTAACTTCTATGACATACCACAGAGTCTAGGAGAAATGGCAGTCTCTTCTGAGATACTGCCCCCAAGTCTCCAGGAATGTCCCGAGCCAATGTCACAACCAATTCCCCCCTGAGTTGAAATGTGGAATGACATATGCAGAAGGCAAGAGAAAGGGACAATGTTTTTCCCAAGTGAAAGAAAATACCCTAACATGGTAGTGAGAGGGTTTTATTGTCACCCACCATTTCAATCTTGATTATTTGATAATTTACAACTTTTATATGTGGCGGTTTGCATAAATATAAGAAATACCTGGTCAGGGATGTTTAAAATATTGCTAACTAAGCCATCAATTAACTTTATTAATACTGCATTCCCAGAGATTTTGCCAGGCCATTATCTGTGACATGAACCAGCGAAGTGCTAAACAGCATTTTTGTTTGCAAGGCAGTTTGGTGCACTGTATCCGATTTCTATGTCTTAAACAATAATTGTATCACATTCAAAAACTCTGCCACAAGCTGGCAAAACACATAATCTTTTCATACGGCCTATAATTAGCTATTGTGTGTACACAGTAGTGGAAATGTATATTGGCTAAAATTCTCTATAAAAAATTCAGATTCTAGCTGGATTGTGGGACTTCCACTCTGGGGGCAGCAGTCTTTACCGTATAATTTACTTCTCTTTATGGCCAGTGCCTTTCCTGCTTTTGAGGGCTACACAGCCAGAAATATAATGGATTTACTGTAACACCTATTTCTTCTCTAGTGATCAGATTATCAGGCTAGGATTTGGGAGACCCAGGTTTGAATCCCCTCTGCCATGGAAATTTGCAGGGTGATCTTGGGCCAGACACAAATTCTTAGCCAAACCTACTTCACAGGATTGTGTGAAGAAAAAATGGAGGAGAGGAGAATAATATAAGCAGCTTTGGGTCCCCACTTGGGAGAAAAGCAGAGTATAAATGAAGCAAATAAATGATTAGGCTTCCTTTGTATATACCTTTATAAGTGGTGGAAAGTAGTTTCAAGGCAAAGGCACCTTACGGCTACCCTGTAGGGGTTTCAAGGCAAGAGATGCAGTTGCATTGTGGCCTCTTCTTTTTAATTTGCATGTTTCCGTGTGATAGATATGCGATGATCCTGGACTGCTTGATGTAATGACTTCAATTTTCCAAGGGCCAAAGCTCCATTTTGGCAGCCAGCAAAACAATTGTGCGTATGTGCAGTTCCTTGTCTGTGATCCATGCAACAAATGAAGGAAACTGGTCAAACATTGACCGAGATGTATCATACAGCAATTTTATCTTGCCTGAAATTCCCCTTAAAAGGAAATGTTTGTTACTAGGCAGAAATGTGGTTGCAGATTAAATTGCTGAATGAGTTTTGTATATGTTTTACTCTTATGTAATGCACGTGGGAGTTTAACTGCAGTACAAATTAGGTAAAGGGGCTGTTACATGGAGAAGGAGAAAGCCCAATGTCAGGTGAGTGCAGTAAATAAATCCAACTTATCCAATGGATGTGGTGGTAATGATTAGCATGGGTGAGTGGTTAGGATGCCAAACTAGGATCTGGGCAACCCAGATTCACATCCCCACACTTCCCCACACTAAGTCATTCTTAGCCTAACCTGCTTCACAGAGTTGTTGTGAGAGTAAAATGGAAGAACGGAGACTGATGTATGCCACTCTGCGCTCTTTAGAGTAAAGGCTGGATAAAATGTATTAACTAGCTAACTACATAAAAAATCTAGAAAGAGCATACTAATAAATTATGGAATTCTCTGCCAGTGGATGGGGCTATGGCCACTATCACAGATGGCTTTAAAGGGGAGTAGACAGAGTTGTGGAGGGTAGATCCATGAATAGCTGCCAGCCATGATGTCTAAATTGAACCTCCATATCCAAAGGCAGTAAGCCTCTGAACAGCAGTAATTTGAAGGCACACCAGGGGGAGGCCTTGGCCTCTATGCCCCACTTGTTGCCTTTAGAGAAGCTGATGGGCCACTGTGTGAAACAGAATGCTGGACCACTGGACTGAATCTGCCTCTTATGTTCGTAACTAAAGTATGCAGCACAGCTGTTGATGACTGCAACCATGATTGTTTAAAATATGTCAAGTTGAGTAAAATTCTGGAAGGAGATAATCTACTTTACAGCCAATAATTTAACACCAATGAACAAAAGAGAGAAGTTCATATTTTCTCAGTCTAGTGGGAACTACATGTTACTTGAGCAAATGTGTGTTGCCATACTTGTTTGTTGAGTGAATGTTAATATGAGGTTGAAGGGACATACTGTGTTCTGTGGAGTCATCACAACCCCTTTGTCTACTAATTTCCCTCTGCAAATGCTCCTTCCCTTCTATTTTCCCTCCAGTTAAGATTTTTGTAGTCATAGCCTGGTGGGTGGGGGATCAATTTTCAAACCGCCTGAGGGCATTTGTAAGAGAAAACTGGTATTTGGGAGTACAATTAAGCATCTTCCTACCATCTACCAAATCTCTTCTGCAGATCCCACTCCCCACTGCATTAGAATTATGACTTAAGGCGAGCATAGGGCTGGGAACCTCATATTTGCCTTCTATGTCTATTTCTGCTGTAAGATTCAGTGCGATGTTGCATCATACTTTTGCCATTAAGTTTACTTGGTAACCTTGGGCTAGTCACTCTCTTTCAAAATAACCTACTTCTCAGAGTTCTTGTGAGGATGATAGAAGATGGGGTGACTGTGTATGACTCAGAGGAAATGGCGACCTGACTGTACCTGGGTCTTCAAAATATCTTTCTTTTGATTCCAGCCCCACAAATAACATTTATTAAATTTAAATAATTAGCATCATTTATATATTACAATTCCTTTTAAAAATACAAGATCAACCAGGATACCTAAAGGATAAAGCTATCAATTTATAAGCTTTGCAGATTTAAAATAAGTAAACTTATTGCAACGTTTCCCACAGTTTTATGTTTGTCAGCAAAATATATGTTAAAGTTTCAAACTAATGATCCTTGGCATATCTATGTGATAGCATCCAAACATTTTGAAACATTTTAGAATGTGCAGCTGGTGAGAACAGGCCCCGCCTTAGGATCTTGGAAACTGATGGCAATTGTCTTCTAATGAGAAAGGCACTGAAACTTAGCACCAATGTCAAGGTGAAGCCCCTGCTGAGAAAATGACACCAAAGGAGAATAAAGCTCCTCTTCAGGTAAAAGTGCATGAATATAAAAAGATTTATAATTGGATTCCATAAAGTCTTGGAAAACTAACACCCTTACAGCTCCTCACATTGAAGAAAAGTCCTTTTAAATTCTATTAGTTTTCCAGCCTACATTTTTAGAAAGTGAGATGTACAACTTCTGAAGGATCCCAGGAACAATGTGGTGAACAGTATTTGCATTCACAAATTATTCCGAAGTGGCACATTGTCATCTTTTGTTGAAATATCACAACTTTTCAAAGTGAATGCTTTGATTCCAGAGAATTGCATTTCATCTTGTACTTTGAAAAATGTTACTCTGAATAACAATGTCTTGGGAGTTATAGGAATTGCAATTGCCTTGTCATTTAATATGTCCTTCAAATCAAGGCTATCATGTGAGTTCATCTTAAGATCATAGCCTATTGTAGTCCTTCACACCATCATATTCTGCTTTAGTGTGCAGTTCTCTGTGGTTGTTCTTCTAGCATCTTCAGATAACAAACAGATGACATGTTCTGCTGCAACATAAGGTAGAGTGAACATATAAATGACAGTGGGTGCATGATAGAGAAAAGTTGGTGACTTGTCTCATGGAGATCACTAGGACTTAAACTTGCAGATTTCAATGGGACATCCATCTACTGTGTTTAAGTCATGATTCTATGTTGAATTCAGAGTCAAAGCTTATTACTCCAAATGAGAGGAGGTGCAATTGGCACACAGATCAGTGTGCTTGTGGAAAACCAGCCTAACAACTTGGTCCTAAATGCAGTTGCGTTCCCATTGCCCATTGCCATTCACAAGCCTATACACAAGCTATATACAAGTACAGAAGGAAGCATAATCTCTATCAAAGCAAAGCTATTTCATCATGTGTGCCCTATATTTCCCTAAGAAGTAGTGGTCAGTTCAAAGGACTGTGTATCTAGGTTTAGATTCCTTTGTATGAGAGGGCACTGAAGATTAATAAATATTCATAACATTTGAGTATTTACAAGTATACTAGTAGAAGCAAACAGGATTGCAATTTGAATCTTATGGGGAAAGAATTTCTATGGTTGCAAACAAAATCTAAGCAATAGTTAAGGGTGCTTAATCCCTTTGAAAAATTGACTTGTGTGTTTAATTCTCTTTTGGACTCTGGCCTTAATTTTTAAAGAGCTGGGATGGAAGTTGGAAATCTACACAGTGTCAGTTTGTTGCCTTGACACATCCTGTATCTTAGAGGACAATTAATTCATCCCTAGTGTAATTTAATCAATAGAATAGCAACTTGACTTTTTATAGATCCAGCATAGCCCTATAGAAACAGTCTTCTGAAGAAAGCATCCAAAGTTGCACAGTATCTGAGAAGACATTTATTTTTCCTCAGGACACACATTAGGACAAAATATCGTATTTTTTACTTGCATCGACAATGCCAAACAAACATTTCAGGATGTTATTGGTTCCTATTCCACCTTTAGACTTACTTCACTAGTGTGATTCCCCAGAGAAAGATAGAATTCTGATGTCTATACTTACATTTAGTACCTCATTCCTTTGAAATGGCAAGGTATGATACGTTCCTGAATGCATTGAAAAGATCACTGCTAGTATTCAGCGCTAACCCAACATTTGCTTACTAGAAATGGCTTTGATAAATGCAAATTACTGTTAAAAAAATAGTGCATTGGATTATGGCTGAAATATTAGAAACAGAATTAAACTGAGCGATAGAATGAATACATATGATCCACTCCTGTCATTGTCATATGAATCAGCTGTGAAAACAGATGGCTTGAAAAAAGCCTGGCTAAAAAGCTTTACTTTTCTGGATGGAACCTAAATATCGCAAGTCAATCTTAAAATGAGGGGAACAAAACATATGAATATTCTAATCTGAGATCACAACCTGTTACTCTGCTTCCATTTGGGGGGAGGTTTTTGTACACGGTATTACTAATTTAAGTCCTATTAATGAATGAGCCTACTACACTTAGACATCCCACAATCTCCCACTGCACACTTCCCCCCACATTGGGAAGTGGCACAGCTTGTACATTTGGGATGCTGGTTTCATCACAATCACTACATGTCTGATCTTTTGGGTATTGATGGTTGAGACGAATTACATTCTTTTGGCTATTTATGAGCTTACCTCTTATCTGATTGCAATACAAGCCCTACTCCATGAATTCACCAGGTGCTACTCACTCCCCCATATTCATGATAAAAAATATACCCTACAGCAGTCTCGTGACTTTTTCTGGTTCCATTTCCAAGACTCAGGCAAAGTAATGAACATGGAAGCTTAGAGAGAATATCAAAGTAGGAGAAAGTTCAAATCCACTCTGAATTCCATGCCAGAATTAAATGAAAGTATAGCAGTGCTGAGAACTGTAGGTATCTTCCTTTGCAGCTACTTATGCAACTTTTATGGCAGTGGCAAGAAGCACCACATCTGTCTTTCTTCTCTCTCTTTTGTCTCCTCCCATTCATGGAACAGAAACTATTTTTGTCGCAGTTATTAATTTCCTACCATATCTCAGTCCTCCCTATTTATTACAAATCCTGCATTCACTCCAAAACAGAAAGGTACAATCTTGCTTACTGTAATGTGGGAATAAGCCTCATTCAGAGGGAATTTGTTCTGAAAAACAAGCTTGGGGTTATACTGTAAAATATATTAGTAAATTTTTTTAAAAAATAATTTAAATAATTCACATTTAAAATAATGTGAGAGCACTTATTCAGTGATGCAGAGGAGTTAGCCGTGTTAGTCTGTAGTAGCAAAATCAAAGAAGGTCCAGTAGCACCTTTAAGACTAACCAACTTTATTGTAGCATAAGCTTTTGAGAATCACAGTTCTCTTCGTCAGATGCATCAATCCTCCCCAATTATTCAGTGAAAGATATCGCACTGTTCTGAAATACAGGCATGCCCTATTTTCATCTTATATTATATATAGGTCACAAATGCCATCAGTCTCTGTGGTTCTCTATGAAGAAAGGCCAGATCTCCTGCTGTAGCAGGAGACTTCCCAGTGCTGCTCAACAGAGTGGCAGGAAAAAATTGGGGAGGATTCAGCATTGTGCGAAACTGTGACACCACTTCTGGCATGAAATTGAAATGATGTCATTGGGTTAACGCTCTGGAATTCACCCAAACTCTTTGGTTTAACTATGGAGTTTTAGGTAAATCCTAGAGTGTTGCCACAACATGATGATGACACTTTTGTTTCATGCTGAATGTGATGTTGACACTAAATAGCTTGTCCCTACTTCTCAAATTCTCCTGTAGGAAGAGGGGCTATCTGGAGCTACCTACCTAACTGTATAGGATCTACTCGTATTTGTACCTTTTTACTTCTTCATTTTCATTTTTCTTTGCTCAAGAATACACATACTAAAAACTTACTTACAGCTCAGATAAAGACACACTAAAGTCTTAAGCTATATTATGATTAAGATACCCCATAGGATTACCAAAAAGTGTCAATTAATATTTTTTTGTATTTTTTTTATTGAGAGGACTCTCATAATTTTAGGCACTAAGCTATAGTTTATTTATTTTGTGCATAAATCCCACTATGCTTACTGAGATTTTTATGTGGTCCAATCCCAAAAGCCTTTATGTATGTATGTATGTATGTATGTATGTACGTACGTGTGTGTGTGTGTGTGTGTGTTACTAAGGGACAATTGTTCTTTTAGATTTGATGAAATAAACATGGAGGTGTTGAAGGAAAAGAGATTTATTAATCAAACAGCCCACACCCCAATACAGTGACAGGACATTATGATCCGATAAGGTGGATATTAAAATAGAAAACATGTTTTTAAGAGAGAAAAAAATCTTACATTAGCAGAACAGAACGTTCAGACCTGGCTTGAAAAGCATTCTGGGCACAAGAGGGAGGAACTGTGGCATACCACTAACTTCTTGAGTTCATGATAGTATTCCGCATCTGCCACTACAAAATGTGTGAAACAGTTCTATGGCACATTTCTGCCCAAATAGGGTCCCCAAAGTGGCATACATCAAAATGTAAAATCATTTTAAAAATTAAAATGGAATTGAACATATGTATGCAATTTGATAAAAATATGTAAACATACAAATATAACACAACGAGGGAGAAGGGTCAATAAGAATTACTGGGAGTACAACAAACCAAACAAAAAATTTCACCCACTTGTGGAACACAATGACAGAGACAGATGAATCTCCATAGGGAGAGAGTTCTGAAGTTTTAGTGCTATGATTGAGAAGGCCATTTCTTAAGTTGCTACCTGTCTAGCTTCAGTTGGTAAGGACACTCAAAACAAGGCCTCCAAAAATGACTGGAGTGGATGGGTAGGCCATAGGGGAGAAGGCAGTCCTTAATATATGCTGGCCTGAAACCATATAGGAGTTTAAAGGTCAATACCAGCATATTGAATTACGCCCATCAGCAAATTGGGAGCTTGTGTAAATGTAGTAAGACTGGAGTGATATGGTCCCTATGACCTACTCTAGTCAACATTCTGTCAGTAGCATTCTGTACAAATTGTAGCTCCAAGACAGTCTTCATGGGCAGCCCCACACAGAGCACATTAAAGTAACCTAATCTAGATGTTGTCAGGGCATGCACCACATTGACAAGATGCCCAGGAAAGGCCACAGCTGGCTTATCAACTTATGAAAGACATATGTGGCCACCACCACCACCTATTTATTCAACAGGAGGCCCAGGTCCAGGAGCACCTCCAAGCTACAAACCCACTCCTTTTGAGGGAGTACAACCCCAGCTAGAACAGGAGATATCCCATTTCCTGAGTCAAAGCTTTCTCCACCTCCATTTTGTTGAGATTAAGTTTCAGTTGATTAGCCTTTGTCCATTTCAAAATTACCTCCTGGCACCACAGCCTCCCTGGTATCTCCTGGAAGCACAAGATAGACCTGAGTGTTATCTGCATATTGGTGACAATTCAGTTCAAATCTCTGGATAACCTCTCCCACCAGCTGTATATAGATGTTGAAAATTATAGGGACAAGATGGAATCTTGTGGCTCTCCATAGGCTAGAAGCCAAGGGGTGGAGGAGCAGTCCCTCAGCACCACCTTCTGAAACCAACCTTCAAGGCAGGACCAAAACCACTGCAGGACAGTGCTTCTTAGTTCCAAACCCAAAAGGTGATCCTGAAGGATACCAGGATTGATGGTATCAAAAGCTACCAAGAGACCCAGGAAAATTAGCAGGGTCAAACTCCCCCTGTCCCTTCACAAGGGTGACTAAGGCCTTTTCAGTCCTATAACCAGGCCTGAAACCAGATTGGAAAGGATCTAGGCAATATGCTTCATTCAGGAATTCCTGAAGTTGCCCAGAAACCACTCATTTAAGTTCCTTGCTCAAGAATGGTACATTTTAGTAGAAAAAATACTTTTTAATCATATATAAAATAGCCAAGTGTGTGTGTGTGTTTGTGTGTGTGTGTGTGTGTGTGTATTATGTGTCATCAAGTCGCCTCCAACTTATGGTAACCCTATGAAGGAAAGACCTTCAAAACATCCTATCACTAACAGATTTGCTCAGATCCTGCAAACCGGAGAACGTCGCTTCTTTTATTGAGTCAAGTCATCTCATTTTAGGTCTTCCTCTTTTCCTACAGCCTTCCTCTTTTCCTAGCATTATTGACTTTTCCAGAGAATCTTGTCTTCTCATGATGTTACCAAAGTATGATAGCCTTAGTTTTGTCATTTTAGCTTCTAGGGAGAATTCAGGCTTTATTTGATCTAGTACCCACTTATTTGTCTTTTTGACTGTCCATAGTTTCCACAAAACTCTCCTCCAGCACCACATTTTAAATGAATCAAAATAGGCGAGTAAAATAAACCAAATCAATGAAATATAGCAATGTCCCTAATTTATACTGAATGTTTAAGAGGCCCCTTAGCATTACCCTCCCCAAAAGTCACTGAGTAATTGTTACTAAACTTTTTGTATTGAGAGGACTCTCATAATTTGGGATCCTAATCTACAGTTCATGTAGTTTGTGCATAAATCCTATCTTATTTGACTGGCCTCAACCATATACCTGGCGGAACATCTCTGTCTTGCAAGGCCACTGAAAAGATAGAAGGTCTTGGCATACCTGGGTATCCTCCAACAGAGAGTTCCACCAGGTTGGGGCCAGGACCAAAAAAGCCCTGGCCCTGGTCGAGGCCAGCCAGACCTCCCTGGAGCCAAGGACCACCAGTAGGTGTTTACCTGCTGGTTAAAACCAAACCCTTGAATCTGATCCAGAACTCCACAGGGAGGCAGTGTAGCTGCTTCCAGATTGGAGTAACATGAGCCCTGTATGGAGTACCCATCAGGACATGCACAGCAGCATTCTGGACCCGCTGCAATTTCTGGGTCACACCCAAAGGAAGCCCTGTGTAAAGCGAGTTACAGTAGTCCAATCTGGACGTGACCATTGCATGGATCACTGTCGTTAGGTCATGAGTTGAAAGGTAGGGGGCAAGCTGCCTGGCCTGTCAGAGATGAAAAAAGCAGACCAGTCAACTGCTGTGACCTGGGCCACCATTGATAAAGAAGAATCCAGTGTTATTCCAAGACTCTTGACTGAGGAAACGGGCACAAGTGGTGCCCCATCAAAGGTTGGAGAAAAAGAATAACAACTAACAAAAAGACACTAAAATATTGAAAAAGGAAAAAAAACCCTGTGTAAACTAAAAGAAGGCTTCCAATTTTCTCTGTGACAAATATAGACATCATTACAAAATTTCCTCTTACCCTATATTTACAAAGAAAAGTTCTCTTTTTTCTATTGCCCAAATTCCTTATTCATCAAACCCACAAATCATCAAATCATTATTATCTCTTTCATGCAAAAAGTCTATAAGGGGTTTACAATCAGCAATAAACACATTTATTGTCTTTTCTCTAATCAGTGAAGTAAGTTTAGCCATTGCTGCATGTTCCAGTACTTTCACCAACCATTCCTCAATTGTAGGCAATATCAGGCTCATCCACTTTTGCTCATATAATGATCTTGGTGCCTTTATCACATGTAAAAACAAAGTTCCATGATTTCTTTCCAGCTGAGTGTCCATTTATCTCATTAATCTAGTTTCAATTCTGAATTGATAATTGTATTTGTATCCAAATTTTTTTTGCATTCTTACATGTCCACCATTTATGGTAAAATGTTCCTTCATGTTGTTCACATTTCCAACATAAACTCAAAGCACCTTTATACATTTTGGGCAATTTATCCTGAGATATCTACCAAGAGTACATCATCTTATAAAAGATTTCTTTAAGGCTCAAATTTAATATGAATTTCAACCCTTTTAAACACATATTTTCCCATTGTTTCTGTCAAGTGTGCACACACCCACACCATTTGTGTATTCACTGTAGAACTGTATTGATCTCTCTGTTCTAATGTATTGGTCTCATGCTTTATAATGCAGCCACATAGTCATGCCATTCTTGCCTGCCTGAAAATGAAAATTTTCACAGAACAAGTGAACCAGCCTGTTATCTCTAAAAGTATGCTGCACTGATCTTGCAGCTGGAACCAGCAATGTAACCATTTCTCAGGGGAGAGAGAAAGACTTTGATTGCTTTGTAATCTTCTGCCGTTTCTATTCAGGCTAAGCTGTTGTGTTCTCATACAACTTCTTAGGTTTTCACACCTAAATGCAAACTGCTCCAAGGGAGGGGGGATAGTACTCCCTATATCAATAGTGCCTTTGCCTGTATAATTATTCCTGCCAAATTTCCCATCTATGGATGTATCCAGGAACTTAATGGAGCTCTAAATAAAGACCTTTCAACCAATGCACTGGAGTGCTTGCTGTGAGGGGTTTGGGGGTCTATATGCCATGGACTGCTGTCCCTAGAGCTGACATTTCCATTTGTATATTATATTCCAAATTTTATAATTTGGAATATCTCATCATAAGATTCTTTGCTCTTCCTCTGGCTCCCATTTCAACAAAAGTTTATACATTTTGGCAATAACAGGTTCATTGTACATAGTTCTGTTCCAAATTCAGTCTTGGATTTCTCAAAGTCATAATGCCTTTTATCATTTTGAACCTTTCTAAGATTTGCAAATAAGAAATTCGACAAGTATATCCTTCTTTTTTCAAGTCTTCTCTTTATTTTATATTCACCTTGTGAAAAGTCTAACATTCACGGTATGATAATCATTTATACATACTTGTCATTTCTCTTCTAAAGTACTACTACCTGTTCCTTTTAATTGAAGAAGTTAGGGGTTGAACCTGGGACCTTCTACATGCAAAAGAGATGTGCAACTGAGCCATGTCCCCTCCCCTTTAAAAAAATAGGCTCTAGTGCTACTACTGAGAAATTCCTTTCTTGGGGTGACTGATGTCTCAACTTTGTACAGCCAAGGGAAGTATTAATAAGAAAGCTTTGAGATTTTTTGATGGGACATCAAGAAAAGTGGTCACTTGTGTAGACTTCAGTCAAAATGATTAATTGGTTCAACTTTAATTATTTCATTATAATTAGTTTTTTAACACTGGCTGTTAGACTTATGTTGCTAAAGTTGTTCAGAGATAGTCAATACATGGGTCAAATCAAATGCACAAACCAATTTTTATTTGGCCCTATCAAGTTTTAATAAAAAATAGTTGCCCATAATGTCATGCAAGGGGAGGGCGGGTGTATATTCAAAAGCTGTGAGCAATTGAGAGATGCTAATGTTCGGTTGGCTTTTGAACATACAACTTCAATATGTAGCTAAAGGCTTTTGCTTCATTCCCTAGTTTTATCTTTTTGTCTTCTTGCCTCTCCTTCTTGAGTGATGCACTTTGTATTTTAATGTGAGCATGACAGTGTTGATATTCTGTTAACCTAATAATATCATCATTGCTTGAGAATGCAGTACTTTCTCCAGACTTCAGTTTGGAGCCACGTCACTCATCAAATGATCACTTGGTTGCTGTTTGTATTCATTACTGCCCACTTTAGACACAAAGCTGGATATAAAACCTAAGCCAGCAGCTCCTAAGAATAAAAGGCACTTAAAGGAAGGTTTTATCCTTACATTTAGGCTTCCCTAGTATGATTTAGGGTTAAATTAGAAAGTGGGCTCCATTCACACAGACATGCGTCTAGTGTATCCTACCTTCATATGATAAGAGATGGAATGAGATGGTATAGACTCAGAAGAGACCCACTGCTAATATTGTTAAACTATTTGGAGGCTGTTAAATTAAGACAGTGGGTATTCCTTATGAATTTATGAATGATAGTTAAAATTGATGGTTGTTGTGGGTTTTCCGGGCTGTATTGCCGTGGTCTTGGCATTGTAGTTCCTGACGTTTCGCCAGCAGCTGCGGCTGGCATCTTCAGAGGTGTAGCACCAAAAGATAGAGATCTCTATCTTTTGGTGCTACACCTCTGAAGATGCCAGCCACAGCTGCTGGCGAAACGTCAGGAACTACAATGCCAAGACCACGGCAATACAGCCCGGAAAACCCACAACAACCATCGTTCTCCGGCCGTGAAAGCCTTCGACGATAGTTAAAATTGTTTCACCTAAACACAGGAAACTAAGCTAAATAACACAAAATGGACATTTCAAGGTTGTTATGTTGCAAAAATGGAAAAACTTAAAGTATGTATGGAATTAACAACTCCATCAAAGTAATTAGGTATTGGATGGATCTTGCTGAGCTTCAGAAGAACATTTTTCCAGTTTCTGAGAACTGAGAGAATTTGATGTGCATTTGAATCATCCATATGGTGCACCTCATCTTACACTCCACTAGCTTTAAAATTGTAAAGACAATCGTGATGAAAATATATGAAGATTTATATGAGAAAGCAGAAAACAGTAATTGTAATCCAACAGAGTTGGTTCGAGAACACAGAAGTGTTCCTGTTGTCAGGTTGTGGAAGGAGTGGGTCTTTTTCTATGTTCATTGACCTTCCCCCCCTTTTGGTTAGCAGTGGGATTTCATATGCATAGGAGGGCACCTTATCATGGGCAACATCTCCACAACAGTTCTCACTGGTGTATATTTTATGATCAGTTTGCTTCAATAAAAAGTTTCAGGAAGGAAGACTGCAGTATATCAGTTCATTTTCTTCAACGTTCTAAGGAAGAAAACCAAATCTGTGTGCCTATTGGAGATGCATAGAGGATATTATCTAAACTTCCAGTGAATCACAGCTGACAGTGTTGCTATTTCTAGGCCAAAGAAGCACTCTTTGAACAAAATGCAATCGCTGTGTCTTTTCAACCTGCGCTTCAGCAGAGTGAAACAGCAGGATTCCCGTACTGTATAATAACTGTCAGAAACAATTTCTGCTCTGTAAGTGAGGTGAAGCAAAATGTCAAAATATTTGAATACATTTCATTGAGGATATCTTCTTTTAAATTAGTGAAGGCTGGAGGAAAAGAATCCTATTCTCTTACATAATAAATATGCATAGAGCAGTGAGGGCCAAGTGAATTCTAATAAAGCAGAGTCCTAGCTTGTTAATGGTGTTAGCGAAACCACAACAATAAAACACAATAATTATGAGTTAAAGAAATGCCAGCCTTGGCCTTTTATCAGGATTCCTAAACATATTATTCACAAGGAATTTAGTAGTCTAAAGTCACAGTGTTAATTACCATATTTTATAAAATCCCTTCTATAAAAAGGAGCAATCAGAAGAGGCAGCCTGCAAGGATTCCAGCCTGGATGTGTATATCTCATTATTAGTACAACTGTACTCTTTGGAACTCATTAGCCTTGCTACCTTAGCCTTGTTCATTCCAACGTGTCCATGAAACACCAGGAAAATAATAGTGAGGAGACCTCTCTAGTAACAATGGACCTACTTAAGGCCTGTCATCTTGTTGGAAATCAAAGCACATTCCACACTGTTTAATGGACTGAATTAGGTTCTTAGAAATAACTATTTCCTTCTTCTCAGGGTTCCATTCAGAACAGCTGAAGATTCCTGTATCGTGCTTCTGTCAGTGATTCAAATTCCCCCATATGAGAGTTAATTAAGAATATATCCTCTGTACTGGATTTATTACTGTGGTTCTTCCATTAATAAGAGGGGTTGGGGAAGGGAATATTGTAGCTAGGTTATTAAGAAAACATTGTGGATATAGGTAGAATGCTGTTACTGGGCACAAGTTATTGTCATGTATTTATTTGTATCTCATCTCTCCAGAATTCAAAATGAATTGTTCAAATGTTTTATGCAAACGTCCCAATGGTTTTAATTCAAAATTTTAATGATTGGTATGATTTAGAAGTAAATTATAATTGAAATATCATGGCCAGAATCCAAATAATAATGAGTTAGATCTTTTTGATCTGTTAATGGTAGTCCCCCCCCACCCAGCTCAAGGAAACTTATCCTGCAGCTGAAGTCACTTCAGACAGTTGAATGAAGCTCTTGTATGATGCTATCAGTAGAGAGGATTCATGGGCTCCACCCATATGAAATCCAGGTACATGAGCCAACAGCAGCCCCACGTTCCAAGTAAAGAAATTTTCCAAAAGCACCATGTGATATGCCAAGGTATCACCTTCTCAAAGGAGGACAAATAAAATTTGATGGAGCTTGCATGAACCTAAGCAGTATTTTGGATCTGACCATTATTTCCAATGTCTTTGACTTTTTTTCTGACACACATACAGAGAGAGAGAGGAGAGAGAGAAACAACCTAAAATCATATGATGAGTTTACCAACTGTACATAAAAACTAGAAAAGATAATGTTTAAGAATAAATTAGTAAAGTTAAAAGGTAAAAACAAAATAATTTTACTTCTAAGATGGATTTACAAGGCTACAAAATTGTAAGCTTCCAGGCAAACTGCCAAGTCTGAGAGCTGCTTCATTGCTGTTACCAAGGGAATGCCTCTGTGAGCTTCTCAGAGTCCTTCATATAGAGAATCCAAATGTGTCTTCGGTTGGTCAGCTCATATTTAGTCAGTTAGTGGATAGTCTATCCACTCTCATTGGGTTTTGGCAAAGAACCACTACAATGGGATCCTAAAGCATAATGGTCTGTACTTGGCTGAAGGAGCCTGACCAGACAATGAATGACAGAGTTGGTGTGTCAGCAGTTACTTGTGATGGCAACAAAAAGAAATGAAGGAAAAAGCAGAGGAAAGTAGAATGAGTTCAAAATAAAGCAAGTACAGCTTGTAAATGCTTATCTGGAAATGGAGGCCAGAGTAAGGGTAATTAGTTATTTAATTTAATTTATAGGAGAAAACTAGCACAGGGATTGCTGTCCCATGTAGCATAGCGGCTACAGTGTCAAACTAGAATGTAGGAGAACTTGGTTTCAATCCCTACTCTACCATGGATGTTCACTGGGTGATCTTGGGACTGTCACATTCTCTCAGCCTAAACTACCTCATGGGATTGTTGTTTTGAGGAAAAAGTAGTAAAAACAATGTGGTAAGATGCTTTGGGTCCCTGATGGAGAACAAAGCAGAATATAAATAAAAAATACAATAATTAATAAGTTTATGAGATGAGAGCCAGTTTGGTGTAGTGGTTAAGAGCGGCAGGACTCTAATCTGGAGAATCGGGTTTGATTCCCCACTCCTCCACTTGTAGCCAGCTGGGGGATCTTGGGTCTGTCACAGGTCTCCGGAGCTCTCTCAGCCCCACCCACTTCACAGGGTGATTGTTGTGAGGATAATAATAATGTACTTTGTAAACTGCTCTGAGTGGGCATTAAATTGTCCTGAAGGGCAGTATAGAAATTAGGGTTACCAGCTCCAAGTTGGGAAATTCCTCGAGATCGGGGGGGGGGGGGTGAAACCTGAAAAAACCTGGAGAAAGTGGGGTTTGGGGAGGGAAAGGACCTTGGCATGGCATAATTCCATAGAGTCCACCTCCCAGAGTAGCCATTTTTTCCTGGTGAACTGATCTCTGTGGCCTGGAGACCGGTTGTAATTCCGGGGGATCTCCAGCCACTACTTGGAGGCTGGCAACCCTAATTATAAATTGAATGTTGTTGTTTTTACTATATAAACAAAAATAGATGTCAAATGAACAGTGATGTGGGTGGTTTCTTTCAAACAGTTTGGTAGGATTTCAAAATCCCAGTCTTCACTTCTTAGAGCCAGGAAAGTGGGATAATAAAAATAATGTCTTCTCCTCCTATATGCACATGTACTCAATCAAAGGTGGCTAGAGTTAAAACAGCCCTTTGGGTGGCTGGGCAGAGAACTCTATTTTCAGCCTTCTCCACAGTCATGATCCCATGCATCATACTGGCAGATGCAATAAGTAATTAACTATGTATAACTATGTTTAATTAAATAATATAATAAATCATCTCTCAATAACAAAGGAGTATGCTTATGTACTCAACACACTTTCCATAAGACTGCTTCTTTAAAGACTGATAAGAAGAATTATGTACTACTTTATTACCATCAAATGATGAAGGACACAGTGTCTGTCTTCCTGTGAGGGTCTGGGTGGCAAGGGATATGATCTAGAACAAATAAGTTAGATTAAAAAAAGAGAGAGACTAAAATCCAGTACTGGAAGTTTCAGTGAAACAATATTTCATAATTAGATCAGGCCTTGGATTGAGGCTAGCAGGATAAGGGTCAGAAAGAACTAGGGGTCTCAGTTGCCTGTTGATGGCACCCTGGACACAAGCAGAATGCAAATGCGCTTGGGGGATGTGACAAAGTCAGTTCCAGAAGTGACATCATTGCACCAGTGGCAGGAGAGCTCTCAAACTTAGTTTGGGGCCTACTTTGGTCCCAAAGGGACCAATTTTCAAAGAATCCCCCCCACATGAAGCATAGGGACACTCCTGCTGCTGGTACGACGTCACTTCCAGAAGTGATGTCATTGAGTCAGTGCTGGGAGTGAGCATGCACTTTGTGTGCTCGCGAGGATCATCAACAAGGTGAGTGCTAGGTCCCCCCTACCACCACTGGTAGATATAGGGACCTGGCAACACTAGTTAGGACAAACATTGCAGTCTGAGCCCTGATTCTGAGGAACCATGGCTCCACAGTAGACAACATACAGAATGCCCCTGGTTCAGTCCTGGATCTCAGGTACAGATATTTGTAAAGACTGTTCTCTGTTGAAGACTCAGTGAGTCTCTGCCAGTCTGAGTAGACAATACTATGCTAGGTGGACTAGTAGTGTGACTAGATAAATGGCAGCTTCGTATGTTCAAAACAAGGGAAGCTATAAGAAGAAGCTAGCAGCAGCTGTATATGGAGAAGCTTGCCTCTGGTTTCCAAGAGATTTGTGCAGTGCTGAAAGCAACCACGTATGGTAACATGTAATCCATGTAACTGTGAAAAAGTCTAAAGCTTAATCACTAGGAAAGGAGAGTGAGGTAAACAGGAATCTAAATTACAGTCTTGAGCCTATACATTGTAAAGCAAGGTACTGGGGAAGGGCCCAGTTGAAAGTCGAAGAAAGTTCAGGTAAAGAGAGTCCAGGACTTACAAGTAACTCACATATACTTAACAAGAAATGAACTGTAGCATCATTAAAAATGGAAACCATCAGTATTTTTGTGGTGAAAAATGTATGCTGTCAGGCAAATAACGCCCAACCTTAATATAGTCTAATTTCCAACTTGTACTAATGTTTTCTTTTGTACTTGGCATGCCGCTGTGGCCACTGGCTATCCATGAAAGGAAAGTCAGACTATGAATTTTAGGGGGGAAATGTATTATTTTAATGTGATGATAAAAAGTTCTAGAGCACATTGGGAGTGTTTTGATAAAGTGAAGTGAGATGCAAATTTGGACAACATATTAGATGTGCAAAATACTGAAAAGCAAAACAAAAGAATATATGCTTAGACTGGGGAATCTACATTTCCCTGGGGCATACAAAGATAATGTTTCCTCTAAAGTGGAAGAAATCTTGGCTTTAATACAATCTAAGTGAAATCCTCACTGACATTTGCAAACATGCGTTTTCATTCACACTATATTTATGTTTATCTGTCTAAGCCATTGCTTGTTCGCCTTGTGTGCATTGAACACATCTGGTCTATAACAGGACTACACAGATATTTTGGTTTGAGATACCTGCTTTGAGTAGAGCACAAGGGCTCTTAGCCTGGGGCACGAAGCTGGGGCTCAGCCACTGTACCGCTATAGTACCACATTCTTTGTAGTCATTATGTTTTATCCAAAGTAGCCCTGTGCTATTTTCTACAAACTAACTCAAAATGCTATTGGAGACCAGTTATCATCAGTGTGGAAATTATCCTGTGGGGTTCCACAAGGCGCAATCTTATAACAACAACAACATTCGATGTATATACCGCCCTGTAGGACAACTTAATGCCCACTCAGAGCGGTTTACTAAGTGTGTTATATTATCCTCACAACAATCACCCTGTGAGGTGTGGGGGGCTGAGAGAACTCCAAGAAGCTGTGACTACTGACTAGCCCAAGGTTATATGCTCCATATTATTCAATCTCTATTTAAAGCCTTTAGGAGAACTTATTTGTAGCTATGGAAATGGATGACATCAATATGAAGATGACCCCCAGCTCTCTATCTAGTTATGAAAATCCCCTGGTGATTCAACAGAGATATTGAGTCACTGCCAAACTGCTGTTGTCAACTAGCTAATAACAAATAAATTGAAATTGAACCCAGACAAAATGGAAGTGATGCTGGTTGGAAAAACAGATGTCCTGAAGGACATTGTGCTTCTAACTTTTGGTGGGGATCAGAAGACCCTGGATGACTCAGTTAAGAGCCTAGAGCTTATACTAGATCCAGTGCTGCTGCTAGAGAAGCAAGTAAATGCAGCTGCAAAAAAGGCCTCTCCCAACTCAGACTAGCCTGGAAGATGGCCCCTTACATTGACACGGCTGATCTGGCCACTTGCATTCATGGCACAATAACACTTAGACGAGACTACTGTAATGCACTTTAAATAAGTCTTCCCTCAACACTGCAGCTCATTTACTCTCAGGAGCTAGACGGAGCATGCATATCACTCCTATTCTGCAGTCACTCCATTAGTTTCCCATCAGTTACTGGGTTCAGTTCAAGGTCAAATGCCTTCATGACCTTGGCATCTCATATCTGTGCCACCTCTGGTTTCCCAAGACTGCTTTGCTCATCTGGACAGGGCCTCCTGCAGAAACCACCCTGTGGTTGGGCAGAATCAGCCACTTGCCCGCACACATGCTCTCTCTGTGGTAGCCCCCACCTTTTGGAATGGCCTGAGATGGAGAAAGCTCCAACTCTCCTGGCTTTCCACAAACTATACAAAACTGAATTATTCAGGAGGGCTTTCTACCCAGGTTATAGGGCTGTGTTGTAAGAAGTAGCTCAGATAGATGCATTGGTAGGGACAGGGACTATTCGCTACTCTGTTTGGTGCTGTCTGCTGATTTAGGGCCAAGCTACAAGTGACGAATGACACTTGAACAGCAAGTGGATTAAGTGGAGGGCAAGTGAACAGGGAGAAATACACTTGCCGTTCAAGTGTCATTCGTCACTTGTAGCTTCACCCATAGACATGTGCTTTTTAGGGAGCTTCCACATTGCTAAACATGCCATGTAAATTGTTTCAGAAAGATTTCATCTCTGTGCTCGGCTTTATGCTTGTTTTTCAAATTTTCTGCAATCGTACCTTATCATATCTCTTTCACTGAATGTCCTATCTGCTATTCTTTATTGAACTTTGCTCAGTGAATGTCCTAGCTGTTGATTTTATACACTTGCATTATGTAATCTGCCTTGGATCTTAGTGAGAAAGGTGGGCAATAAACAAACAAACAAAGCCTTCGACAATAAACAAATAAATTGATAAGTTCTCATTGAGGTAATAAATCTGAGACATTACCACATCAGCAAGTGAGGGGGGGGGTTCACATGACTGAATGCTCTAATATAGAAAATTAGAATTTCATTAAGAAAGTTAAGGTATGATCCTTGCTAGTATTCTGCGTACAGCAGTCAATAAAGTGAGCCCCACCTACAGTCTGAAGGGATCAAAAAGGTTTACCACCTCAGTGAAAACTCCACCTTACTTCCTGTCAGCCTTCCTCAAGCTAATAGACATGGGTTTATAAGTTATTAGGGTCTTATCAATGTCTTCTGCCAGCAGGTGAAGGCTTTTTTGTTTCATTTGGCATACCCCCAGAAACTGTTACTGGCCCTCCTCCCTGGTTTGGTGTTTATATACTTTTAAATTATTTTATATATTATTTTAAATGCTGTTTTAATGTTCAAATGTTTTAATATTTTGATGATGGCCGCCTATCTGGGTGGAAAAGTGGCATAAAACTGTTGAAAATTAAGTAAGAGCTTTCTAGCCGGTTTGCTGAAAATAGATTGGTAGAGGCTGGGGTGGAGGTATAAGTAAGGAAAAACTTATTTATACATCTCAGCCTTGCCTTCCAAAAAATCTTTGGATCCAAGATGTATTCTGGTCTGTTAAAACTAGATTTGTCAATTTTGGATTGGGAAATTCCTGGCAATTTGGAGGTGCAGCCTGTGGAGGGTGAGGTTTAGGGAGGAGGGTCTTCATTGCGATATAATGCCGCAGCTATTTTCTCCAGAAGGACTGATTTCTGTAGTCTGAAGATCAGCTGTAATTTCAAGAGCGCTCCAGGTCCCACCTGGAGGTTGGCAACGCTACAGTTAACATGCAATTGAGACCTGTGCATGTTTTTTTCTTGGAAGTAACTAGTACTGTTTTCAACAGTTTTCACCTGAATTAGCATGCACAGGATTTCAGCATTATGTTTTTAATTTTGAGATTTTGATTTTCCTCCCCAGACCACTTCAGCCTTCCTGTTTATACAATGACAGTGGGGAAAAGCACTGATGGTTGTCTTAGCTGTGCTATATACTCCATCCATTAATAGTAGGCCTAGGGAAGAAGGCTTGCCAGCTGACTTAAATATATCCAGTTGGGATATTCTTGCTACCCAGTCAGTTCTTTGTAGCTCAGCTTCACAGCTTGGCACTGTGCACTTTTAAATTTGCATGCATTTCAGTGAATTAACATATGCATCCAAACAAAGGGATGTCAGGGGAAAATCAGTAAAATAGAACAAGTAAGCAAATCCCTATCATGCATGGACCTTGGCATGTCATCATAGAGACAAACATTTTCATATGACCGAATGCCAATTTTTCAGAAAACAGAATGTTAAGGAGTTAAGGAAAGAGAGTAATACATTGGTAAGTCATAAACAAAAAAGGTGTTTACTCATAGTTATAAAAATCCATAGCATGTTAACAGAGTGATCCTATCCCTAGCTTGGCTTCCAAGCAAGAATAAGATCATTCTGAACCCCTCCTATGCTGGTTGAAGACTAAAGATGCGCCATTGTGATGGTGTCATCTATCACCAGTGGAATACCCTGTACCAGTAGAACAGTGCAAGAGCAATAAGCAAAAAGTGAGAAGACCCCTGGTGAGGTAGGAAGTTGAGCCTTTTTCAGTGATTGGATGTTCATCATCATCAGTCCACTCCTCCCCAACTCATTTCCTTCCCCCTTCCTCTTTTCATTTTCTATCTTTTCTTAATTGTCATTTAGAGACTTAGATTTATTAATGAAAGCTGGGAATGAGAATCTGCTGCACATATTGCTACAATGATAGGTTGCTAAAAGGCTATGAATATATATATATATATATATATATATATATATATATATATATATATATATATATATATATATATAATTGCAAAAGTTCTGGGGACCCAGGGGACAAGGGGTGGCCACTTCTGGTTGAAAAGCACATAGCCACTGCTGCTTCAGCCTCCATATCCTAGCTCTGGGTCAACCTGGGTGGGGCTCTCCAATTTTGACCATGGGGTTGGGAGTTTAGATGGTGGAGCTGCTCCTCTTTTAGGCTTCCCAATGCAAAAACTTCCCCATGTGTTCATTTTCAATCTTTTTTTTTTTAAATCAGCCCTTATATCAAAATAACATTATAAGCATACACAAAAATAAAAAAGGAGGGGTGCTGTGATAGCACCGATTATGCCACTGATGATGACAGCACCCTCACTTGAAAATCCTGATTATTTAAAGCATATGCAGAACAAAATAAATTGACTCCACAACTGTACAGATATAAAAAGAGAGCAGATGTGGAAGAACCATACCCAAACTGATTTCAGTGCTTGGGGATCCACTGCTAAGAAAATCAGGAATAAGATGAGTGTATGGAAAAGCCTTATAGCGTAGAGCTCACCAGAAGATTTATGAAGTGGCGGTTGTCAGAGCTTGCAGCGGCCACCGCTGGGCAGGGCACTGGGTGGTCTGCTCCTGACATCAAAGGGGGGCCAGGGATGCTGCAGGACCCTGCTCTGTGGAAGGAGGGGCGGTATACATCAGCCAGACTCCCTCTCAATCCACTCGCTGGCCTGCTCAACCTGTGCCACTCACCCTCTTTGGCCTCTGCCATTGCCTCCTCCTTCATCCACTCTCCTCCTTGCCTTTGCTCTCTCTCTGCTCTCACTCCACACCATCACTCCTTACTCACACCCACCACCTCAGAGCTCTTCCTAGCCACCTTATATAGGGTTTCCTTTCCCCGCCCTGCCCTCCTTTTAGGCTTGTTCCCTCTCCTGACTTGGCCCAGCTGTGCCTTCCCTCAGGTGTTTCCCTCCTACCACTAATCCCTTCTTGGCTTCCTTGCCTTGCTGGCAGGGTGGAGTTGAATGCGAGCCATCCCCAGCTGAGGTCTCCTTGGCCTTGCTCACAAGCAGCTGCCCCAGTAGGCCTTTGAACTGCTGAGCTTGCCTGGCCTTGCTCATGAGGAACTGCCCCATCCGGCTTCTGTGCTGCTGAGCTTGCCTGGCCTTGCTCGCGAGGAGCTGCCCCAGCCAGCTTCTGCGCTGCTGAGCTTGCCTGGCCTTGCTCACGAGGAATTGCTCTGGCCAGCTTCTGGGCTGCCTGCTCATTGATGCTGGGCGGGGCTGCCCATCTCCTCCCCCAGAATGCCTGTGGCAGCTCCACCTGGAGGGGCTTGGCTCCTAGCAACTCCTGAGCCAGGCTGCTGTCCTCTAGCCGGGGTGTGGCTCTGGGCTGTAGTGGCTGCTTCTCCTCCTTGGCTGGTAAGGGTTCTGTTTGGGCTGCTGCTGGGTCCCTATTCCCCCTGCCTTGGCCCTTTTCCTCTGTCCTGCTTAGCCCCCTCTCTTCCCCCTGGAGGGTGGGACTGGCTGGTCCCTCCCTGCTCCCTCCAGCCCTTGAGGCTTTGGCCTTTCGCCCCTTCCCCCTGGTGTGGCCAGGTTCTGGACCTGGTTGCTGGCTGGGGTGGTAGGGCCACTGCCTCCCGGTTGCCTCCCACTGCTCCCTCCTGGCAAGTCTGGGGGCTGGGACTCAGACCCCGGACAGCAGTGATAGTGACAAAGAAAGTATAAATGTTTAATTGTAAGATATCTTGCACAGGACTCTGATGTGACAGCATAGAAACCTCTTAAATAAATAAATAAATAAATAACATTTGTCTGAAACCATTGTGTCAGTTAACTCATAGCCAACTCAGTTATTTAGTGTATTGCACCCTTATTATCTTCTAGGTCTGAGTCTTCAAATGCTCAGGGAGATCAGTTGCTGACAAAAATCTTCCACATATATTCTGATTCAGACACTCGTTGTGATATAGTTCATGCAACAGAAGTGTTTAGTGCACCGCCTGGTCCCTTCACAGATCATTTTGACTAGGTTACCATGATGGATGGTTGACAGGATCTTACGAACTGTAAAAGCCATGTGTACTCTTCTTGACACCCATCCATATTGGTTACTGACATCTTATAAGGAGCAGATTAATGTTTCCTGATATCCATTATAAATCAAACACTAGCTCCATTACTTTTTAAAAAAATCCCTGGAATAGAAGGTTGTGGAAATTATTCTACAGTTTCTAATCTGCCCTTTCTGGGCAAGGTAATTGAGAGAGCCATTGCAGACCATTTCCATGCCTTCCTGGATGATACCGCTGTCCTAGATCACTTTCAGTCTGGCTTCAGTTTGGGCCACGGGATGGAGAGTGTTGGTGATGATCTCTGTTTGAATATAGACAAAGCCTTCTTTGATGTTATTGGATTTATCAGCAGTCTTTGATACAGTGGACCATGCTATCCTGTTCAGATGGCAGGAGGTAAAAATAGGTATCAATGGATGTGCTTTATATTAGTTTAAATCAGTGGTTCTCAAAGTGGGCAATACAGTCCCCTGGGAGGTGGTGGGATTACCTAGGGAGTGCTAAGAGGCAAGGGGGATAGCTGGCAGAGGGGGACATTGGAGGTCCATTTTTAGATACTGAGGAAGTTGGGATAGTGGAGGAAGAAGCTACAGCATGACGTTGAGCTGAAACCAAAGTTTAAGAAGGCGAGGCCCCCCTGACTTACCGGGGGCCAGTTTTGCCGCCGACGGGGCCAGGCGGGAGACTCGCAGCGGGCTTCCTGGTCGCAGGCGTCCTTTCGACTCCCAATGGGGACCGCGACCAATTGCTTTGAATCGCGGGCGCCCAATCACGGGCGCCCGGATTCATTGCAGGGGCGGGGCCGGCGCGGACTGCAGTCATGCGGTCTTCCCTCTGGTCTGGCGGGGAGGTTTAAATTGCGCCACCTCCCTGTTGGAATATATGTGTGTTGCAAGGTCTGAGATTCAGTCATTATGGGGTTAACGTGTTTACCTACCATGCTATTGTTTAGATTGACCTGGAAAGGGAACCTGGCTCAAAGCCAATAATCTGCAAGCCCGGGAAACTTGAGAGTGTTTGTAAACTGTCATTGGTCAACAGGTCAGGTGACTGTCCTTTCAGGGTCAAGAAGAAGGAGGAAGAAGAAGATTCTCCACTTCCATTATCCCAGCTCTTTGTTGTAAGCAGTAGTGAGAAAATGTAGCTCCAGGCTTTGTTGTTTTGTAGGCAACCTGTGACCCTTTTCCCTTTAGAAGTAAATGTTTTTTAAAAAGCTAAACTCGTGTGCTGACTCTCTATTGATTCAAGATCCATTGCACCTATGATTTAAAGCTATTTTTAACCTTTTTCCCCCAACAAAGTGGTAGCAGAGAGGATGGTTGATTTTGGCGATTTTGGTTGGTGATTTTGTTATGGTGGTTTGTTTTGCCAAACAAGCAAATAAGTTTGAAATGGATCTTTAAAGAGAGACTAAGCTAGATAGGCACAAAGGCTCAGATTTTTTTTCTACCAAACCTTTTTGCTGCATTCAGTTGTAACTGGGAAAAGGAGATTATTTTAAAGATCTTGTTGTCTTTAAAAGTTTCTTAAAACTGGTCTGCACTGAGAAAACTGCAGCTGAGGACTATTTGAAGTTTTTTTTCCTTTTACCCTCGGAGCAGAGCAGAGCCTGCAGACGGCAGCAGAGAACAAAGGAGATCGTTAACTCCACGTGTGCCTGATTCCTCGCAGCTGAAAAATGAGTTCCTCTGACCAGGGAGTCGTGAGTAATCCAAAGCCCTTTCAAGTTAGCCAAGGAAGTTTCAATATGCCCCATTTAAATAAAAACAACTTTACTTGGTGGCTGGCATTATTAAAAAGCCAACTTGAAATGCATAATGCTGAGGACATACCAGATGATCCTCAAATAAAGCTTGAATTTACCAGGAAAAATGCTCTAGCCAAAACATTAATTATGACCTCAGTATCTCATTATGAAGTCCAGGACTTGCATACCTTTGATACTGCAAAAGAGATGCTTGAAGCTTTAAAGAAGCGTTTTGAAAAACAAACATGCACCAAAATAATCTACCTTAAAACAGAATTGTTTGATTTTAAAATTAAAGAAGGGGATTCCATACCAGCCCAATTGCAAAGATTTATGAAATTGCATAGAGAGTTGGAAGAACTCGGACAGGCTCCAAAAGAGCGGGATGTTGTTGTTGCCTTGCTGAAAAGTTTACCAAGTAGCTATGAAAATTTAGCACTTCTCTTGAGACATAAAGAGAATTTAACACTGGAGCAATTGTTGACAAGTTTAAGAGAGGAACTGGATTCAAGACAGGGAAGGAATTTACAGGTTGTGTCTGATGGAATGACTGTTTTGAATTTGGGAAATGGATATAGAGGCAGACAGACTAACTGCTTTTCTTGTGGAGGAAGGAGCCACATGGCCAGAGACTGTGCATTAAACCGAATGAATAATGGAGCGGCCATTGCTAGCCAATCAAATGCACGTTACCCTAGTACAGAGACCCATGTTGAAAGAGCGTCTTCTCGTGGCAGAAGAGATTATAGCAGAAAAGGGAATTTCAGAGCCAGAAGCAGAGGGAGTATGTCTAGAGGCAGATTTCAGAGAAATGGCAGGAGTAATTTTTCACTAAGAGTTTTTGATGATGAAGATATTCAGGATAAGAAATTATTCCTCATCGATTCAGGAAGCTGCTGGCATATCTGCAAATATCGTGAATTGTTTTCTGAACTTTTTACTGATGATAAACCCAGACTGTTCCAAGCAAATAAACAACCACTTAATGTGCTAGGAACTGGAAAGGTGCCAATTAAGCTATGCACAACAAGAGGGGAAATAGTAAATGTTACCCTTCAAGATGTGGCACTTGTTCCTGAAGCAGCAGAGAATTTAATCTCAACTAAGAAACTTGTGGAAAAGGACTGTGTGGTGGTTCTTCAGAAGAGAATGGGTAGTAGAAGTGTAATTGTTGAAAGGAAATCTGGAGTTAAGTTTGCTGTTGAAGAGAGAAATGGACTGCATTATTTTGTGGATGTTAGTGAAAGACCAGAAGATGCTGATGCTGGTGAAGGACAGATTTATCAAACTAGCCAAGGTGCTTGTGATCATAGGAAATGCTTGTATTCATGGCATGTAAAAACAGGCCATAGAGGCATACAAAGTGTTGAAAAGTTGTTAGAGGACTGTGGAATTTTTGTTCCTGTTTGTGACAAAGCAAGAGAGAAATGTGAAACCTGTCTTAAAGCAAAGGGAACTAGCCCAAGCTACACAGGAAAGTCCACTACTCATAATGAGGAACTTCTAGAGACTGTATACTCTGATCTTGTTGGTCCACTAGCGCCATCTCTTGGTGGCAACAGATATTTTGCAACTTTTACTGAAAGCAAAACGAGGTATAGCATTGTATATCTGATGAAGAGCAAAGATGAAACACTTGAGAAATTTAAATCTTTTGTTGCCACAGTTAAGAATAAGTTTGGAAAAGCTCCTCAAAGCCTACGTACTGATGGTGGTGGAGAATATTGCAATGCAGAATTTAAGAAATTTCTGCAATTTGAAGGCATTGAACATAAAGTCACTATACATCACTCTCCACAACAAAATGGTTGTTCTGAGAGACTGAGTCGGACTATACAGGAAATGTGCAGATCTATGCTTATACATTCTGGATTACCCAATGCATTATGGGCTGAAGCTGTGAACACAGCAGTTTATCTACACAACAGAGTACCTTCAAAGGTGACAGGCATTACTCCATTTGAAGCCTGGTTTGGCAAGAAGCCAGCTCTGAAGCACATCAAAGCATTTGGTTCCAAGGCCTATGCTTTTATACCAAAGGAAAGGAGAGGAAAGCTTGATCCTCGAGCTGAAGTTGGACTAATTGTGGGGTATGCCACTGGTGGAAGAGGATACAGAATTTACAATCCTCAAGAGCACAGAGTCAAAGAACAGAACGTGGTGTATGTGGATGAGAGCCATTTATTACATGCTTCTAATGCAACTGAATCCACAGTGACAACTGATCCAAGTGATACAGAAACTGCTCCTGTAGAATTGGTTGATTGGTTACCTGCAGTGACACCCGGGAAACCGGCAAGTCCACCTTCTCAAGAGATTACCCAAACAGAAGGGGAAGCAGGGACTGGACCAGAGGAGACAGAAGCAGCAACCACTGTGAGACGATCGGAAAGAAGCAACAAAGGAAACCCACCAGAGAAATATGGATTCTGTGAAACTGTGCAACTTATCCAAGAACCTAAGAACTGGAAAGATATATGCAAACTACCTGCAGATGAAAGAGACAAATGGATTGAAGCAATGGAAGAAGAACTGCAATCCATAAATACAAAACAAGTATGGACTCTCACAAATTTACCCCCAGACAGAAGACCTGTTGGATGCAAATGGGTGTTCAAAATCAAGCACAATGCTGATGGAACTGTTGAGAAATACAAAGCACGTTTAGTAGCTAAAGGATTCTCCCAGGAATATGGAACTGACTACTGTGAGACTTTTGCACCAGTTATCAACCATGCAACGTTCAGGACACTACTCAGTGTTGCAGCATCAAGAAACATGATAGTAGAGCATCTGGATATAAAGACAGCCTTTCTCAACGGAGAATTATCTGAGGAAATCTATATGGAGCAACCTGAAGGATTCCAGATCAAGGGAATGGAAGATCATGTGTACAAGCTCAACAAAGGTCTATATGGCTTAAAGCAAGCAGCAAAAGCCTGGTATGACAAAATATCAGGGCTACTACAAAAGCAAGGATTCAAGCAAGGAAAAGCTGAACCATGTCTGTACACCAGAGTTAAAAATGGACAATACCAGTACATTCTTATTTATGTTGATGACTTGATAATATCTTGCCAAGACAGACAAGACATCAAAGAAATAGTTGATGGACTGAACAAAGAGGTAGAGGTGAAGCAACTTGGAGATGCACAACATTACCTCGGAATACAGCTAGAAAGACTTGAAGATGGAACTTTTCTTCTAAGTCAGAAAAGAAAAACATTGGACTTTATAGAATCTATTGGCATGAAAAACTGCAATGCGACAAGTATACCACTTGAACCTGATTACTTGAGAGAAAGAGATGGAAAACCACTTAGGAATATTGGTGAATACAGAGAAGCAATTGGAAAACTTCTGTACTTGAGCAAAACCACAAGACCTGATATAGCAGTAGCTGTTAGCATCTTATGCAGAAAAGTAAGTTCTCCTAATCATCATGACTGGAACGCGATAAAGAAAATAGCAAGATACCTGAAAGGAACAGCAGACCTAAAGCTGAGAATCTCGCCATCTGAGAAACCAAGACTGGTTGGATATATGGACGCCAATTGGGGAGAAGAATCAAGTGACTACAGATCAACCAGCGGATATCTATTCTTTTATGGAAATGGACTGATAGACTGGACTAGTAGAAAACAAAACATTGTAGCACAATCTACAGCAGAAGCTGAATGTGTGTCAGCGGCGAGTGCCTGCAGTGAACTAGAGTGGATCTTCAACCTGCTAAAGGACTTTGGAATAAATGAACCTATACCTGTAGTTATGTTTGAGGACAATCAAGAATGTATTACTATATGCCAAGGAGAAAGTACTAAAGCAAGAAGCAGATCTATTGGACTTAAATGTGAACTTGTGAAAGATATGTACCAGAAGGGACTAATAGAAATTGAACATTGTCGTACTGAAGAAATGGTGGCTGATATTCTGACTAAACCATTGTCTAAAACTAAGTTTGAGTATCTTCGTGAAATGTTGAATATGTTTGATCCTAATGCTGAGACAAAAGTTGAATGATGTTTGTTAAATATGAATGCATAATGACTTCCATGCTAGACCTTGAGAAGGGGTGTTGGAATATATGTGTGTTGCAAGGTCTGAGATTCAGTCATTATGGGGTTAATGTGTTTACCTACCATGCTATTGTTTAGATTGACCTGGAAAGGGAACCTGGCTCAAAGCCAATAATCTGCAAGCCCGGGAAACTTGAGAGTGTTTGTAAACTGTCATTGGTCAACAGGTCAGGTGACTGTCCTTTCAGGGTCAAGAAGAAGGAGGAAGAAGAAGATTCTCCACTTCCATTATCCCAGCTCTTTGTTGTAAGCAGTAGTGAGAAAATGTAGCTCCAGGCTTTGTTGTTTTGTAGGCAACCTGTGACCCTTTTCCCCTTAGAAGTAAATGTTTTTTAAAAAGCTAAACTCGTGTGCTGACTCTCTATTGATTCAAGATCCATTGCACCTATGATTTAAAGCTATTTTTAACCTTTTTCCCCCAACACTCCCCACCTTGCCTCCAGTCTGCGCCGGCCTTCTCTCGCCCTCGGACAATCATCCTCCCTCCTCTCCCTAATTTTAGTTGTTTCTTGTCACAACTTTTGTGGTGGGCATTGGATCAGATCCCATTTGTTGGGGAGGCTGGGGCCTGTGCGCTCAGGCCCTCCATTAAGGGGATTCCCTTATGGAGTCTTGAGGGTGCGCGGTGAGGGGCACGCCCAGCTCGGGGGCTGCCAGAGCACGCCACTCCCAGGTGGCATGGGAGTCACCAAGGGGTGTACACCGGGTGATCTCCCCCTTCATGCCACTCCTGGTTTCCTCCCTCGGCCTGGGGTCCGGGGAGGATGTAGTTCATTGGCTGACAGGCAGGTCACCTGATGCTGGGATCTGATCCAGATGCTACGCCAATACTCCTTACTCGCTGTTTTAATAAAGTTGTGGCCTTGTTTGCTCCAGTTCTGTGTATGTCTGCTTTGTCCCGTGCTGCGCACTCTCCCTACGGCCTTCACCCATTGGCGGCAAGTCATTTCAAGTTTAAGAAATTGTACCAAGAGTTTTGATTACAGAAGAAAATTTCTGATAGCTATCCTGCGCTATGGACAGTGTTTAAGAAATTCCTTGTTGTATTTTCAACAGCGTATCTGGTAGAACGTGGTTTTACTGTGGTCATCCAATTTCTCTCCAAACAAAGAAATCGACTCCAGATTACTAAACATGGTGATTTAAGATCCCTGCTAAGTTACTTTAAACCAGACATTGGGAAACTGGTACCACTTCATCAAGCCCATCTACTGCATTAAGAATTTATGGAACAGTGAAGTAGTTACTAAATGTGATATCTAAGATTCTTGCTAAATGATTATTGGACTTTGAAAAGCTGGTATCACTGAAGCAAGTTCTATTGAATTAACAGGCAATGCAAATCTCTATTCTGAATATGCGGCACTCCCAGCAGGTGGCAACGGCCACCCTTAAACTGGGTGCCGTGATTTGCTGCCATGGAAGGATGGAGGCAGACAGGCGCTTTCCCAGGCACCTGGGTATGTGTCGGGGGTGGAGCTTGTATGCCTTTTCAGGCTGCTCTGCCCCCCGATAGCCCAGATGCGCCTTGTGCTCGGCCCACCCACCTCACCCTATTTCAGTGCAGGAGCAGCCAGTCGCCTGTTGTTGGGGCCAGGTAGGAACTTTTTCTCCTTCTCCCTGAATTGGCCTGTGGGTGAGGAGTTTTTCACCTATCTTGCACTGTTAGTTTGGGGGAGGTAATTGGCTTGGTGGGTCAACTCCCCATGGGGGGCAGGTGAGAAGCTAGAGGAAAAGGAGCAGGCCAGTGAGCACCCTTGGCATATCCCCATTGATGTGGAAACTGGAGTCTGTCAGGAGCAGCTGGCTGCTTTACGGCCCAATTGCAAGGACAGACACCCTGGTGGGGAACCCCTGGAGAAGCCAGTCTCCCCCAGCAGCTTTACGGCTGGGGGGGAGCTTTAAAGGGGTGAACCACTTAGCCTGGCCAGGCCGGGTCCCAGCCATTCAGTGAATGGTTCGCACCCGGGGCAGTGGGTGACTCGCCCAGACAGGCCAGGGTGGTGGTCCAGGAGTGACCCCAGGGCCCAGCCTGTACTGCTAGTTTAGGCCCTTGCCATGTTTGTTAATATGTTTGCTGTTACGTTAATAAAGCGGCCCATTAGTTCCCAATTATGTGTTTACCTCTTCATTCCAACTATGGTGGCAAATGGTTTTTCCAATGTAGGGGGCACTGTGGGCGAGTTTATGGAAGCAACGGGACAGTGGCCTGAAAACATTTGGGAATCCTGTGTTTAAATCATTCCTTATGAATGAGACTCAGAAAATGGCTGTTGGAGATCAGATGTCATCAGAGTGGAATTTGTCTTGCGGGATCACACAAGGCTCAGTTTTATTCCTCATGCTATTTAATCTTTAGATAAAGTCCTAGAGAAAGATCATTAGTAGCTTTGGAGTTGACAGTCTTCAGTATAGCTGACGACACCCAGCTCTTTATTTCTTTGTCCAGTCTGTCTGGTGCTGCTGTAGCAATCCTGAACTAGTGCCTGGCTGCTGTGTTAAATGGCTTAGAGTTTCTAAGTTGAAGCTGAACCTTGACAAGACAGAGGCAATGCTGTTTGGGAAGAGTGAGGTCTTGTAGAGGGCATTGCACTTCCCACATTTGATTGGGTTCAGTTGCCCCTCATTGGCTCAGTTAAGGGCCTAGGGGTTTTAGTTGACTCAGCATTATTGCTGGGTAGAGTTGCTAGGTCCCTATTCCCTTCCAGCAGGAGGTGGGGGGAACTGGCACTTACCTTGAGGGCAAACTCCATGGGCACACAAAGCACTCATGTGCTTCCAGCGCCAATGCAATAACATCACTTCCGGAAAATGAAATAATTGCGTCAGCAGTGGGCTTGTTCCTGTGCTTCACGAGGGGCCAATTCCATCCACTGGAGGCCAAAATTGGCCCCTGCAAAGTGTGAGAGCATTCCTGCAACCGGGTGTGATGACATCACTCAAGGAGGTGATGTAGTCACTCCTGCTGGGAGCACTCCCGCTGCATGCTTGCCTGGGAGGTTCCTTGCCTCCCGGGATCATTCCCTTGCCTTCCCCCCCACAGCCAGATAAACGGTGGTGGGGAGCAGAGGTTGAGAGTAGGAGATCCTCCGCCCCCACCTGAAGACTGGCAGCCCTGTTGCTGGGGAAGCAAGTTAATGCAGCTGGAAAAAATTGCTTTCTTCCATCTTCATTTAGACTGGAAAATCACTTCCCTATCTTGACCTGGTTGATTTGGCATATGGATCCATGGCATGGTGATCTTGAGGCTAGACTACTGTAACATAATCTATATAGATCTGCTCTTGAAACAGCTTGGAAATTCCAGTTGGTACAGAATGCTGTGTATTGATTAATATTGAGAGATGGGTGGAATATGTATATTAATTGTATTCTGCAGTCACGGCACTGATTATTCATTTGTTTCTGGGTTTAATTGATATTGGTCATTACCTGCAAAGCACTTCATGGTCTAGGGCCCGCATATCTGCAGGACAAACTATCCTGATATGCTCCATTGTGATTGCTTTGCTCATGAAATTAAAGCCTTCTGATAGTGCCACCCTGCAGATGGGTAAGATCAAGAGTACCTCATGTTCAGGTTTTCTCTGTTGTGGTTCTGACCTGGTGCGATGGCCTGCCTGATGAAGACAGGAAGACTCCCACGCTTTGATTTGTTTCTTTTTTAAATTTACATTATTTATAGTTCACTTTTCTCACTGCGATTCAAGGCAGATAATACAGTGTTAGTGACTTAGTACAGTGAGTAAGTCAATTGCAAAGACGTTTCAATAAAGCAATGCAATGAAAATGAAATCCTTCCAAGTCATAGTTATGCCAACCCCTGATGGGGTTTTCATGGCAAGAGACTAACAGAAGTGGTTTGTCATTGCCTGCCTCTGCAACCCTGGTCTTTGTTGGAGGTCTCCTATCCGATTATTAACCAAGGCTGACCTTGCTTAGCTTCTGAGATCTGATGAGATCAAGCTCTCCTGGGCTCTCCAGGTCAGGACAAACAATGTAATAGGGTCTATAACAGATTTAAACCAGCAGAAATCCAATACAGAGTTGAAGAAATGTTGAAACAGCGAATAAGGAACTCTAAGACTGATATATTAAATAACATAGAACTACCCAGTAGGATCATTCCCAAAGCAACAGACAGCACACAGTAGCACACAAGTCTATGGTTCCTATCCCTCTACTGACACATCCCTTTGAGTCCACTTCCTTACAGTACAGATCTCCTATCTGAGTAAAAAAGCCCTCTTGAATAATTCGGTTTTGCATCATTTGTGGAAAGCCAGAAGAGTGGGGCCCCAACAGAGAATACACATGTACACAGCTGTTGATTTTGCTCACGTGCAAGGTGGCATCTACAGAAGGCCCTGTGCAGATAAATGAAGCTGCTGTGGAGGAACATAGGGAGAGAGGCGGTGCTGTAGATATGGTGGACCAAAGTTGTGAAGCGTTTTGTATGTGATAGCTAATACTTTGAATTGGGTCCTGTAACTGGTAGGTAGCCAGGGAGGTAACTGAAGAATGGAAGTAATATTCATCTTTCTCCTAGCTCCTGATAATAACCAAGCTGCAACATTCTATCTACATCAACTGGATTCTCCAAGTTAGGTTAGAGGGAGACCTTTGTAGACTATATTACAGCAGTCTAGTTTCAATGATACCATGTTATAGATCCAGATGGCCAAATGAGCCATGTCAAGGTAGGGAGCCATCTTTCAGGCTAGTCTGAGGTTGCAGAAAGCATATGATTCCATAGACTATCCCAAATTTAATTGTTCCTGAGACATTTTTATAAAGTTAATATGGTCATAGTCAATAGCTGAAATTTTAGGGAGCTTTCACTGCTTTGCTACATCATATTCTTACACTGTTTTATTTGTGTAATCCAGCATTGTTTCATTGCTATTTGTATGTATTATACACTCTTTTTGTATGAAGTATACTGTTTACTACACTACTGTATTCTTGTATTGCTCTGTTGATTGTATATATACTTTTCCAGTTGTGTTTTTTTAAATTTATGTGATCTGCCTTGAGATTCAATGAGAAAAGTGGACCATAAATGTTAATCAATTCATGACACTAACATGTGTAGTTAGGCCATTTCATCTACAATACCACAGATAGAGTTTTATCTCCTTGTATCATTTGAAATACCAAGCTTTTCAATGGGGGTCAGTATCAATGGGGGTCAGTCTGCTGTAAGGTAAATGCTACATATTCAAGTGATGAGAAATGAGATGATATAGATAAATGTGTGACCCAAACCTAGGAATTGGGCACCTCCTAGAGATAAAGGAAACTCGGGATAAGGGATTGAGATGTCAGGTAGGGGGACACAAATAATTTCTTGCCCTGCCTAGAATGCAATTTCCAAATGCTATGCAGTGCTGCTTAGCAATGTTGACTACAGCATGTACTAGTTATTGAAAGCCCTGTATGTTTCTATGAATAACAACCAGCTAATTGCAAGGATAGGGGGAGGACGAAGGCTTGGAGGACAAGATCTTCCAGGGAAACCCCATGCCTGGGGGATATATTGCACAAAAGAATAATGTAACATAGAAATATACATAGACAAAGCCATATATGAAGCAGCATTAGATGCACTAAATGTCATTTGACTGTAAACAAAATGAAGCCTTTAATATATGTGATTAAATAATGACTTAGAATAACTGTGCTACAATTGGCTTCTTGAATAACTGCTTTATACAAAATCGCGATTCAGTACACGAGCTGATTGATATAAAATAAATTAGTGAAATAAAGTAACATAGATCAGTATACATAACAGAACATATTGGATACTTCCTTTCTCATGAGAGTGCAGAACCCATGCACAGAGCCATAGATCTCCCATCTGTGAGTACATCTGTGCTTACAGGGAGGAGGGAAATAGGACTCTCCAAACCTATAACATTTGCTGCATGTGTTGGAACTGCCCCGTGCAAGGAAGTGCAATACACATTCTGTGCATTTAAATTCATTCTGACAGTGACAATATAAA
Organism: Eublepharis macularius; assembly: GCF_028583425.1. Classification (NCBI taxonomy): domain Eukaryota; kingdom Metazoa; phylum Chordata; class Lepidosauria; order Squamata; family Eublepharidae; genus Eublepharis; species Eublepharis macularius. The sequence continues at coordinate 90,127,547 of NC_072790.1, read as the reverse complement.
CTGTTTTTAATTATGGCTGAGAAGGAAAGAGGATAGCTTTAACTGTGATATTCGCCAAATCATATATAAGAGGGGAAAAACCCCATCTGCAGCAACTGACTCTGTAAAGACCACCACCATCCATCTGTACCTTAATTTTTTCCCCTGAATTTGACAATTGCTTTACAATTCATATGATTGGCTCACTGGAGACCATTTTACTTTACAAGGCTGCTGAGTACCTTACATTAGATAAGTATTTGGTTATTGTTCTGTGAAAGCTTGGTGAATGCTAACTTATGTGTGGTGGGCGGGGGGAATCACAGGCATATATTACTTTTTTTAAAAAAATGTAACGTTCACAAACTCAAACATTTGTAAGAAATTGTATGAGGTGCATTCAGCGTATGTCAAAAAGTAAAAGCAAAGTTGTACTATAAATCAAAAATGTAAAAGAGGGTGGCCCAGATGTGGCTCAGTAGAAGAAACGGTCTTAAAGAAGGCAAACTGTTTTCAGTATAAAATGAACAAGGAAAAGTAGCTCTTCTAAACATTTGAATTTATTAGAGTACAAGCATTTGCCCAACAAATGGTGGAAATATGAGGGCCCCTGCTGAATGAACTGGTGAGACCCAGCTTTCATGCTCAGATTGCAAATGCTTTTGCTTCACTTTCCTTTCTACCAATGAATAGAACAACAGCTGTTTGTGACAACCTCTACCAAGAAAAGCTTAATTTCTTCATATGCCCCTGTAAAGGGCACAGGAACCTCGGCAGAAAAAAAGTGGACAACCTCAGGAGGAATAAACCATACACTGATAGAATATAGTTGTTAGTTTAAAATATGACTGACCTTCAAAATTCACAGTCCAAGAGAAAGTATTCTGAAATTAAGGAGAAGGGTAAAGAATGAATGAGATGAATAATCAGAAGTATTTTAATGACTAAATGATGTGCCCATTCATTATTTTTCTGCTTCCCAGACTTAATAAACAGTCCCAGTGATAATTAACTGCATTTCTGTGTTTATAAAAAAGTGGCACTTCATAAATATCAAATTGTGCTATTATCACATATGTAGGCATGGTTTTCTATGAATGCATAAATCTGGTAATTACCATCTGAACTATTTGTTAAAATGGGGAGACAGAAAAATAAAAAAAGAAAAATGTCAGGTAATCATTACAATTCTTAAGCAATATAGTAAACAGGGAAAGTCCTCTTCCCAAATAGCTTTTTCTTAACTTCAGCTGATGGTAAATAAAGCAGCGTCCTCCAGGGACAGCCCAATGTGCAGAGGTAATTTTTCACTTCACATAAGAACAATTTAAATGAAAAACATGAGCCCGTTTTCAATCTGAGTGTTAATTTTGTGTGAGGCCACATTAAGACATAGAGTGATACAGGCTCCTGTGATTAACTAGTCTTATCTTTCATTTAAAACATAAACAAGTAAAATTTCTTTCCTTCATGGTCTCACAGGCCTGAGAACAATGCTGAGATAACTCAGCCAGAACCAGTATTGTGTGATGATGACTAGTACCTAGGAAAGCCGTGTTCAGATCTCCACTCAGGGCCAAGCTACACATGACGAATGACACTTGAACGGCAAGTGGATTGAGTGGAGGGCAAGTGAACAGGGAGAAATACACTTGCCGTTCAAGTGTCATTCGTCATGTGTAGCTTGGCCCTTAGCCTTATAGCAAACTGGTTGACCTTGAGCCAGTCTTTCTCAGCTTTTGTTGTGAGGACAAAATGGAGGGAAGGGAAGATCCATGTATGCTGCCCTGAATTCTTTGGAAAAAGGGAGAAATAAAAATGATAGAAGTTAAATTCTGATTTCAAAGTGAAGGAAATCCATGATGATACTTCAAACTTCAGCTGGCTTATGTATGAAGAAGATAGAATGTTAAACTTGTCCTGGCAAAACTGGATGCAAATTCCCATGCTTCCTGGATGGTAAGACTTCCAGACTAGAAATCTGGAAATTCTTTTGCCTTCCAAATCCAATCCCAAGATGTATGGCAGCTGAGGAAGGGGCAAACAGCTTCCCCTCTCCTGCAGCGATTACCGCTGGCCTATATGGTGCAAGAAGGAACCCTGAAGCCCTTCTGTTGCATTTTAATATCTGCTTTGCAAGTTAACACACTCTTAAAATTTGGAAGTTTGTCCCATTAGGGGTACCATAGTTTTAGGGTTGCCAGTCTCCTAATGAGTGCAGGGCTCTCGTGCTGGGCTGATTTGGGCCTCAATGGTGGGGGACTCCCCACACCCACCAGCTCCCCCCTTACTGCTGCTTAACTGGCCAGTGGGGGGCGGGGAAAGGCCATGAGCACGTGTCCCCTACGTTACTGGCAAATGATGCCATTTCTGGAGCAACATGGAAATGACGGGTCACATTGGAGGACAATTCTCTAAAAATCAGCCAAACGCACTATTTTTTTATTTATTAAAACAGTTTTACCCTGCCTTTCTTCATGGTTCAAGCCTGCTTACAATAATAGATTAAAATATTTACAGTGAAAATAAAATAATCTCTAAATGCTTCCCTTCCCACCCCTTAAAAGTTGCCTGTCATTTAAACCCTCTCAAAGCCCTGGCAAACAGACAGGCCTTTCAGCACCTCCTAAAGATCTCCAAGGTTTCACCCAAACATCTCACCTCTTCAGGGAGCTCATTCCACAGAGCAGGAGCCACAATAGAAAAGGCAGAGTTCTGATAATTGCCAGACAGGTCACTTTGAGAGATGGGATTGCCAGCAGATGGCTGCCTGAAGACTGTATCTGGCACACAGGGACAGATGGATGGAGACAGTCTTTCAAATATGTGGGTCCCAGGTCTTGAAGGGCTTTAAAGGTCATAACCAGACCTTGAATTGAGCTTGGAAACAGACTAGCAACCAAAGACATTGTTTTAAAATGGACAACATTTGTTCCCAATAGCTAGCCCCTGACAATAGTTGGGCAGCTGCATTCTGGACCATTTGTAGCTTCTGGGTTGTTTTCAAGGGCTGCCCCACATACTGCCTGTCGCACTAATCCAACTGAGACATTATAGAAGTGTGGATCTGTGTGTCCAGATCAGCCGAGTTTCTTTTAGAGAATCTGACCCCCAGGGTGGCTTGTTGATTCCATGTCACATGGGAAATGATGTCATTTGGCAGCACCATGGATGAGCATGTTTACTTTGAATGTGCACACAGGTAAGTGGCCCCCATCTCCTGGTTTGCCCTTGGGAGGCTTACAGTCCTAGGGGGGAGGTGAAATAGGGAGAAATTAGATGCCCTTCACAAGTCCTTGCAGATTCCCTGCTGTACAACTGGGGCTGCCCTGGCAAGTGGCACTGTGCCACTCTTCTAGAAGATTTACAGCGCAGTTACTTTAGTCTAAGCCCATTGAAATCAATAGACCTTCACCAGAATAAAACTCTTGATAGGGCTGTACAGTTTGACAAGTCCTTCACCAAAGCCTCCAAAGGAAATACAGCAACCATGGGAAAGAAGATTAGTCCTCTAATGGATTCAGAACCAGTTAAAATATGGAAAACAAAGCCTCAGAATAAATACCAAACAGATACATAAAAAGTGTAGTCTCCTAAAGAGCAGTTTGGCGCTTATTATCATGCCCATAAATAATCCGAAAACTGGCCACATTTGCAGTAGATGCTAACATACACAGGTCAGTAAATGTCCTGGTGAGATTGTGAACAGCTTCAGATGTTAACAATATGTATGAATCCAGCAAGCAGGAATAAGCTGCATTTCCAAATGAGGATAAAGCACATGCATCTCCCTTAAGGTACAGGTTCTGGGGAATGAGAATTGCCTGAACGGGGCCTGTGGCAAGAAGTTGCAATCAGCTGCTGCAGATGGACATGAGCACTGTTTTGCTAATGTTCTGAAAACTGCTTGTGGACCAAAAACATATGGCATTTCCCCCCTCTCTCATGGGTAAACAACATACTAAGCCTTCAACCAGGATGAAGCAGAAACTTTGGTGTGCTGAGCCAACCTTTCAAATTAAGCAAATCTCTGCTTTTTTTCTCCCTGCAAAACAACTGTCCAAATAATAGTTTATTTGTGGCTTCTGCCATATAACTTTCACTCCACAAAACTGCTTGAAAATCTGCAAATCTGCCAAGTAACAGTAAAACAACAATTTTGTATCATAAAAGTAATTTGTAATTTTTTTTAAAAAATGTCTTGTATATACATTTAGATCCTATGGTCCCACTGCTTTGGCAGCCCTATGTCAAGGCTAATCCTGGAGAACATAGTCATGATCTTATGATCCAGCAGGAGGAAAATCAGAAACTCAATTATAACCAGCTGTGTCTCTGGTAAGATAGGTGAGGTGCAAGGTCACCTGGGGAACTTCATGACACAGCGGGGAATTTGAATCCGGATCTCCCCAGTACTAATCTGACAAAGAAATATCATTGTCTCTGTGAGTGTTGGAGGGATGCTTATTGTCTTGGAAAGAAAGAGAATGCCAGAGAAAGACATAGCGAGTGTGATAAGTAAAGGGGATCAGCTGGAACAGACAATGTCTGCAAGTATTTTATTTATTTATTTGACGTATACCTTGCCCTTCCTGCGAGTGGGCTCAGGGTGGCTTCCAAAAATATTCCAATAAAAATACAATAAAGCATTAAAACCACTTAATCCAGATAACATAGTATAAAGATTCAGGCGCCACTGATCAAATCAGTCTACTATAGGTCATCATTGACTGAGAATGGACTCTGTCCCCTGGATGCTTTTCCATTCCACATGCCACAACCCACCTCTCTCCTAGTAGTAGTAACCCCTGTACCGTTTAGGTTTGGGAAGACAAGTGAGAGACCAGCATCTCATTTCCCCTTAACCCTTCCCCCACGATTTCTTTTTTCACTATCCCCATAGTAGGGTAGCCAGCCTCCAGGTGGTGGCTGGAGATCTCCCAGAATTTCAACTGATCTCCAGGCCACAGAGATCAGTTCCCCTGGAAAAAATAGCTGCTTTGGAGGGTAGACTCTATGGCATTATACCCCACTGAGGCCCATACCCTCTCAAAACTCTGTTTCCAGTCTCCACCCCCAAAATCTTCAGGAATTTCCCAACCTGGACCTGGCAACCCTACCCTATAGTCTCTCCTCTTTTCCTGCTTCCTTTTCCTCATCCCATCCACCAGCCAGCCTACCTCTGTCTGCCCCTGTGCCTTTGGCTTTCCCTCCTTCTCTACTCCTGACAGCTGCTCCCCAGCTGATGCCGGGCTGTGTGGTGGCTGCCACCATACTGGGTCAGATTAAGTTGTGTGGCAGTTGCCAGCACTAGGATGAGTTGTGTGCGTTTCTGGTAGTCCCTGCTGGGCCTGTCCCTGGTGAATCTATCTCTACCAGGGGACAACTGTTGAGGGAGGTGGGTGGGATCTTTTCTAGGACTTTTTGGTCCCTCAATCCACTCCTGCTCTTCCCCCTATGGCTTTGCTCTACAGAAAGCAAAGCTTGGGAGGCTTGAAAATGTTGTGGTTGCCTACCAGTTCTTAACACCCTCTGAGAATTGTGTAGGCATGCTTGCCTTAAAACTACAGGCACTGATTCTGTTACTTGGGCGAGTTTTTATTTCCTCATTTTTGTTTAATATTTCAGTTTTTCTGCCACTCAGGGACTTCCTTCAGATTTGTAGGGAAATCTTCCAGTCTGGCCCTAGCTCGATTTTGTGGCTCTATCAGTTATATCTTCTATGGTGAGATCCAGAAATAGATATATTGATAACATGGTCATTAGAGCTGTACCATCCCATTCAGTACAAGAACCTTATTTGCCTTTGAGGATTTGTAGCTAACCTAGTTAACCCCATCTCCTGGAGATCATGCTTCACACTATCAAATACAGGCAGTTTGTTAAAGCAATACATATTGCTTTAACAAACCACCCCATATTGCAGGGTGGGAGGGCAAGATGCTCTGTAGCCATAAATGGTTTAGTGTTCTGCACATCTTGAGATCTGGGGTAAAGGGTGTTTGGAAGTAAGAGATCTCCCTGCTTGCTTACCTAGGTAGGGTGCTTATATTTTTAGACTTAGTTGAAGCATTTATATCTGTAGTCCTAAGTAAGAGTAGGATTCCAAGAAGGTAATTGTTAGCGGTACGTCCATCCAACTTTGTTGCGAGCTTTGTCAGCTTGAACAAAATATCCTTTCACCACTGAACCCATCAAAAAGTTCTCATCGAGAATAACACATCCATTACTGATAGAACCAGCCAACCAGGAAGAGTTCTCTGTGCCTGGAGACTTAGAGCTAGAAGCCCCACCCTCCCTTTGCACAGTTGAAGAAAGGAATCTGGAAGGCTTAGGTTGGTGGACAACTACTTGGACTTGAATCCCAGTACACTCGGCATTCGCTGATGGTGCTGATGGTGCTTCCACTCCTACCATTGAACTGATAGAGGGACCAGAATTATCCAGCATATTCTTTAAAAATTTAGTTTCACGGTTTCCAGTCTATCCATGACCATCCTTTGCTCATCTAAAGGTAGGGCCTTAAAAGATTCCAGAACTTCCTCATCCAATGAGGTATTATCCAGAGGGGTGAATAAAAGAGGCATTATGTCTAATACGGGTAAGGCATCATTAATTACACTAGTGACAGGTCTCGGCTCTTGCTCTGTAGAATCTTCACAGGTTGTTAGGTCTTGTTGTCTGGGTTCTGTTGTCAGGTTTTCACACTGGTTCTCAATACGTGAGCAATCTTTTAGGTTAGGCTCGTCCTTAATCAAGGGGGATACAACTGTATTCACAAATACTCTCATTGGAAAGATCCTCTGTCAAAAAGTTCTCATATATGCTGTCCACGATTCATTGGCCATGACAGCAGACTGATGTAGTCAATGCTATTTGTGCCAGAAATGTCTGGTTTGGTCATATATGCTTCCGGTGGTATACCGTGATTGGCTGCAGAGTTAGTCCTAGCTCTCACTAGACATGAATGGGGAAAAAATTCCAAACACCCTGTTCATTGGTTGTTGTGGGTTTTCCGGGCTGTATTGCCGTGGTCTTTGCATTGTAGTTCCTGACGTTTACCAGCCACAGCTGCTGGTGAAACGTCAGGAACTACAATGCCAAGACCACGGCAATACAGCCCGGAAAACCCACAACAACCATCGTTCTCCGGCCGTGAAAGCCTTTGACAATACACCCTGTTCATTGTTTGTTGCCATGCACGAACAACGAACAGAACCGAACATGTCCCCTTAACTAACATGTTTGGTGTTTGTGTTCGTGGCCCGTTAAAGAATCAGCTGGCAGGTGACAGGGGGGGATTCCCCCTTGCCGCATGACTGCTGATAGTTTAAAGGGCCCTTTCCTGCCACATGCAAGGGGCAGGGCCCTTTAAACACCCCACAACCCCCAGCCCCCACCCCAGCGCCACTGGGTCCTGCTGTTGGGTGTGAGAGGGACAAAGAGATTCTCTCCGTCCATCTGACAGCAGGCAGAGCTGGCACCATGGGCTGCTTCTGCCCACTGTCAGAGGGATGAGGAGGCTCGCCTCGTCCCTCTGACAGCGGGCAGAGCCGGCGCTGCTGTGGGGCTGCTTATGCCCGCTGTCAGATGGACAAGGAGAATCTCCTCATCCCTCTGACAGCAGGCAGAGCCAGTGCTGATGCAGGGCCGCTTCTGCCTGCTGTCAGAGGGACGAGGAGAATCTCCTTGTCCCTATGAAAGCGGGCAGAGCTGCTGCCACCGCGGGGCCACTTCTGCCCACTGTCAGAGGGACGAGGAGACTCCCCTGATCCCTCTGACAGCAGGCAGAGCTGCCGCCACTGCAGGGCCACTTCTACCCGCTGTCAGAGGGACTAGGGGAGTCTCTCCTCATCCCTCTGACAGCGGGCAGAGCCAGCACCGCCATGGAGCCGCTTCTTCCTGCTGTCAGAGGGATGCGGAGAGACTCCCCTGGTCGCTCTGACAGTGGGCAGAGCTGGCGCTGCTGTGGGGCTGCTTCTGCCCACTGTCAGAGGGACCAGGGGAGTCTCTTCTTGTCCCTCTGACAGCGGGCAGAGCTGGCGGCACTGCAGGGCTGCTTCCGCCTGCTGTCAAAGGGACGATGAGAATTTCCTTGTCCCTCTGACAGTGGGCAGAGACGGTTCCGCTGTGGGGCCGCTTCTACCCACTGTCAGAGAGACTAGGAGAATCTCCTGGTCCCTCTGACAGCGGGCAGAGCCAGCGCCGCCACTGCAATCAATTCCCTTGGCAACTGGAGGTAGGGACTGCCTGAACTCTGTCTGAACTTCTGCTGTTGCCCTGGAAACCCCAATCTAAGCCCAATTTAGCTTGATAGGCAGGTCTTCCTTTCAAGTGTGGAGCTCCAAATTTGTTACAAGGAAGCAAAGCAGGGGGGAGCGGGCTCCCAGCTCTGGTTTTGCAGACACTGAGGGACAGACAGTTGCTGTTGGCATTTTGAGAGAGAGATAAGGAGAGTGCATTGGAGCTTGAATTTTCTTTGTGTGTGGTGGGACAGGAATCTACCTCTTCAAGTTCCAGGACTACTCTCAGGCTCTGGGCCAAGCTATTATTTATTATTGGTACATTTCCTGCTGCCTGCTCAGGTTTCTGGGAGTGGTGTGGTCTTGATGGCTGGAGGAGAGCCTGCTGGCCCCCATGAACATGTTCGTAAACAGGTCATGTTCATCAATGTTAATTGTTCATATATGGCAACGAATAACGAACACCATGTTCATTTTTTTCAGTTCGTGCCCATATCTAGTTTTAATTAAATATATTTATTATAGTTTTATTTGACCATTGTGAGCTCATAAGACATCTTGCATTTTTAGAAAGTCAGGGAGCAATTGTTTCTTTTCATAAATTAAAATCAACCCAGCAAGAATTATCAGAATGTTTTGTATTTGGATTGCTTTGGCAAACCCTTATTCTTGAATGCAAAAGAGTATTATGAGGGGAAAACAGCCCCATATCCATAACTCAAGACTAGGCAGGCGTTGTCTTCTCCACCAGACTGCATATGCTGAGCGTAGAGATGGGCATGGACTGGGGAAAAAACAAACGGTGCAGTTCATGGTTCATTGCATCTCACAAACCATAAACCACGAACTTTCATGAACCTGCCTCAGTTTGCGAACCAGTTTGTTTGGTTTGTGAAAACGTCACTTCTAGGTCAGCAGAAGGCCACTTCTGGGTCAGCAGAAGGTTTGCAGGAAGTCCATCCCCTGCTGTCTAGGAAACTGATTGATCGGCGCCAGGCTGTCTGCAGTGATGAACCAAAAACCAAACCAAATGAACCAGCCTAAAGTTCGTGGCGGTTCATCAGAAATGGGCTCTGATGAATCACCTGTTCATGAACCATGAACCGGCCTGGTTTACCACAAACTTTGGTCTGTATTTCGGTTTGTGCCCATCTCTAACTGAGCAGTTAGTTGCTGCTGTTTGCTCTAACAGTGCCTGTCACCTCATCAGAGAATGAGCAGTCAGTTTCTAGATACCCTCCTTCATTCCTCCCCTCTAAAGAGAATGAAGGGAAGATTACCTCACTGTTGTATCTCCAAAACAACTTTGGAGCATATTGGTTGGATGAGGCAGTGCTTTTGAACAGCTTGGTAAAGCAGCACTCTGGACATTGTCCATGTGAATGTATTTATTTTGAAAATGTACACCCCACCTTTCTATTACAATATGACACTCAAGGCAGCTGTTATGCAGTCCTGAGCCCAAGGAGATAAAAGTGCTAGTGCTGCCAAGCAGTTTATTACATTTCTTTTGCAACAGCAAACATTTGCATTCCTGAAGCTTTTAACCATTTGTTATTGATTCCAAGTAAGTGTTTCATGGTTTTTCAGTAGAATGTTCTGTTCTAAATCACACAGATATAGGAAGATAAATAGTTTTTTTTTTAGTGAGGGTGTAGACTGCCCACTTTGTAATGTAAAGGATTGAACATGGCAGAAGAGACCTTGGTTTAGATCTTACTCAACCATGAAGCTTAAAGGGTGATCCTGAGCTAGTCACTCCCTCTCAATCTAAACTACCACACAGGGTTAATGTGAGGATAGGCTGACCATGTGTGTCACCCTGGGCAAGATAAAGATCAAATAAATAAATGGATTCAATCAGTGCTGCTTATTGGTCTCATGAGCTCTTGTTTGTGGAATCTGTATGTAAGTTCTCTGAGTATATAAGCATTTGATTTTCTAAGCATATACATCTAGTAGATCATTTATATGTGGGATAAACAAACAACCCCAAAACAGAGCAAAGTCTGTACCTGATGAATCCCCACAGAAATAGGTTGAAAAGATTTAGTGCTCCCAGTAACAATATTTTGTTGGCAATTTGACAGTTCTTACCTAAGCCAAGTGACAGCTTTAGGTGATACACAGTATGCTGACAACTTCTTACATAAAGTATCATAGTTGGCTGTCAAAAGCTTTCTTGGAATCCTGAAATATAACTCTAGCCAATTTTATGGCAGTGGAAATGTGTTCAGTAATTTCAAGCAAAGCTGTTGGTGAGTGATGGAGAGGTATTTGATAACAAAAGTTGTACACCGACTAGTAAGCAGGTTTAGCCATATGCTTTTGTAACCCTAGCAGTGACTCAGATGTTATGATACAGTTTGGACAGTTCTTTGTCCCTTGGGGGTGAGGGGAACGTAATCATATTCTCAAGCAGAAATAATATGCCATCTTAGGCATCTAAGAGTTTACTAGCTATTTGTAACAGAAGCATATTACCTATATCACACTTAGATACAACTATGGACAACACAACACATTTCTTGAGAACACTGACGGGAAATTAATGCATCCCATTCATTCAGTATGTAACTCCATTTTGTTCAAGGACATTTCACAAGCAATGTATTTGCCTCCTAATGTCTGAAAGTCAAAATGGCAAAGTCAGAGGTGAGTAGGGGAAAAATTTTCAGTCTTTTAAAAACCTTTACATGAGACTATTTGTATTCTGATAAATACAAATAGTTTGAATAGTTAGTTGTTCATAAAGGAATCCACATATTTCTTGAAGAAGAAATGACAATGTCATACAACTCCTCACTGAAACACAAAGTGTTGGAAATACAGTATCTTGTGTACAGAGAAGGCAGAAGAAACAATACCTGCAAGGGGTAGCAGGTCTGACAGTTAGATAGATGGCAGAGTGGGATCTTTCTTTCCTCCTCTCTTCTCTCCTTCCTGCATGTCTCCAGACTGGTATTCTTAGGCTACTTTCTGCTTCCTGCCTCTTCCTGGAAGTCCCTCCTCCCTTTTTACTGAGGTAGTTAGTATCTATTTTGTTTCTCTCCTTTCTGTCAAAGTTGTAGTTCCTGAATATACTCTCTTCATTCAACCTGTCAGGCTATGGATGACAGGATATGTCAGACAGGTCCCTGTAACCATTGTAACAAGAAGTCCAAGCTCTTGGTTAAATCATTTTATTCAGAAATCCAGTTCTTTCCATATATATGTCCACAGGTTTACTCAGAGGCAAGAAAGCATCCAAGCAGTACACACTTCCTTGATAGGAATAGAGACTTGAGGAAAAATACAGTTCTAAATACTCAAACATTTTCCCCCTCCCACCTAGACCACAGAATTGCGCAGGAAGGAGTCTGGGAACTTCTTCTGGAGTTTAGCTAGACAGGACAAAAAGGCATAAAAAGAAATGGCAACATTTCAGACAGTGCAAGGTCATTTCAGTGAACTTCAAAGAAAGAGATAACATAGCTGTGTTCTCAGGCTGGTAGAGGGAGAGAAATGAAAGTGATGATTAGAGCATTTGCAACCTGAAATCAAGGCATAGTATTAGTAATGGTTCAACACTTAAAACAATGACATGGATGCAGGGATGCAGATATGACAAACCCTTAATCAAACTCAAGATGATTCCTAAGATATACCAGAGCCTACATGGTAGTAGAGGATGGTTTGTGGATTGATATCTGAGAGAGAAAGAGAGAGAGAGAGACAAAATGGCCACCTATAGCATTCAGCAAGTTGCAGTGATAGAAAGGCTGAACGAAAGAAACTATATAATCTGGAAAGCCTGCATGCAGACCCATCTCATAGAACAAGGAGTTTGGGATGCAATTAAAGATCCACGAGTGGCAAATGAGGAACCTGAAAAGCAAAGAAAATGGGATGAACACTGCAACAAAGTCAAAGGGACCCTGTTTAAAGGTTTGGAGGACCGGGATATTTTGTAGGTGATTCATATTGATAAAGCTAAAAATATCTGAGAAGTTTAAAGACTTTATGTAGAAACTTCGCTTAAGAGTAGAATGTTTTTACAAAGGAAGTTGTTCAGTATTAGAATGGGGGAGCATAAGAGCTTGCGTGAGCACCTGGATGATTTTCTGGCTTTAGTCCAGCAGCTTTGCTCAGCTGGAAAAGATCTCCTTGATGAAGATCTGATAGTACTGTTGCTGATCAGCCTGCGACCAGAGTATGAAAGTTTCATAAATCAAGTAGAAGCTAAGAAACTTTTGACTCTGAGTCAAGCCATAAGCATGGTGGAGGAGTATAATAGACATAAGGAATTCCAGAATTCAGACACAGGGTCTGGACTGAGGGACTGTGAAAGTGCTATGGTGCTGTAAAGTTAAGCAGAAAGCTGAAGCATTTTGTCATAAATGTGGGAAAGACAGTCACTTCAAAAAGAACTGCGCTCTCTTCAAACAAAGGGATTCCTCCTGGAGAGGAAAGGAAGGAGCAGGGAGGAATTTCCAATGTGACAAACCAAAACCTGCAAGGAAATGCTTTATGCTAGCAGAAAGAGAACCTAGAGAGCAATTTTGTCATATTGACTCTGCATGTCACATGACAGAGCTCTTAATCCATTCCTGGTAAGCAGGGTCAAAATATTTCCATCTTACTTGGTAAAAGAGTTGATGGTGCTTAAGTTTAGAGTCCAGAATGTTTTCTATTTCAAGATGAACTTGGCCATCCACTAGGATGGGGTGAGGGGCTCCACATTCAGGATGCCATTTATCAGGTGGGGGAGCTTTCTTTAAAAGACTGAAGTTAAGGACTGGATAGATTTGATACAAGTTCTTTGGTAATTCCACCTCTACTGTCACTTCATTGATCAGTTTTTTCACAGGAAATGGCCCTAAAAATTTCCAGCCGAGTTTTTTACTAGGCTGCTCCACTCTGAGGTTTTTTTGTGGAAATGTACACAAAGTCTCCTGGTTGCAGCTTCCAGGGGGAGGAGTGTTTCCTGTCAGCAAACTTTTAATAGTCCTCTTTAGCTTTGGTGAGGGTTTTTTGAATAACTTCCCACTGGGATGTTAGATCAGTCCACCACTCCCCTAAGTCTCCTGGTTGCTGAGATTTTGGGGCTTGAGCAAAAGGCATTGCTGTTCCCTTATAGCCCTGTGCTATTTTGAAGGGGGATGCACCGGTGGAACTGTGTACTGAATTGTTATATGCATATTCAGCAAAAACTAGAAAATCACTCCAATTATCCTGTTGATCATTGATGTAACATCTTAGGAATTGTTCCAATATTTGGTTTGTTTTTTCGATTTGACCATCAGTTTTGGGATGGTGGATGGAGATAAGCCCTTGTTCAATTCCTGTTAATTGGAGTAGCTCCTGCCAGAAGTTGGCAATGAATTGTACTCCACGGTCAGAAATGATCTTATTAGGAAAGGAGTGCAGCCGGACGACATGCTGCATAAACAACGCTGTCAGCTTTTTTGCTGTGGGGATGGTGGTGCAGGGTATGAAATAAGCTTGTTTGGAGATCAAATTCACCACCACCCAGATTACAGAATTCCCCTTGGAGGGGAGATAGGTTGGTGATAAAGTCCATCAAGATTACCAACCAGGGTCTGGCAGGGGGTTCTAGTGGCTGTAGTAATCCTGGGGGCTTTCCTTTTCTGGATTTCACCATGATGCAGATTTGACAAGAAGATACATACTGAGAAATATCTTCTCATATTTGGCCACCAGAATTGCCTTTGCGCCAGGTGCAATGTTTTTTAGTATCTGAAATGTCCAGCCAATGGGGAATTGTGACATTGTTTCAGTACTTCTTCTCTAAGGCTGGTTGGGATGCATAACTTACTGTTTTTGTACCCTTTTTTCAGATCGGCTTTTGGTATATATTCCCCCTCCTTTTCTATTTCTGCCTTAACTTTTTCCACCCATTTGGTGAGGTCAGGCATCGGTGGGGTTTTGCTTTGCGCTCAGCTGTAGGTAGTTACTGCCCCCCCAGCTGAGTGGGTGAAAACATGGTGTCGATCACCTCCTCCCTTTTGCTTTCATGTTGAGGCATGCACGAGAGAGTGTCTGTCAGGAAATCTGTTTTTCCAGGGAGGTGTTTCAACATAAAGTTGAACTTGTAGGAGAACTCCGCCCACTTCCATTGTTTGGCACCTAGTTTGTGGGGGTTGCACAAAGCTTCTAAGTTTTTGTGATTAGTCCATACTTCAAACAGCATGTCAGAATAAAAGAACATGAAAGACACTGCAGACTTGGACAACCTGAAAAATCAGCAGTGGCTGAACATAGCCTAACTCAAACAGGGCACAGTATCTTATTCCAGGACACCAAAATACTCGACAACACTTCCAACTACTTTGTCAGACTGCACAGGGAAGCCATTGAAATTCACAAGCATAAGCAAAACTTCAACAGGAAAGAAGAAACCTTAAGAATGAACAGAGCATGGTTTCCAGTTCTGAAAAACACCAGGCTAACTAAACACTCTACACCCGACAATAGCCCTGCAGAGAAGATTAGCACATCAAGCACCAATCCATATGCAAAAGAACCTCCTCAGGATACAGTGAAGCCTCCCGCCATTAGCATTCCACACCCTGGGAAACTCTTACAGGATGACTCAGCTCATCCCCACCCCTCCTGAGTAGATATAAATGACCTGCCAACATCTTTTCCACACTGTGACACTGAGAGATCTCTGTCTTTTGGTGCTACACCTCTGAAGATGCCAGCCACAGCTGCTGGCGAAACGTCAGGAACTACAGTGCCAAGACCACGGCAATACAGCCCGGAAAACCCACAACAACCGTTGTTTTTAATATTTTTCTGACCAGTTCGACATGGGATTTTTTATCCAGACAATAAATCAACACATCATCTAGGTAAACAACCAAACCTTTATACAAGTGTTCATGCAGTACTTCATTAATTACATTCATAAAAACACCAGGAGCCCCTTGGAGACCGAACGGCATGACCTGGTACTCAAATTGCCCCAAAGGGGTGTTGAAAGCAGTTTTCAATTCGTCCCCCTTCTGAATTCTTACCTGGAAGTAAGCATCTTTCAAGTCCAGTTTCGAAAAGATTTTCCCTTGAGTGACCACGCTTAGCAAATCCTTGATGAGAGGGAGGGGGTATGCGTTTGACATGGAAACAGCATTTATTCCTCTGTAGTACATACAGAGTCTTAGTCCCCCATCCTTTTTCTTGTGAAATAAGACTGGAGTGGCATGGGGGGAGCTGGCTGGGCAGATGAATCCTCACGCCAGGTTCTTGTCAATGAATTCTCTGAGCTCTTTCCGCTCTTTCCTGTTCATTGAGTATAATTTCCCTTTGGGGAGTTTTCCCCCAGGATGAGTTCAATGGTGCAATCTGTTGCATGGTGGTGGTGGGAGGAGCTCGTTGGCTTCTTCCTTATCAAACACTTGTTTCAGATCCCAATATTCTGGGGGTATTTGTTCCATCAGCTCCTGGGTGAGGAGTACTGGTTCTAAAGGGGGTGAGCATTTTGGTCCCATTCTGGAGCCCATCCGTGCTCTTGACATTCCCCTTTTTCGAACACTAGCAATCTCGTTTTCAAGTTGATTTGGGGATCGTGATCCCACAGCCATCTGATCCCTAGTACCAAAGGGTAGGCCATGGCCGGGCTTACTGAATTCCCAGTGATTTCCCATGCCCATGGGAGTGGGTTCTGTTTGATAGTTAGCAGGTTCCTCTTTCATTTGGGACCCATCCATTTGTGCCTGTTCTGGCACAGGCGGTTTGGTTATTGAGATGTAAATGCAATCAGCCAACTTCAAAGCAATCTGATGAAAGGCATGCAATTTACAAAGTGTATTTTTGAAGAAAATTGTATATGCTGCATTAAAAGCAAAGCAATCAGACCCATTGTTATGACCTTTACTTTCTTTAGGGTGGATTTTGCTTTAAATCTCCCCCTTACACCCTCTGGGTAGTTTGCTGCCACCAGGAATATATTATTCCAAAATGTTTTATTTAAATTTTCCCTTTTGTAACGTGTTTGAGCGTCAGGCTCCTTCGTGGTTCTATGTGGCCCTGAGGATAGGAATGGGAGATAACTCTGGGATATAACAAAACAAAGTTTATTTTTTTAAGAAGCGTACTGGTTACATAACAGTCGTTCTTAGTTCTTCTAGTTGCTTCATCCAAACTCATTCACACAGATCTCTTGTAAGGCTTCACACACAGCCTCTTTCTCTAGGCTCTATATTTCTCTCACAGAGAACTCCTCAGACAGAACACAGCTAGCCTGTTTTCTTTTCACTCTCAATCCTTTCTCTCTCAGGCGCACACACAGTTTGCCTGCTTCAAATAGAATGAATATATAGTCTCACAGATACATTCAGTTCAGGCTTCCACTCAGGTTGCCTTTCCCTCACAAATACATGAACACACTCAGGCTGCACACAGCTCGCCTCTATTGCCCTAACTGAATCTTTTTCTCTCCCTCAATAACTGAAAACTGCCTTCACTCCGCCCACTCTCTGTCATCAACCAATCATATCACTCACTCATCTCTCTCTTTCACCCCCACTCTTCGCCTATCTCACCAAACATTTAAAGACACATGCACCCATTTCTTGAAATCATTACACCCATCTTTAAAGGGAAAAGAGCTGAGGAAAATGAGGCAAGACAGCCATTAGATTTAATACACAGTGTCAGTTCCTGACAAGTAGATCCCTCAGCCGCTCTCCAGTGAACACAGATTGATTCCAGTAGAAAAGCTTTTATTAGGATCTTTACAGTTCAGGTCTGAACTCCATCACGGAACTTGGTAGAAGTGACAAAGCAAAACAAAAAGTTTATATTATACTTGAGTTTCCCACGCTCTAGCAATGGTTTTGGTTTTGGCGCACAAGGTTACATGAGTCCTGTGAGAACCCTTTATAGTTATGGCTAAACAATGAGTATACAATAATAGGTTCCCAGCATCTGGGCAAAGTAGCAGAAGCAGGTGTCTGGAACCTCCAAGGTCGTCTCTAGCTCAGAGATGCATAGTTCAGTGAGATAACATGAGAGGCCCCTCCTGGCTAGAGGGCCTGGAGAAATAACAGTTGTAATATGGAAAGAACATGGCTAAGGAGAGAATACATCAGGTTAGCATTAAACATTCAATATACTGTGGCATCAGTGACATAACAACCAAACAATCACGGCATGGCTGTACACAGACATGACACACAGTGACCTATGTGATCCAATGACTTGTAATGACTTGTAAGCCAGCAGATACTCCTGTGGAAGTAAATTACCTAAAGCAACAAGGAAATAATGAACTCCTGCCCAACAATAAACAATACAGGGAAGCAATTGGAAAATTGCTGTACATAAGTACGCTAACGCGTCCAGATATAGCAGCAGCAGGCGGCATGTTGTGCAGGAAGGTTGAATCACCAAGCAAAAGAGATTGGAGTGCAGTCAAGAGACTGGCCAAATAGCTGAAAGGGACTATGCATCTGAAACTGAAGTTGCCAACAAGTGATAATCCAAGATTGGTGGGATATATGGATGCAGATTGGGCAGGAGATACCAAGGACAGAAAGTCTACCAGTGGACACTTATTCTTTTATGGCAACGGAGCAGTGAGCTGGAGTAGCAGAAATCAAGAAACTCTGGCTCTGTCCTCGACGGAAGCTGAATATATATCAGCAGCAGAGGCATGCAGACAGCTGAAGTGGATGCTGCAACTGATTAGTGACTTTGGGACAGAAGAACCCAAACTGACACAACTCTTCAAGGACAATCAAGGGTGCATAAAAATTGCACAAACAGAAAAGAGGAACTCTAGAACCAAACATATTGATGTGAAACAACATCTAGTGAGAAATATGCAAGAGGATGGGCTTATTGAGGTGAAGTATTGCTGCACAGAAGAGATGATCACCAACATACTCACTAAGCCACTCCCTAAAGATAAGTTTGAAAGTCTACGCAAGAAGTTAAACTTTGTGGACTCTGTACACTAGGCCTTGAGAAGGGGTGTCAGAAATACAATGTGCACAGAGAAGACAGAAGACACAGAATACCTGCAAGGGACAGTTGGTCTGACAGTTAGATAGATGGCAGAGTGGGATCTTTTTTCCTCCTCTCTCCTCTCTTTCCTTCTCTCTCTCCGCTCTTTCCAATGTCTCCAGATTGGTATTGTTAGGCTACTTCTTGCTTCCTGGCTCTTCCCGGAAGTTTCCGCCTCCCTGTTTACTGAGGTAGTTAGTATCTATTCTGTTTCTTTCCTTTCTGTCAAAGTTGTAGTTCCTGAATAAACTTTCTTCATTCACTTCTTAATCAGACTCAAGATCATTCCTAAGATACACCAGAGCCTACAGAAAGGAGCTTTTCTTACTATTAGGGTGGCTCATTTATACAGAAAAAAGTTACATCTGTCTGTGCTATCTACTTTGAGGCAGAAGGGTAAACAGCTGCTTGCCCCATTCTGTAACTAAGGGTGCAGCATTTCTGTAGAGAACAGCAGCACAGCTCCTGTGGTGGAAGAGGGAAGTCCAACCTATGTCCCTATTCAAGGCACATGAACATGTCTTATACTGTCAGACCATTGGTCCATCTGCTCCTGGGCCAATTTATAACATGATACAAAGTCCTTGTGACCACCACCATTAGGGGTTAGTTTTACATATGTACACTTGGAGTTCCATGCTTCCCAGGCACACAGGGGCTGTATTCCAATTGCAGGGGAGAAGGCTGAGACCACTTTTCCACATGCACAGTAGTCACAATCAGAATACTGCCCCTGTGTGTCTGGGGGGAAAAAAACTCCCAGTGCACATGTGATGCAAAGTCCTTGTAGCAGGCATGAGGACTTTTTATCATGTGAATTGGCCCTCTGCATTGACGGGGATTGCCTCTATGGCCTCAGTCAGAGAATGACCTTTTCCAGACATGCTGAGTCACTTTAATTGTATATGTCAAGGACTGAAGCTGGGATCTTCTGCATACAAATACTGTGCTCTACTACATGCCATGATGTCCCTAAGACATTCTGTTAACAGTTTAGTAAATTTACCCATGAATTATACAGTGAATCTATCTCTAAGCTTTCAGAGAGTTTCCTTTGAAATTCCAGGATAGAAAAAAGGCCTACCAGGACACAAATACATATACCCTCAATTAACACGTCATTTCCTTTACAAATTAATTTATATTTACAACATAGGTATGAGTAAGTGAAAGTCAATAGTTTTGCATGTGTGCCAAGATATACTGATCCATGATATCACACAAACAAGAATGTATACCATATGGCCAAGTTCATGAATTTTATGGAGCTGTGAAAGCAAATTTAAAGTGAGTGCATAGTGGATGGGGCTGCAATGAATACTATCAGAGATAAGAACAAAAACTGAGCAAGATTTGCTCAAGTTAGGTCATGTTTTCTTGATGGAGTATGAGGCTTGATTAAAGTGGGATAAAAGCATGAAATGCAGCCAGATGCTGACAATTCTAAAAGGAAAATTGCTTGTAGGGTTTCTGTATTTGACATCGAAGTTCACTGAACATCATTTAAATTTTAAACACAAAACAATGTAAGCAACATACTGCACATGACAACAAAGGGTAAATCACATGTCCCTTCAGAGTGTAAGATGTGGGCTAGAGAAAGTGCTGAGTAAGTGCTGAAATGGTCATCTGCTTTAGTGTATCCAGATCACAAAATTTCTTGATTTGGATTGGTGAATAAGTCACCTTGGTATCTGCTGATATGGTCAGAAGACTTCATCATCACTGATGCCACATTCACCACATACCTAGAAACCCAGTGGGGAGGTGCAGCGATGAAGAAACCTGCACCTTTTGAACTTCTGCCCACAAAGGTAAGCATATGAAATGGTCTTACAACAAAACACATCATTGGTGCATCTAGCTCAGTATTGTCTACTCCAACTGGCAGCTGATTCAAGATTTCAGACAGATCAAGGTATTTCCCAACATCGGTTAAGCTATGGCCCTTCCTCTGTTCAGGAGGGATTACTATTTATGCATAATCTTTTAAAACAGATAACAATCCTCTAAGAAACATTTCTTCATAGTATTAGCCATTGGCCAATTGCTTATTTGCATATATTAGTTTGTATAATTTTGAAAATACCCATTTTATACCATTGAACCTTGACCAAAAAATGCTTTCTTTAGGGTTAAAGAATTTGGTGCGGAAAGGTTATCCGTTCTTGATAAAATAAACATAAAAGGTCAAGATTATAAAAATAAATGCTTGTCTAATATTAGTACAACTGTATGATCAAATAAATGATATTAGTCATGGAAAATGTGGCTAAACGTTACAGGATTCTACTATAAAAGGGAATTTCTTTAAACTGCAATTTCAATGGATGCTCATAAATCATCTATTATGGTGTTGTTGGGTATTGGGTGTAGATTTTTTACCCATGTATTTTGGAAATGTCTGAAGCTGTAAAGTTTTGGAAACAGAGCCTGAAAATTATTGAGAAATCATGGTATCTGTTATTTTGTATGATGCAAAATAGTGTGGCATCAGTGATGAAGAGGTCATTTCCTGGACACACAGAATATAGGCCCTGATAAGAGGCTCCATGCCAATCTACACTTGTGTTCTACATATGGCTGCCAGGCTTCCTGCTATGGCGAATGGTCTCCTGCCAGCAGCCCTAGTTGCCCAGTACCACTCTGAGCAGTGGCAGAAGAATCTTTTTTTAAAAAAAGAAATATTATCTGTATGACTACGTCACTTCCAAAGAAAACCTAGAAGTGATGCAGGATAGCCATAGGAACTACCAGAAACTATGCTCTCAACCAAAGGAGGCTTTGTGCCACTGTTGCCAAGGCCATCGCTCTTGAGGAAAAGGAAAGTATGTCTAGGGTGGCATCTGCCGTAAATGTACTGGCCTTCAGGATCCTATTTGCCCCTTCGAGAAGGCGTTTATTATTGTATGGAAGGAGTTGGATCAGTTTTCTAAGCCACACTATAAATGCTCTCAAGACTAGGGACGATATAGCTGCAGCTTAATGGCCATTGCTGTGGCCTCATGAGCGCTCTTCAACGCTGCTTCTCCCTTCTTGCCTAGGTTGTCCCTGACTGAGCTCTGGCCATTTTCTGATAAGAGGCTGAATGATTGTAGAGCAGCCACTGAAGCATGAATCACAGGCACCAGCAGCATCTTATTCGCAAAGGAAGGTAATGGGTACAGTTTTTTAACAGAATTTGGGAATTGACGATTGGCTAATGGTTTAGCCCACTCAGCCTTAAGCTGCCTCTCAAAGTATTCCAAAAAGAGAAGACCTTTCCTGAACTCCTTGTTTCCTTTGGGTCTGGATTTGGAGCTTCTTGACTTGGCCTCCTCCCCCAAGGGTGGTTCTTGCACCTCTAAGGCTGAGAGTGTTTTGGCTAATAAATACTGATAGTTCTTGGGATTAAAGAGACCTACTGATTGTTCTGGCACAGAGATTTCCTCCTCCTCCTCATCTGATAAGAACTCTCCCTCATCCTTGTCATTGGGTTCGTTGTCTGAGGACAGATCCCCTCCTCAGTGGGATTCCCTGCATACTTTCCTATTCAAGGTTTGGTTTTGGGTGGCTTTGGTCAGCCACTGCCCCCCCCCCTCTGCCATCTGGCATCCAATCTGGGACTGGGGGGAGGAGAGGAGGAGGTGGATGCAGTTTTATCGATAGTTGATTCTTCAGACGGACAGAAACTATAGATTTCCTCTCTCACGGTTTGCCTTAGTAAGTGAATAAAGCCAGCAGACATGGGTACGTGCTGTGACTCGGGTACATTACCCCGTTGAAGAGCAGGATCTTGCTGGGCTGGCAGGGCTTGGTCTGAAGGGAAGAAGCTTGCAGGTGAATCTCCTGATGGGAGGTTAGCATGAGTGGCCTATCCCTAGCGATTGGATCTGACAAAACAAAATCTCAGGGATTCCTTCCAGGAATTTCTTTTAGTTAGCTCTATGTAGGGCTTGAACAAAGGATGTCATGTATTCTAAACTTGTGATATTCTTAGAAACTGAATTAGTTTAAATCATTACTTAATGTGTAACTGGCCTGTCTATTGAGAACCCATTTTCTGCAGTCAGAATATGTTGAAGTACAGGGATGTTTTTGCCCTCTATTCTTTAAAAAAATGCAGAAGTTTGTTTTAAAAAATATAGTAAAAATCATAATAATGAAATCACTTTGTGCTGGGAAAGTTTGCTTCATGAAGTAAAAATGCTAAATGTGTCAAAAATGTATTCTTTGGTTAAATGTTTCACTTGAAAAAATTCACCTGCAGAATGACCCATTCCAAAATTCTGCATGCTTTAATTAATTAAGAACATGGAGGGATTGGGCTCTGGATAAATGAAGACTGAACTGAAGATGTAGCTTTAATGACCTGGACAATATCCAGGAAGTCTGTAAAGGCTAGCAAGCAACTCTGACAGTGAATCTGTTTGATAGGAAAGAGCATTCTGGCCAATTAAAGAACTGGGCCAGAAATAATGGTTTGTCACTGAATGTGTAACTGAGGCCAATTGGCCCAAATTAGCCAATGGGTTCTAATTTGTAAGTGAATTTAAAGGTCACTATGAGCTGCCTTTAATGGGTAAAAGATAATGTTAAATTAATATGGAGGCAAAAGATTTTTCAAATGCTAGACATGGAGATAAAAATTAGATTTGCAAATCACACAAAATCATATGGAATGAACTAAGTAAATTGCTCTTATAGCTGAAGGTCATAACTTTAAAATGTCTGGGTAAAGGTATGAATTTCAATCCATGAGAGAGGGAGTGTTCATAGGCAAATGGCCTCCGAGAGGACTTCATAATTAAGGAGTCATGGGAAATGTACATCACAGTATACTTGGTCAGGCTGGATTTATATTATCTAAGAGGAAAGTGGAGAGAAAAGTTAGTTGGTTAAAAGAGAACATGGGTACAATAACCATAGGGTATAAATTCTCCAATAATAAATGGTAAGGTGGATTTCAGAAGACTATTTTGAATCACTAGATGAATGGTGTTCTCAGATAACCTGTAATGGCAAACTCCTTTATTAATTTTTGAAGCAAGCTGGACCAGTTCAAGAAGGATCCTGAATGGTAACTTTTCTTCTGGTGCTTTAACAGTGATCAGAAGAGCCCTGCTTATCAGACTAGGATTTCATCTTATTCAGTGCCTTGTTTTCAACTGGGACCAGCCAGATGTTTCTGGAAATTAAATAATTAGGGCATGAAAGCAACCACCTCCCCAGGGACCAAACATATTTCCTTGGGAGTAACCGAAGTAGCAGCACCAAATAAACCACTCCAAATAGCATGTAACCATGGTTTCAGAATTAGCTGAACCACGAACACAAGTTGGAGAACTTTACAATGTGTATATCTGTTCATGGGCTGATGAGCTGACCAAGAGGAACAACAAAGCTCATGGAAGAATTTCTGGTACCTTTACTGTGGCTAAGCATTATAGCCTAAATAATATATTTTTTTAAAAATCTAAGAATGTACATCCAACTATTGTTTCTCATGTACAATATCAACCATTAGTCTGGTAAATGCAGGAAAAAATCTGTTTTAAAACAGAAGAGTAAATGAGGAACAAGGATAGAAGAAATTTTGCAGAACCTCATTTCTTGCCCCTCCTGTATTCAAAGTTCTCTTGGATTAAAAAGGAATTGATTAGAAACTGACTCCAAATTCCTGGAAAAGGGGGAGGAAGAGGGTTGTTGGATTTCAGGGAGAAACTAGGTACAGAGGAATTAAGAGGATTTCTCTTAATCTTATTAGCGAGCAATGCTGGGGATGCATTCACACATCCTTGGATATTGTGCTATAGCAGTTATTTGCAATTGGACTGTCTTGTCCATAGTGAAATCCAGTTGCAATTCATTGCTATAGCTTAATGATAGTGCAATATCCAATGTTATGTACATGCAGCCTGCTTTCTAACCACATGGGCAGAAAATATAAACATTGCTAGAAACAATATAGGAATAACCATGAAGATATCAACAACCATGCAGCTCCATGTAAAGTATGAAGAGAAGCAGGAACAAACAAAAAACAGAGACACACCTTTTACTCCTTTGTACTTTTGACAAGGAAAATGAATAAGATCTGTTGAAGATGCTGTTATTCATCTCCACAACACATCTAAGGCATGATAATTCCCACTATGAATGTTGCTTCTGAACAACCTTTAGCCATCTGAACCCTCTAATACTTGTGAGGCTGATAACATCTCTTTGGTCTTTTGTGAATCTTTTATTTATCGGCCTTTCTTGCCCACATGTGTTTCTGCACATGTCCCAAGAGAGTAATCTTTTTACCACCCTTCAGCCAGAGCTAAAGCTAGTGTAATTTTTTTCCCCTGGATTTTGTTTTCCATGCCGTGCAGTTTCAGTCCAAGCATTCCTCCAATTATTCCTCCCTATTCTAGACCTTATGTATCCAGAAGATGTTCAGTGAGAAAGGGGAAAGAAAAATAATCTAGGGGCGTGAAAAGAATGTCACATTTATTAAACTTTTCTTTAAAATCCAACATGTAACCTCCGATTCCAGCACATAAAAAACATCAAAAAACGGGTTTTTTTGCAGTTTCTCAACTTTGTTCATAAATATTGTCTGAACTTTTCAAATCTGCTTAGCTATGAGCATAATTTATCTAAAGCAGAGCATTTTGATTTCATATGAGAGAGAGACCGCACATATCTGTTACTCAGTTGTTTTTCTATGACAAAAGCAGCACCCATTTGCTCCATTAATGATCATGCATATAATTTAGGAATAATTTTGTTTCAAATTCACAAAGTTTGCTAAATCCTAACAGTGTCAGTTAAAATAGCTTGCATCCTAAGCCTTGCTTTCTCTTGCACAGAGTCCTTTTATGTTGCATTCATTCAGTGCGAAGAGCTTCTGCTCACAAAAGACTAGAGTCTTTCCATGGGCCAAAAGCATCTAGAGCCAGAGGAAAGTGCTGCACAGTGAAGGGCCACCTTTGTAACAGGCAGAGGGAGACACAAACAGAAGAAATGTGTAGGATCAAACTCAATATTCTGTCAAACCCTGCATTATTTTAGTTTTCCCAAACGTAAATATACTGGTTTGGTTCAAACCTACCTTGTTTGTGAGACGCAGGGTCAGTTTTCTCAGATTTCCCCATCCCACTTCTGTACCATATCCTATACCATTCCTGAGGGCCCTTGAAGCCTTTTCAAGGGTTGCAGAGAACTGTAACAAGAAGGCGGAGGAAGCAAAGCTTGGTTCCTCTAGATTAGGGGTCATTACCCTTTTTGAGCCTATGAGCACATCTGGAATTCTGAAACAGTGTGGTGGGCACAGCAACAAAATGGCTGCCATGAAATGGCTGCTGCAGGAGATGGAGCCAGCCACAGAATGGCTGCTACAGCTTACCTTCAGCCACACAGTGAAGATCCTTGCGCTGTGGAAGCAGTTTCTGCCAAAGCAATGTTTTAAAAAATCTGCACAGCCAATCAATACTCCAATGGCCAATCAGAGGTCGCGCTTTGCAAAAGCTCCACCTGCCTCCACCTACCTTCTAAAAACACTTAGTAGGCACCTGGAAAGTTGTCAGTGGGAACAATTTTGCCCACAAGCACCATGTTGGGGACCCCTGCTCTATATACAACAAATTATCTTCAATAAAATGTAACATAACTGATATTTTTATGAATGTATGATTATGCAGAAGATGTACAATGGTATGGTATATCCCAGTCTCTTCAGATCTTGGAAACTAAGCAGGGTCAGTACTTGAATTGGAGACTACAAATGAAGGCTCTGCAGAAGAAGGCAATAGCAAACCACCTCTGCTTCTCACTTGCCTTGAATGCCCCTTGTTAGTGTCACCATAAGTTATTTGTGACATGACAACATATAACATACAAATACAACATACATATCACACTTCTTTGAGTGGTGAAAAGTTTCTGGGGCAGCATTTACTTGAATTAGTTCCCTTTGGAGAACACTGATTACTTGTGATGTTTTTGTACTATTTGTTTATATACAAATATACACATAGATATACACCTCCCATATGGGTGGAAGCAAAGAGGCAGTATTATAGCAGATCTGCTACCCCAGGTCCCCAACGTGGTGCCTGTGGACACTATGGCACCCACCAACACCTTTCCTTGTGTCCACTAAGTGTTTTTAGAAAGTGGGTGGGCATTTTGTCCAGCGAAGCTTCTGACTGGGGCCTGGAGATTTGATTGGCTGTGCAGAATTTTAAAAACATTGCTTTGGCAGAAGCTGTTGCCGCAGCACAAGGATTTTTACTGTGTAATTGCAAGTAAACTGCAGCAGCCATTTTGTGACTAGCTCCATGCCTTCTGCAGCAATCATCTTCTGGCAGCCAGCTTGTTGTTGCGCCAATCACCAGTGTCAAAATTCCAAAGGTGTCCACAGACTCAGGGCCAAGCTACACATGACGAATGACACTTGAACAGCAAGTGTATTTCTCCCTGTTCACTTGCCCTCCACTCAATCCACTTGCCGTTCAAGTGTCATTCGTCATGTGTAGCTTGGCCCTCAGAAGGGTTGGTGACCCATGGTTACCCTCATCAGATCCTGAGAAAGAGAGATTCTGAATCCTCAAGGTGCATCAGCCAATTCTAAGTAGTCTGTTTGCTTCTTTGTTTCTCTCAGCATCTCAACCTGTGCTTTCATTCTCATTCTCATTCTCATTCTCATTCTCATTCTCATTCTCATTCTCATTCTCATTCTCTCTCTCTCTCTCTCTCTCACACACACACACACACACACACAACCTTCCCTGCAGCTGAAAAAGGAATTACTTCCTACAATCCTTGATAGCTGGTTAACCGTTAGGCTGTTTGAGGAGCATATACCATTTTAATTGTAAGTCATCTTGACCAAGACGATGAAGAGACAGCACAGAAATGTTCTAGATAAATAAATATCTGGCAGTCCCTGAGAAACATTACCATTTGTTTTGTCATGCAAGAGAAATATGCTTTAAAAGATAAAGTAAGCAGATGGGAAGATTCCAAATCCCCCCATGCCAAAAATGATCAGATAGATAGATAGATAGATAGATAGATAGATAGATAGATAGATAGATAGATAGATAGATAGATAGATAGATAGATAGATAGATAGATAGATAGATAGATAGATAGATAGATAGATAGATAGATAGATAGATAGATCTTGCCTAAGCTCCGTTTTGGTACTTGCTTTCTTTTACTTACAGTGTATTTCAACTCCAGTAAGAAACTTGGTTTCATTAAAAGCCATGTGGTGAAACTAGCTACATCATTACACTCAGACTGATAGTTGTGATAGCCAGAACTTACGCTGTTCATAATAAGTGCCACTTAGGATTTGCAGACCCCCAACTGGCACCATGGTGGGTTTGTGTATATGTGCCTGAGTGTGTGTCTCTCTCTCACTTTTGAAATTTACATGCCTTCTGAACAACTAAAATTCACAAGAACAAACTAATTAATGGATTGCAGTTTTGACAGCTACAAGAAGACAGATGAGAAAGTAACATGCTTCTGGCAGCATGTTATCAATTGGGAGGCAACAGTGCATTCCTTCTATGTGGTACAGTGAGCTGGAACAGACACTGACAGATGACACAGCCCTTGACAGTGAAGCCTGTACAAGCTGACAGCTCCACTTGCAGTCAGTCAAGTCCACATTTTGCACTGGAAGTGAACCAAGTTGATTTGCAGAATATGCTTCCCTTTATCTGATTCCTTCAAGGTCCATTTTAAGGAAAGGAATGCCATTTTAAGCTGTTTTCATTTAGATCCTAAGATGCACTAAATAAACCCATTTAGCACTACATAGTGAGCTTCTGGAAGATACATCACAATGGAATACAAACCTTAAGCTTTTCAGATTTTGTAGTACAAGCCTCAATTCTATATTGGTTTTTTTAGATGTGCTTTTAAAATTGGCTTTCGCTAGGACAAAACCAAAATGGAAAGGGTGAGGGGACTGTTTTGCAACAATACTTCATTTCCTGAGAAGCACAGCTCTCTATTTGATAATTCAGGAGGGCTCTGAAATGGTACAAAAATGTTTTCCTATTCATAGAGAAGTCAGGAAGCATTGCTTCAACTTTGATTGGGCTCCCTGATGTTATCATCTAGCCAGATCTGGTTAGCAATATGATACCACATATCCGGGGAGGGGCGGGATGGGACTTTACTTATCCCTGTATCCCTTTTCCCACACTGTTTCCTCCTGTTATCCTGGCAGCCTCCATATGCTCACCTGCTTTCTTCTGTCCTTCAAACTCACTAAACCTTTTATCTGCCCCTCATCTTCGCCTATGTCTTAATTTACTTTATTTATATACAGCCTTTCTCTACAAAGCAGCATATAACATTCTCCCTGCCTCCATATTATCCTCACAACAAGCCTGAGAGGTAGGTTAGGCTGAGAGTGTGTGACTGGATCAAAGTCACCCAGTGAGTTTCCACAGCAGAGGAGCAATTTGATCAGGTCTTCCAGATCCTACTCTGAAACCCTAATCACTATACTATACTGGCTTTTGTAGGGAGGAGGGGGGTTACTAATGAACAGTAGCAAGTAGCTGGGTGGTTGCTTCTGGGCCCTTCTGCATCCTCCCTGGAAGGCTAAAATAGCCCTGGAAAGGGCCTAGCTCCCCCTGCCTCTCCCTGATATAAACTAAGCCTGGAATACTGGCTAAACTGCTATGGTTCACTAGCAACAGCCACTGAAAGCATCTGGTCAAAGCTACAGGTACTTCTTTTCTCATTTGGTTTTTTTACCCCTTCCCCCATTTTTTTCTTTAGATTTCAGATTTTTCTGCAAACCTGGGGCATTTTTCAGGCGTATAGGAAGATCTGTCTTGTCTGTTAATGACTCCAGTCTTTGGATTTAAGTATCCATAGATCCAGGCCAGTTGGCTATTAGTATATAAGATGGAATCATCATACTGATATTTGGTTCCTGATTGGCTAGATCACATTGCCAGTAAGAAAAGCCTCTTTTTTTAAAAAGTGGTTTTTCAGAGGAGCTCCAAATAGGAGCAAAACTGAATATGATTTCAAGGGCATCCAGATAGCTTTGCTGCCCAGAAGGGGGCTTCATAGTTCTGATAAGGGACGGGTAGCTTTTACATAATCCTATGATCCCTGTTCACAGAATCTGAAGATCCCTGTTCACAGAATGGACCTTCCTGTCTCCCCTCAATATTTTCAGCCTCCTACCTGAAGAACTCCCGAGGGCCAGGGGACCCTCACAAATAGAATAGGACAGAGTATGGAATCTGCATCTTGAGAATGATCTCTGAGGAAATCATGGGCTCCTCTTCTGCCTCCCACTCATGCAAAGGCAGCTTTGGGTCCAACATTCTGGAATACATCATCTGTGGCCTGGCTCTTAGTATTTGTACAGGTATCCTGCAAAACAGTTTTTCCTATGCTGATGGTCACTCTTTTAAAACAAAATAGATCTGCACAGACACGAAATATGGCACTTAGGCTAGTCAGAAATGTGATATGCTTGCAATGGAAATGTTACCAGGAAGGAAAATGTGAGAACTGAGTACTGCAATAAGAGTACCTTTGTAGATCCAAAAACAGATAATTTAGGGAGGCCTTTTAATATTAAACAAAACTGTAGTATAGAGTAAATTCTAGATGGCATTTGCAAGTTATGCAGAGATTACATTTGTGGCTTATTTTGAAGAGACCCTTTACACTTGTAAATTGGAAGGATCTAGTGTCGAATTTTAATAATAAAGTCTACCTACTTTGTGATCAGGAAAGCATAATGTCTCCATATTGCATATAAATGTGTATGTGCCTTTCACAGCTGATAGCACTTGTTGTGTACTGAGCCTGGAGCTCAGAATGATTGCAGCCCAGAGTGATTTCAGCCAAAACAAGGTTCTTTATTGCAAGCCAGAACAGACAGACAACAGTAGACACTACTCACTAGATGACACACCAGCTGAACAGAAGCCCTCAATATATACACAGAAACCCCGCCCCAAGAATAGCCAGTAACCAATAGGAACATTTACTTTAGAATGCCATCATTTGCATGAACTATATACAATGTATAAGATAGGCCGGCCAGTGATTGGTCTTTATTCCTCAGGACCGATTGGCTGCTGCCTATGGAATGTAACCAACGAAGTGCAGGTAAATGTAACCAATGAAAGTGCAGGCATTAGGAACCTTGACATAACCTGAAGCTAACAGTGCATAACATTCAATACAGTAATTACATTAGAGGCCTTGCTTGGCCTAACTCAATCCAATACACAATAGCACTGCTCATGCTTTTTGCTATTTCAGCTTGCATACTTTTTCTAAGGGTATTCCAAAGTAAAGCATGAACTGACTCCGAATTAATGAGGGGGAGTATGCAGACCTGTAGATGCAAAGAAATGAATGTCTTAGTTCTTCCACTAAAGTAAGTGATGAAGCCCACTTTTGCAGGAGCATTTTCATAGACATTGGTGTGCACATGAATTGACTGTATCAGTGCTATAGGTTTACGATCACAAAGGAGCACAAACAGAACTGAGGTTTACTTGTTATAAGGTACTGACATTATTCCATGTGTACGGGTTATGCAGGAATCATAGCTAGGTATGCCCTTTCGGGGAGAGGATGGTCCTGCATTCTTTTGCTTTCATTCTAGATGACCTCCTGTAACTGAATCTAACCATGACAGCAAGGCTATAATTTAATTTTCTCAAATTAGGACTTCATGTATAAACGCACTGTAATTCCTAGTGAATCTCTCTTAGACTCAAAACAGGAATGGGATGTTGAAAATTCTACTGAGGAAAAAAAACAGGAAAATGGTTAGGTAGCCCTTTTTAATAAAATGAAAGCTATGTTTGTATATAAATAGTGTGAGTCACTTACCAGAATACACACACAAAATTGATCAAGGTCACTCACTGAGCAAGCAATTTGTGAACTCTGCCATGTAAGTAAGAAGCTGAATCCAAATTCCTGTGCAAGCCCAATGAAATATTTATGAGGTTGAGCAGATATTCATGCAGGGAACCCTTGGCTATTGGCTAATGTCGATGCTCAGATTGTGTGTTCGCATGCATGTTTTGCTTATGGTCAGGTTCCACTTGGGTTTCTTACTTAGACATATTTTAAATGGCTTATATTTATACTTAGAGCTTCATATTTATGTTCTGCTGGGTTTTGAAAGATTTTAAAATGTCATCTTGAATTTCAACACGTACTGATTGAGTCAGGTAGCAAACTTTCCACAACAAAATCCCATTTTGAGTCACACTGGGTAAGGCTACAGAAGATGCTGTCTTAACTTTTTAATATATAACACTGTGCACGGAGTTGTTTTCTTTGGTAGTGCACACCCTAATATATTTCAATAACTCACTGGTAACATGGTTTATCAAGAGAATTTCAATGAATATCCTGCCCAGATTTTCTGCGGGTGTAATGTGTGATGCTCCAGTAACTTTAATAGAGTTATGCTTTTTCTCCAATACTACAGCTCAGCCCTTTTTGCTTCCTGATCTTTTAGATTACAGGGACTGAAATAAATCTGTGATCCCGACTACCATGTATCATGAAGGAAAGCAAAGCACACAGTAAAAGAAGTGAGGACAGAAATGTTCTTCTTTTTAATGTTATAGAGAATTTATTGGTAGTAAATCAAAAATATATAGGCAGCCTAGGGTTGCCAGCCTCCAGGTAGTGGCTGGAGATCTCCCAGAATTACAACTGGTCTCCAGGCCACAGAGATCAGTACACCTGGAGAAAATGGCTACTTTGGGGGGTGGACGCTATGGAATTATGCCATGCCAAGGTCCTTTCCCTCCCCAAACCCCACCTTCTCCAGGTTTCTCCAGGTTTCACCCCCCGGATCTCCAGGAATTTCCCAACTTGGACCTGGCAACCCTAAGGCAGCCTGATATATAGGTTGGTGCTGCAATAACTACAGGGGCATCTTATGGTGTGCAAGGAGCATAATTGTCCAACTCTGTACCACCCCTATAAGGCTACCTTTCACCTGTGAAAGTTTGCACTAGTGCTAGTGTAGAGCTTTGGGAATGAAGGCTAATCAGTGCAGCAAAACAACTACTTCATTTGCATACTGGGAGTAGTGTAGGTATGTATGTAGCTTCTTTGCTCATTGGAACCTTGGTGGATAGTTGAGCATGAGGGCTGTTTTGAACCGGGAGAGTAAGGGAAGCCCTTTGGAAGCTTTTGTGCTTGCTCTAAGGAACTGTTATATTGGTGGAAAGGCCTCAGGTGATGAAGCTGCAGGCAACAGCTATATCAAGAGCAAGTTTTACTAGACTCTTTTTCAGGACTTTGCTGCTGAGTTCATTTATTCTGATGCAGGCCTTCTCGCCAGGCCTCTCTTTGCTGAACACAGTTCCTGGACAGGAGGTTGATCCTCAGACTGTTTTTTTGGATTAAAGCTGATTGAGTCTGACGTGGACTCTCCTAGTGTGCTGATTGAATTCACTCCCTGGGAAGAAACTTGCCCTGGAACTCAGGAGCTGCAGTGACACTCTTATGACTGTGAGTAAGGCCTAGATTTGATAGGCCTTTCATCCTCAGACTCTGGGCCTTTGAGGGTGGGAGGAGGGGGGAGTTCCATATCAAGCATTACATGTTTATCTCTGTCATAATACAGCTGTATTTATACCAAGGTGTGTGAACAGAAAGCAGAGTATTTAAAGAAAGGAGACCCTAGACTTTGAACTTGCCTGTGTTTACAACAACTGAGTTACACACTAGTCACATAGGGTTCCCAGGTCCCCCCCCCCCGCCATACCCTCCCAGCAGAAGGGTAGAGTTCCCACTTCCCAGGTGCCTGCTGGTGGTGGGCAAACTCCCGGGGATTTGCCCCCTTGTCTGCTGATCGCCCTGCGCTTGGTGGGAGGGAGCAAGCTCCTGGAGCTTGCCCGCCAACAGCAGGCATCTCAGGAGTGTGCGCCACGCATGCGCTCCCAGCTGGCGTGGCAATGTCATTTCCAGAAGTGACATTATTGCGCCGCCCATGGGAGCATTTCTGCGCTTCGTTTGGGGATGATTTGGGCCCCAAATAGGCCGAATTGGCCCTGTGCGGCATGCGGGAGTGCTCGCATGTCTGGCATGGTGATGTCACTACCAGAAATGATGTCATCATGTCAGCTATGGGGGACACGTACACGGAAAGAAGACCTCATGCCCAGCCCAAGGTAAGTGCCAGGGACTCCACCTTCCCAACGGGAAGTGAGGGGTGCCTGGCAACCCTAGGGAGGGGGGGGGGACCCAAGACTTAACTATTTTGATCTCCCAGAGAGGCATGATGATGTCACCTCCAGGAAGTAACATCATCATGCCGGCCACAGGTGTGCTCCCACACTTTGGTTGGGGCAAATTCAGCCCGTTTGGAGCAAAATGTAATCTCTCATCAGCAGTCTGAAGGGTACAGATGTCATTAGAGTGC
This sequence comes from Eublepharis macularius, assembly GCF_028583425.1. NCBI lineage: Eukaryota > Metazoa > Chordata > Lepidosauria > Squamata > Eublepharidae > Eublepharis > Eublepharis macularius. The sequence goes on along the minus strand of NC_072790.1, from coordinate 90,093,887 downwards.
TATAGTCTGTGTTACCATCTGAACAGCACTCTAACAACCTATTTCTGCTACATGTGCCCTCCATATTTCGAAATGATTTAAATGTGGCATTGGTGAAGCAGAACTTAACCTGTGTTTCTTTGCATGCATAGCAATGGGGCTCCTGTCCATGAAAAGCATGTGCTTCATTTGCATGCCATTACAGTATCAGGCCAGGCCACTGAAATCTGGCATATTAACTAAGCACAAGGAGAAATTTTACATGGACTGCAGCCCCACTTCAATGATACACTGGGCATTTGCACATCAGTATGTTCTGCTTTGCTAGCATCACATTTAAATCAGGCTTTAGACTCTCAGATTGAGAGGGTTGTTTCCACTTGCTGTAAAGAACTCAGGAAGTCACTAACAGTGTAATCTTAAGGACACTTTCTTGGGAGTAAACTGCATTGAGTAGAAGTGAGCTGCATTGTGAGTAGACCTGCTTAGGACTGCACTGTTAAAAATTTACTGGCTTGTATTTACCAACCAAATGGTTTCCAAGCACCATAGAAAATCTATATATTTCACATTTCTCTCTCTTTTTCTTTTTCTTCAGAAATTAGATTCTGATATTAAATCCACTTTAAAAACTCCAGTTAAATTGTAATTTTCTGATTAAACTTCACCTAAGGAATTACTATTGCATCTTTACTAAATACAAGAGAAAACAATGTAAATGCTGACACAGTTCTCTATTATTTTTAATGGGCATTATTTTCCTTCCCCCTCATTGGTTTATGAAGCTTGATAGCCAGAGATTTTATATTAGTTATCATTACTAGTTACAAGACATGGTTCCTTTATTGGTGCCAGTCATTCAAGGTGATTCCTATTGACCTTGGTTATGATGGGTTCAAAAGAAACATTTGTACAAAATCGTGAGGTCTTTTGTTCCAGTCCAAAAAGTTGGCCTGTCTCCATATCTGCTCCAGACAGTGAGATCATAAGGTTTATTGTCTGAGTATGCTCCTACATTAATATCATGTTATTTATTCTCACTACTGAACTTGATTTACTATGAATTTTGAAGTGTTCTATGCGATTACACACAACAGAGTTTGTATATTATAGGCTGTAAATTACACATCAGTAAATGGGCATAAGCAAGTAAAAATGAATGTAGCTTATCTGAAGAAGGGTACTAATTCAGACACCCGAGTGAATTTATTGGATTATTTGTTAGGTGGCAAGAGTTGCTGTTTCCAAATTATATTAAAGATGATCTAGAAGCTTTTTGATAAAGATTAGCAAGATGGACTTTTTAGTCATATAGAACTTTATTTGTATGTGCATATTGTAAGTAGAAAACTTTTACTTCTTAGTGTTTGAGACAACATGCTAAATAAAAGATGCATTCAAAATCCAAAATCCACTTAGAAGCTCTTGAAGCAAACAAGTGGAACTTAACATACTGTGTCAGAATTGAACTGCGTATCTATGAGGCAATAAATTGCCTTAAGTGGAACATAAACAAATAAAGCCACAGCATAGGGCTTATCTTGGCTCTCTTTTTAAGGATGGCTTTTACTGTAAGCAAGCATTTAATACTAGCAAAGAAATCTAGGCAGTTGAATATACTTAGCATTGTACATTCTGTCACAATTTAATAATAACACTTGAGTGCCCTGAAAGGTACTTCCGTGACTTAAACTGTAGCATGGGATGTATACAAAGTGTTGTGTTCCCCAGTTCCTGAAGTTCTGTGAACTGCCAGAGGTAATCTTACGGCCAGGACTGATATCAAGGGTTGTCATGATTGGGCATGCTTAATAGTATCTGGCAAATTTGAACTTGCATTATAGGGTTTTGATATCTTCTGGATTCTATGCAGCATGAGGAAATGGAGGTGGTTGTTAATAACAGCTGCTTTCTATAAGGCTGCATTCACACAGGGGCATAAAAGCAAGAACCTGATGTGGCAGTAGCTGCAAGAGGAGCAGGAACAGCATCCACACACACCCATTGCTGCTACCACCCCTCCTGCTCCTCCTCTTTCCCTAATTGTGCTGACACTCCTCCCGACCCTGAAATCCTTTCCTTTCCCCATTGTCCTTTCCCTTAATGAGCCACGCTGTATTGCTGTGGCATATCTCAGCATGGTTAAGGGGGGGAAGGCCTTTAAAGAGCTGAAAAGAAGGGAGGAATGGCCCATGGCAGCAAGCTGACACATGCCACAATGGAAGTGAAGCTTAGCTCTGCCCTCCTCTGTGTAGTGGTGACCAAGTGAATGTCCTCATGGATGCTTCCTCACAGCCACTCTGTGAATTCTCATTTGAGCCAGATTAAAACAAATTTATTTTTAACCATTTTAAATGGAAAACTCTCAGTTCTAAAAAGAATCATGACTAGACATGGGCACGAACCGCATTATGAACCAAAAAACCCCACAAACTGCCTGATCGTCTGTTCGCGATCTGGCAGTTCGTGAGGGTCCATGGCCAACAAACCAGTGTTCGTTGGAAGCCCGGTTCGTTATGTTCGCCTGTGGTTCGTGAAGCCAGACAGTCAGGCACCATCAATCAGTTCCCTTGGAAACGGAGCTGGGGAATGCCTGAACTCTGTCTGCACTCCTTCTGTCGCCCTGGAAACCCGAATCGAAGCCCAGCTTACCTTGATCGGCAGGTCTTCCTTCCAACCATGGAGCTGCAAATTGGTTACAATTGGTTACATGGGAGAAGACACCCAGGGGGAGGGAGGGGGAAGGGGGTGTTCTATAGCCATGGGCACTCCAATCTCATCCCTACAAACCCTGATAGGCAGTTCTGACAGCCAACCCCTTGTATACTGGGCCAACGTCAACTGGTGGCTCTAATTGTATCAAGTGGGAGTTTCCTGGGGGCCTCAGATTGGAGAGGGTATAACTCCAAGATCCCTATTGCAATCTTGAGCAAACTTGGATGCTGTCTGGAGGAGAGTTTGCTAAATACTCCCTGTGAATATGGGCTCTCTAAGTGCAACGAGGGCCGTTCCGTTGCCCACGAACTGTGAACCGGTTCGGTAACAGGAAATGTTTGTTACGGTTCGTTTGTTCGGGTTCGTTGGCGGCACTGAACCATGAGCCGCAGGTTCGTTAATTTTTTTTGGTTCGTGCCCATGTCTAATCATGACATCATATGAATGTTCCCTTTTAATGTAAGGGCTTCCTGCTTCCCTTGTGGGGAAAGGAAGCAGTCTATTATGTGGAAGCAGTCTAATATTCTAAAATTAATACAAATTTCTATAGCTTTCTAGTAACTTTCAGAGTAATATAGTTGTAGCTCTACACATGCGAACTCATCAACATTGGATACAAAAAGAAGCCATATGATTTTCTTGCATATACATGAACACCCTATTTGTAGATATCTTGCATAGACTCAACACTTCTTTTATAATATGTCCAGTGTTGAAACTTTTATCTGTAGTCTCTTTGTAGACTTTAAACTTCTCAAAAGAATGTATTCCATAATGAAAAATAACCAAAAGAGCTTTCATTCATGAAAATATGAGAGGCATCTGAAAGTTTGGAATATGTAGGAGTGAGGTCCTCTTGTTCTAATGCACTTTGAAAAATCTCATTTAACCCATTTTCCTATTAAGCTGAACGAACCATATATGAAAAATAGTAAACCATGTGGGGCCATAATTGAGATGTATAAGAAGGGTGCCCCAGATTGTAAAATGTTCAATGATAACATTAGAGGAATGTGTGTAGGTTATCACATACTTGCATTTTAATAACTTCATACGTCACAGAGTATAGAAACACTTTTAGTTGATTTGGGTTGATTTTGCAGGGTCTAACGTCAATATCTATAGAGCAAGATGGTGATAAGATGGTAGGAAGGTTATTGAATATAATCCAGAAATCCAGTGCAGCAGAATTATATTCGAGGTTACATTCTTTCAACTTAAAACAATCTGATGTTGTTTGAATTGTTTTACAGTTGTCTCTTTATTGATGGGATTTGGTAGATAGTGATGATGACCAAACTCTGACCATGACTAGCCTCGGCTGTCTTTAAAATGGGATTCACACTGGGTGGTAGGGTTGTCAGGTCCCTATGGGGGCAAACTGTGGGGTGGGGGCCATAGGGGGGAGTCGCACGGGGGTACTTATGCCAAATTTGGTGCCGATTTTTACTCAATTGGCTCTCAGCCCTCAGGGGTATCATTCGACCCTTGGGGGTATCATTGATTAATGTTGTTTTGTTTATTCTTGCTTTTATATTTGATTAACTTGCTTTTATATTTGCATGCTGTTAGACACTTTGTGGACTGATACTGTTAAGGCCAATATTCTTAATAAATAAATTAATTGATCTGGCTGTGTCCTCAGAGTTGCTTCAAGCCTGAGTAGCCTGGACACGTAGAGTGAAGCCATTGCATTCGACTATAGGAGATGTGTATTAGGCTTCTATTGTAAGTAATGGCTGGTTACATGACAGTGTACTTGGCACTATTTACTCCTGGCTGAAATCCAAGTGCAAGAGCACAGGAGGGGGAAGGGGAGGTGTGTGTGTGTGTGTGTGTGTGTTTCTCTGAGCGGAAGGAAGATGAAGGGGAGAAGGAAGAGTAAGTCTGGAGGAGAGAAGGGGCCAGCTGTCATGGAAGGCAGCTGGGACTCTGTCAGGTTGAGCGGGCCTGCGAGCGGATTGAGAGGGTGTGAGGGTGAGGTATACCCCCCTCCTTCCACAGAGGAGGAGCCCACATAATCCCTGAGGGTACCCCTGGCCCAAAGTCAGGCATGCTGGCGCCTCACAGGGTGACGCCTAAGGCAGAACATGACACTTAGACACTGAATCTGTTGGAATGCATGAAGACCTCCATATCCTGTCTGCACATGAGAGCTAAGAAAGCTACAGTGCAATCCTAAGCAGAGTTACAACCGTCTAAATCTATTGAAGTCAATGGGCTAAGAAGGGAGTAATTGTGCTTCAGATTGCTAGGTCAGTCTTAGAGCTAGCTTAGAGCTACTGCACGTCTTAGAGCTAGTGTAATGTAGGGTTAGATTGTCAGACCTCAACTGTAGAGATGGAGGTTAAAATCCCCATCCTTCAAGGAACATCACTGGGTGATCTGCAGATTCCTACTCACCCTAACTTACTTCATGGGCTTATTGGGAGTAAAAAAAAGAGGAAGTCTACGATTGCTGCCCTTAACTCCACAAAAGAAGGTTAAGTTCAAAAGCTAATAAACAATATTACTGCAAGTGGTCTCTACAGTCCAGTCAATAGCTGCAAACTCCCATTACAGAAGGTATTCTGCATTGGACCCCATCGTCTAATGCTGCCTTGCCTTTGCTCATTGGGATTTCAAAGTCCTGTCTGTTCTCACAGAGTGTTCCTTGGCTGTGGTATTGCTCACATGAAAATCTTGCTTGTTTTGAGGCTCATTGCCCTCCATTTTATAGTCTGAGAACTGAAAGACATTGCAGCCAGTTCTGTTTGTCACATAATTTCATAAACACCAAATTGGATGAGACATTTAAAATATATATCTGCCAAATCTGAACTATTAATGGGATTTTTTCATCTCCTCCTGATGTTGGGCTTGACAAGCCAAAGAATTAAATGAAAAATAGACTTGGCACTGATTAAGAGTTAGAAAAGACAAGTTTTTTAAAAAGTAAAGAGGGAGTCAAGAGGAAAATATTAAATTGAGTTTTACCTCTTTGACAGTGGGAAACTCTGTAGGAAACAAATACTGACACTGTGTTTCGCCACCCTTTATAACTACTGATTTTTGCTTTTGCTGCGACAGCATTACATCACCACCACCACCACCACATCAATGCATCAACGTGGCCAGATCTGAACATACTTAAATCTGGAGACTGGAGCTGTGAATAGACCAGACTGCTTGTTCTACAATCCTGAAAAACACCTCACATTTGCAGAAAAATCTGAAATTTAAAATAAACCTAGTTTTTTTTTAAAAAAAAAACCAAATGAAAGAAGGAGAGCCTGATGCCTTAAGAAAAGGATGGCCTCAGTGGCCATTGCTAGAGAACCATAACATTTTGTCAGCATTCCAGTCTTGGTTCCTGTCAGTAAAAGACAGGGGGAGGGCCCTTTCTGGGACTGTTTTGGCCTTTGAGGGAGACTCATGGGGGCCACGTCTGGCATCAACAATGGGACAAATTGCTACCAGCCAACTTGCATGCCTCACCAAGGTCTGGCTGCTTGTTGATATTTAACAGCAGCCACCCCATTAAAACATGCTTAGGGCACCAAAAACTGATACATGGTTTTTCAAAAAAAAAGCATTGAAGTAATCATCATGGGGAAAATCTAGGGTTGTCAGTTCCAGGTTGGGAAATTCCTGGACATTTGGGAGGTGGGGCCTGGAGAGGGTGGGGTTTGGGAGGGGCGGAGCCTCAGCTGGGTAAAATGCCACAGAGTCCACCTTCCCAGGCAACCATTTTCTCCAGAGGAACTGATCTCTGTTGGCTGGAGATAAGTTGTAATTCCGGGAGATCTCCAGCCTCCACCTGGAGGCTGGCAACCCTAGGGAAATCAGAACTTTATTAGACTTTATGGTGGACAGGAGGTAAAACAGCTACTCAGCAATTTCATCCCTGAGCCTATGGGAAAGCTGCTCCAGCACCCAAGCACCTTTTGGGGCAGTGGGGGAGAGAATGGAATGTTGGAGGGAAATGCTGCAGGAGTCAGGTCAGGTCTGCCTCAGTGTGAGCACAGTTTCATGAACAGCTCTGCCTGGTAGTATGGCAGAGTGGTTTAACTCTACTTCAGGGAGAGGATGGAGTACTGAGTTGGGAGGTTTATCTCTGGTGATGAGCGGACCTAGTATCATTTAGTCTCATTCTTGGGAAAGGGCATGCAGAACTGTGCATGTGAAAAGTTATAATAACCAGTGGCTAGTCTGTGACAGCCTGTTTGTGCCTGAAACCATTAAACGGAATCAAAATCAGCATCTGCAGCCATACATAATTAGAGTGAATGTATGTGCCTCATTCAGGTTTCTTTTTTGAATGCTGGGAGACCTGGGCTGCTGATATGTTCTTTAAAAACAACCTGTACATAAATAAATCTTCTTTTTATAAACCTCCTGCTTCAATGATCTCTGAGTTCTTTTTATCACAAAACTTACCTCATGGCAGACAACCCAGAGCCTTTATACTTGGTACCATAAGAACATCTAGGAACCGAAGGGACAGGTTACATTTCAAAATAAACCTAAGTCCCCCAAAATTGTAAGAGGCATTTTGAGGATTTCCCTCACTTGGAAGAAAAAGCCTGTCACAAACTTCCTTATACTCCACTACATCAGGGCACCCACATAGTGTAAGGGGGGTATGCTTTACTGGGGCTCCAAAGTCTATAGGGGCCTAGCCCAGGCTACATTGCCATGAGTGGAAAAATGAAGATAAACTATAGACTATGCCTGAGGATATTTATAGAGACTGATCTCTTTGTATCTATTGTCTAGATCTTGTGATATTTGCTAAAGCCAATCAGCTGTGTTAGAGCAGCAATCTCAGACAACCTTCTGAATTGCTGGGCTTCCTGGGTCTATCATATCAAGAATTACCAGTCCCAGAGTTACTTTTGTACAGGCAGGAGAGAGGGACACCTGGTGGGAAGGGTAAAGGACTATAAAACAGTGGGAGCTAGTGCTGCTGCTTCTGGTAGGATTTGCAGGCCCATAATATGTGTCTGATTCCCTCACAATCACAAACACACACATTTATGGTCCAACCCTGGGCTGGGAAATTCCTGGAAATTTGGAGCTGGAGCCTGGGGCAAGCACAGTTATACCACTTCTAAAGCAACCATTTTCTTCAGGAGAAATTGTCACCTGGAGATCAGTTGTAATTAGGGTTGCCTGCTCCAAGTTGGAAAATTCCTGGAGATCCAGAGGGTGAAACCTGGAGAAACCTGGAGAAAGAGGGGTTTGGGGATGGAAAGGACCTTGGCATGGCATAATTCCATAGAGTCCACCCCCCAAAGTAGCCATTTTCTCCAGTTAAACTGATCTCTGTGGCCTGGAGACCAGTTGTAATTCCGGGAGATCTCCAGCCCCTACTTGGAGGCTGGCAACCCTAGTTGTAATTTATCTCTGTCACCTGGAGATTGCCAGGCCCCACCTGGAGTTTGGCAACCTTACACACACTCCATGTTGCCAGATCTGGTGGTGGTATAAATACAAATCAGGCATCCAGAAATGTAAGATAAGAGAACCAAAAAAAGCTAAAGAAAATCAATCTAAGCTCCAATTTTTAAAAATCAGACAAGGCCTTTCTACAGTCAGGTAACAATACCATAACTAGGGAAGCAGATGAACAAAATCAAGATGAAAATGATGAGCAGCCTTATACCCTTTAGTCTGACTGAATCAGTGGCAACTAATTTTCAGTTAAGTGTACCCTATGGATTCCTTGCACACTGCTGGTGACTGTGGACGAAACAGAACAAAGTTTCAGCAAGCTAAGCACTCGTTAAAAACTGCAGCTGTTCTCTAATGCAGCAAGAACTGTTTAGCCACCTAGCCACCTTGTCTGTTAAGTGTGTAGAAATTCCCTTCCAGAAAGATAGGCACCCTGGCACTTCCTTTGCATAATGCCTTTCCCCACAGCCGTGGCAGATTCATGCTCACACTGAGCCATCCTTGTGATTGATTTCAAGTATTTCTACACCTACATTTACATGCAGTAATAAAGGCAAGCACTTATTTATTAATAGTATCTCCCTGCATGTTTACCTAAAGAAGCTTGAACTTAATAGCACTTTTAGAATTATGTGACAGACTGGATATAAAAAGATGATAACAGGCATTGCTGCTTTTCAAATGTTAGGTAACACAAGGCCATTCTTTTGCACTACGGAAGATTGTAACAAGGTATAATTGTTGCTTGCTCACTTGTTTGAACTTCCAAACTATATCAAATAGCATCTAATTATACTCATAAAATACCATTACAGAAGGGAGCAGACGCAGTGGTAGCTCAGTGTAAACAAAGGCCCATATTCTATTACTACGGTAGGTGTAAACAGACAAGAAGCTGTTGCTGCCGCTAATTAGCCTGGCATTTTTGTGCTTGCAACATCAGAAGTAAATTGCATGAAAATTTGCTTGGAGTCTGAGTACACAGTCTACTCCGGCTCCATCTGGTGCGTGCCCTCTGATTACTCAAAATGTTTGGCTGGTGGACTGAAGGACACCATTTGATAGCAGGCCAAGTTGAAAGGTCTACTGGCGGTAAAACAATGGCCACCCTTTTACAAGTGGATCATTGTTGTTGAACAATTAAGCTTTCTGGCTTATTTGAATGTCAACAATTCAGAAAAGTTGATGTTTTGGAGCCATCAAATAAAATGTTTTTTGTGAAACAGTTTATTATTTCAGTGGTAATTATTTGAATCATTCATGGTAAAGGATGTTTACTAATGAGAGCTTGGCGGCTGCAAATTCCAGGGAGACTGAATGCTCTTTGTGCTGACAAAAAGGCCCAAATCACAAGAGAGCAACTGACTGGACAAATCATTCATCTATGCAAATGCCAGCTGAAATGGTCAGATGCATTTATTACCCTCCTCATTATAGTAAACAAGGCAGGAATCGTGACTGGCAGTTATCAAGTTGCCCTGAAGTATGATTTGTTCTCCTACTACTATTTAAATGAGAGGGAAAAAAAGGCATGCCACTGGGGACTTTGTCGGTGTATAAAAGAGTAAATGTCACATAGCCCAGCGCTTAAAGACTCTTGATTGACAAATGTTTTATTTGACATATCAAACAATGATGGTTTTCATATCAAATAGCCCACATTTGTGAGCCAAATCTTAACCCCTTCAAGAGAAGACGATACGAAGCTTCTGAAGCAGGATCTAGAAAGAAGTTATACTCAAAATAGAACCAAGCAATTCTTCTCCATAACAATTAAAAATATACTGCAGCAACTGAAAGGAATGACAAAATGTTTTTTTTAAATCACACCATACACACATCCACACACCTAAAATCACACACACCAAGTCCATACTGGTGGCTCCACATGAATTGTTGACCTATTTGTAGCTGGGTTGTTGTAGATGGAAAACAGCCAAAAATTAATACAGTGAATGCTGGAATGAAACATGAAAAAAATGTGATTCTATATTATCAATTACATTATAACACAATCTTTTATCATTCTAAAGATAAGATTGCTTTGTTAAGCAAGGCCAAGACTCTCATGTGTGAAAATCAGGGGCCTGCAACCTACTCTTATTCAACAACTCTCCATTAATGGATCATACAGGATTAGGTTAAGAGCCCCTCTACTAGTACTAGTGCTATCCTATAACATGTGGAGAAATTGTCACCTGGAGATCAGTCGTAATTCCAGGAAACCTCCAGCCACCACCTAGAGGTTGGCAAGCCTACAAGGCCTTCCTCTGAGTTCCAGCCATCCTAAGCTGTGCTAAGGATGATTGCTGCAGGAGGGCACCATGCATGGATCTCAAAATTTGGGCAGGTTGATATGGGTTCAGTTGCTCAGGACCCAAACTGTTTTAGGGCTTTAAAGGTCAAAGCACCTTGGACTGAGCCTTGAAACAGATTGGAAGCAACGCAGCAAAAGTAGCACTGACTTTGTATGGTCGTATCGGTGCATTCCAGTAAAAATCCTTGTAGGTGCATTTTGCACCAACTTGAGTTTCTGAATCATCTTCAAGGTAATGCCTATGTAGGGAGGATGTTACTAAGGCATCTATGGCTGTGGTGAGATTGGTTTCCTGCAAAAATGGATGTAGCTGGCATTATACTACCTTTCCCTGATAAATGGCATTTGGGCAGCTTCAGATACTTGTTTGTTTCAAGAAAATGTCTCACCAAGAAGTACCCCAAGCTGCAAACATGGCATTTCAGTGGGGTGCAACTCCATTTAGAGTTGCTGAAATACCAGTTCCTGGATTAGCTTTATTCCAGCCATCAACACGTCTCTCTTTCTTGGATCAAGTTTCAGTTTGTTTCATCTCATCCAGTTGCGTCCTCATCCAGAGTGCTTCCTCGTCCTCCTTGGATTTAGATGAGTCTTCTACAGATAACATTATGTGCATTGAAATCAGAGTACATAGAGAGAGGACCATGTTGGAAGGTACTGAAACACACAGAAAGGTCCAGAAGGACTTGCATGGGTGTATTCTTGTTAGTTGATCAGGGAAATCAAGATACTTTCCATAACATGACCAGGTCTGACTACAGACTGAAACAGATGGAAACTAGATACAGACTAGATACTCAGTCTCATATATGCAGTTGTTTCTGCCACCACTTTTCCCAGAACCTTCCCTAGAAATGGGAAGTAGGAGACACTTTCTTTAAAGGGGTCTGACTGAGGTGTCTTTAAAAGCACAGATACCACATTTCTTTAAAGGAGTTATTAATAATGAGCACCATCCTTGAGTCAGGCCACCTTGGGCTGATTTTACAAGCCATAAAAAAGTGGATCGAGAACACGTGGCAGGCTTCACATTTCCAGGAGTATTGTCTACATCCTCAGGCTGAATTAATTGTAAAGTATCTACATGATCCTGACAAGAAGAAACCTCATGAACATTCAATGTAACTGTCATTAACATGGAGTCTAGGTGAATAATTTTAAGTGGATGTAAGCAATTTTATTGGCAAATTGCTTAGTAATAGATACAGTGAGCTGACAAGGGTTCTGCTATTTGTTCCTGAGGGCCAAGATTTAATAAGCTGCTTACCATCTTAAATAGCATAATCAGATAGCAGTGAGGATGCAATGGTGGCAAAGAAATATATCGCCCCTAGAGAAAAGAGACAAAACGTTTTGCTCTAGTTTGTGTTTGGTTGGATTCAAGCAGAGTTTTCCACCACTGGAACCATAACCACTGCCCCAGGTACTTCAGTTCAGCAAAGCCTTCAGTTCAACAAAGAACCAGAGTGTCAAGCAAGACCCTACATGAGGGTGAGGGCACTTTGGAAGAATCATATCAATAGCAATTCCAAAGGCCTGCTAATTGTGTGGCACGTCTGCCAGCCAGTCTGTTATTGTCTTACTATGTTTTGCCCTGTCAGACTTGACAATTTTGAAAAAAACACACAACGTATTTATTTTCTTCATTTATACTCCACTTTTCTGCCCAGTGGGAATGTCAGTTCCTGGCAGTTAGGTCCCTTAAGCTCTCCACAGCTAACATGCAGGTGTTCCAGTTGAAGCAGCTTTATTGAGATCCATTCAGTACAGGTGTTTACCTGAAGGTGCAGAAATTGGAAGAAGTGACAATTCAAACAAAGGTCTGGTTATTATAGGAAAACTTCCCGCCCTCCTGGGTCCGTTTGCATTCTGGTGCAAAACCCCAAAGAGATTGCATGGGAACAAAGTAGTTTACAAAGAAAATCTGTCTCTGGGAAAGTTACAATGCTTGCTGTTAGCAGCTCCTTCCAAGGACACTTGCTGTGAAAAGTGAAAGCGCATATTTGCAACAGATAATAGCGGGGCCCACTGGCTCAGAAGTTAAGACACTCTCATATGAGCCCACAGAATACAGTATATAACTCTGGAAAACAGCAATGATCAATACAGAATACAAAATGCAGAATACAATCATGACAAGTATGCTGGCATACATGACAGGGAATCCAAGGCAGCTTACAGTGTTCTTCTCTCCTCCATTTTATACTCATGCAACAATCCTGTGATTTACATTAGACTGTAAGAGGCTGAGTGTATGTGACTGGCTAAAGGTCACCCAGCAAGCTTACATGGCAGAGTGGGCACTCAGATTGTAGCCTAACATTCTAAGATGGAAACTGTCCCAGGCCTGAATTTGTCTTCTCAGTTGCATTTTAGGGGAAGTAAATGACATGAAACTAGAGAGGGCGCACAGCACTCAATAATATTTAGCCAATGATTTGATGGTCCTGAATAGACATGGGCACAGATCAGGAAAAAACCATGGACCGTTGGTCCGTGGTTTGTCGCGTTCCACGGACAACAAACTTTTCATGGACCTGCCCCTGTTCGCAGATCAGTTCATCAATTGGTGGTCTGTCACTTCCGGGGACCCTAGGACTGCCCCCTTCACACGCAGAGATGCCAAACTCGCAGCAAGGCTTCAGCAGGCTCTCCTCCAGCCACCCTCCAATTTTGTAACTAACAAGCAAATATTTAACCGTGACCAACTAACTCAAGCAATTAAAGCTACAATGTATCTAATAAATTCAAAAATTCTTAAATACACTTTGAGACGCTTTGAGTTATGCTGTGCACACGCCACTGAACGAGAGGCCATTGCGCATGGAAATTTTTGTGTGACTTACCTTCATTGTTGTTTGTAAGTATATTTCGAGATGGAAGAATCTTGTTAATTTTTTACTATATTGTTAATAAAATACATATTATTTCCACAGTTGTAACTGCCAGGAAGAAGGGGATACCAGAAACGGGATTCCTCACAAGCAAACCCGTTGCGGTTACTACTTATAGGAAAATGTGATAATTCAATCTAAGCAATCTAAGCAATCTATGCAAGCTTGTAGCTGCTAAGAATTTTTTGGTTTGTCACTTATCAAGTCTATTGTTTGCTGTTCAAGTTATTGCAAGCGTGTAGCTGCTTTGAATACATATCTTGACTTTTGAGTTTGTACTCTGTATATTGCTCTGTGGTATATGGGGGTACAGTTGTGATTGCAAGCATCATTCAAATTGTATACTTTTTAGCGTTTGTGCACTTTATATTTTGTATGACATTACAAGCTTGCCTCTGGACTGTACTTCCTATGAACTGTGTGTAACCAGCCTTATAACCACTTAGAGTTTTTCCTGTAATTTAACTATATAAAAAGAATTTTTGAATTTATTAGATATATTGTAGCTTTAATTGCTTTAGTTAGTTGGTCACGGTTAAATATTTGCTTGTTAGTTACGTCATTCCGTGACTCTCTCTACTTTGGGGGTACCCTCCAATTTGGGCCAAGATTGCATTTTGGAGGTCCGAGTTACAGACCCCCAAAGCGGCCACCACCAGGAAACTTCCAGTTGATACAATAGGAGTCGCAAACACCAATTGACTTGCATTGGCTTGTAGCAGTTGGCAGAGCCCTAGGCTAGCCCAACATCCCATAATAAAATAAGAATTGAAAGGGGAAAAATGAGACAGAAGAGTGAGCCCTCAAGGAACCCAATAAGCTTGGTCCCAGAGCCTGACTGCAGCCCTGAGATTGTTGGGGCAGAGCCCTAGGCTAGCCTGCCACCCCACAAGCAAATAAGAATTGAAATAAAAAAATATTAAACAGAAGAGTGAGCCTTCAGCCGAGGAACCCAATAAGCTCGCTCCTAGAGCCTTGCTGCAGCACAAGCCCCAAGCCTCCCTCTCGCGAAATCCAAAAAAAATCCTGCAACAAGCAGTTCCTCCCTTGGTAACCAGCTGGAAAGTGAAACCGCAGCTCAGTGCTGGGTGTTATATATACTGCTTGCTCTCATAGAGAATAATGGGAGCTCTCTGGTTGGCAGCCAGAGCTGCCTATCAAGGTTTTCAGGGCTAAGATTGGTGTGTTCCAAAGGCAGCAGAAGGTCTGCAGGCGACTCCCCTATGTTGCCTAGGGAATTGATTGCTCGGAGCCGAGATCTCTAGTTTCACGGACCAACGAGCTGACAGACCGGACTAAAAGTCATTGTGTCCATGCAAAAAACACAGCCCATGACCTGCCTGTATGCGAAGGCAGAACCAGGCCGGTCCATATCAAATTTTGGTCCCTTTCTCAGTCCATGCCCACCTGAAGTCAGACTTCAGTACATATGCATTTGATTCAAACCGTTTAATGAGGCTGAAATGATATGCAATTAATGGATGGACTGCCATTTGTCCTAATTACATAGCAAGGAAACCATGTGAAAAAGTCTGCCATTCATGAGATTAGCAGTAGCTTCTGGGGCTGACAAGAAAAGTCTATGTCTGCACCAGCTGTTCTTCCCATGAGGAGACTCCAAACATACTATAAACAGCATGTGCAATCCACATTGCATATTTCTGATATTCTTGGTGGGAATATCAGCATCTCATTTAAATGGTTAGCCTTCTTACAATGCACCTCATTTTGTCTTGACATATATCTTGGAATTTCTTTCATCCTAGTCACACTGTTGTTGCACCTTCAGCACTATAAGACCTCCTACTTTTCAAAGCTTGGGAAAATGCTTCATTTCTGTGTGCCTATTCAGTAATATCTTCTTTTCCTCCCAGTTTAAATGTACTTAAAAATTATCAAGGATTATGAGAGAAGTAAACAGATACATATGGGAAATACACAAAGTAGCACACAGACAATGAGACAAATCAAAATAAGACTTTCCAGAGTGTGGTACAAGGCAAAAGCTATGTATGTAGATGGCATGTATCAGCATAGTTTCACATACTCAGCTGCAAATAGATCACTCACTCATCATCCCGATTCCATCTTCTTCCTTATTTCCATTCTGTTTCTGGTCCCTGAGCTAAGAGAGATCAGTCTTCTACTAGTCTAATTTGGCTAATTTATTCACTACACCTCAATTTATTATAATAGATGGAAGTTTTTTAAAATTCTCTAATATACTGGAACTAACTGATATGATGTGATTAGATGTAAAACCATTATGCACATGCCACACACACAGGAGTAAGGGGAAGCACTATAGATGTAAACAATGTCATCTGTCAGTTGGCCATCTACAGATATTTTCTCTTGGAAACAAATTATTTATAAAAATCTGAATTCTTGTAGTAGGTAATTTCAAAATTTCAAAATATGAGATAAACTCAGCTTTATTTTTAAAGTGAATATCTTTATTATCACATTTAGTGCTATGGAATATATTGGGGTTTTTTAATGCTATCCTGATTTTTGAATGCCTCCTAGAATGCTATCCTGATTTTTGAATGCCTCCTAGAATGTTTATCATTTATCCAAATATTTTACACAACTGGACTCTCAGTTAATGAGACTACAAACAGTCCTGTATTCTGTTTCTCCAAGAACAGAGGGAAGATGGGGATAGTTTAGTAGCCTCTTGACTCACCCTGCCCATATTTTTACACTATATTCACTGTTTTCTTTAGATCCTAAGGATACTGTGGTAGCTTGCCAATTTAACAAAGTAGGAACACTAGACAATTGGCGATTGGAAGCAGCAAAAGAGCACCATTTATGAACAGGATTTTTGGCATGAAGGATTTCAAAGAGAAAAAGATATGCCAGGTGCTAATGAGCCTCAAATGAGCACCTGCTCTCCTCAATATGCCAGTGATACTCGTGGCCTCTGCCTTCTCAAGTGCAAACAAAGTTAAATAAGTTGATTAATATGGTTCAGGAAAGTTCAGGTTTAATTTTCAGAAAAGTGAACTAATCAACAAATTCTCAAGCACTTAGTATGTCCAGTCAATAACAGTGCCACCTTCAAGACTAACTATGTGGTCTGAATGAGTAATAATCAGCCAGCGAGAGAAAAAATGACCACAGTTCACAGAGGCTGGGAAACAAAAATATGGTTAAAGATTTCTGAATCACTCTTATAGATAATAGCAATCTACAGAGTCAGGTCTGTTGTAATCAAGAAATCTTCATACTTTTTGTTCTATTACTAAGGTGAAAATTGGGATGTTGTAAATCTGGGGCTCTTTTGCTGTGCTGTGATGTAAATCTCCAATAATTCCTGTAGGACATATTTTCCTGGACTGATTTATATCCAGAGTCCTGCTCTCTAGGGCACTAGATACTACTAAAACACTGTCTCCTAGATCAAAGATACATTGGCTTGCTGAACAGTAGCACAGTTCAAATTTTTTTCAAAATATGTTACTAAAGATTTAACAAAGCTAGGATATTATTTCACATCTTAAGCAAAACATTTGTTCACAATAACACATACTGAAACTCCATGGCCTAGCAGTTTCTTCTCTTCCATCCTGCTTGGTCCTGGGTCTTGGGTTTCTGCATACATAAACCATTCCCACTGCTGAGTCAACTACCTATACTTTGGCTTCTCTCTCCAGCTCCATGCCTCTCGAAAGGTTTTAGGTTCCAAGAGGCTGCAGATCACCTAGACATGCCACATATGCACACAGGTCTATTACATGCATTATTTCTGGTTTGCTTTGAGTCTTTAGCAATGAGCAAAATGCTCATTGCTTCAAAAGCCAGGAGCATGTGTGGAAGGATTACTTTCATTTTTGGGAACCTGGGAGATTGCAATAATTGTGTTTCAGTAAACAGAGCCCCCCAAAAGCAACATTTATCACCTTTATTTTCATGAAATTCCTCTGAGGTAGGTTATGCTATGAGACAATGACATGCCCAAGTCATCTAGAAAGCTAAATGGCTGAACAGAGCCTGTGGCTCTTCACCTGGGGCACAAAGCTGGGACCTAATGTTTGGGGAAAGTTCTGCCAACCACCACTAGAGGGGAGGGGAAGAGACAACAGTCGCTCTC